>NC_132878.1:81382634-81690412 GCF_030463535.1 Salminus brasiliensis | reverse complement strand
TACTAAGGGCTCATGGATATTCTCAGTATTTTGTTCAGTCTTGTGGGTGTGACCACTAAGCCCCTCTCTATCAATGGAAAGAGACCGCCATAGGGCCACAGCTGACCAGATATTATTTGGGTGGTGGAGCATTCTCAGCATATCAGTGACACCACAATGGTAGTGGCATGTTAGGGTGTGTTGTTCTGGTATGAGAGCATTATATGTAGGTTTGTACATGAGTTCTGACTGGTCTACCAGTCAAATACGTCCAGCCAACAGTGGCCATGTATTCAGACACTGCCATTCTCCTCTTCATAGATAGGCTGCTGAATAGGGTTGGAATTTATCAAGTCCAGGCATTCTCTTCCAGTAACAGTAACAGTAATATTCTGAGCTCTTCCAGTCTGGCTTTCACACCACTAACACGGCCCACTTATGTGCTCCTAGTGATTTCCACCTCTGTACTCATCCTGGTTCCGTCTGTATGCTTCTCCTTTTAGATTAAAGCAGTACATTTAATGCTCTAAACCATGACGCACTCGTCTCCTGTCTCGCTTCTGTTGGTATATGGACATTGCTCTTGGCTGGTTTATTGTCTGTCTTACTATGTGACTATGTGATTCATTCAGTTGTCCTTGGGAAACATAAATCTGCCGTTGTCACTGTTACACAAGCCACCCCACAAGCCGTCCCACAAGCTGTCCCACAGGGCTCAGTCCTCGGTCCCTTCTTCTTTCATATGTTGTCCCTTGCTCAGGATGTACACTGCCATTGTTTTCATTTTAACTGTGACACCGACAATACTTGGATTTATATTTATGCTTATGTCAACACTTTAGCTCAATGCTGGGGGGCTTCATAGCCCTTTAGTCCACGCCTGGCATTAGGCATGGTTCCAACAGGTTCATGTTTATCTTCTCCAGAGAGTCCTATTCTATTGACAGAACTTTCCTACAAGAACAATACAAGTTGTGTGTGGGTGCAACTTTAAGTAACTGAATGCATTCATTAGAAGAGGAGTCCACAAACATTTGACATATAATGTATACTGGATGTTGCTAGACATAAGGGGCCATTAACCTCATTTAGTAGCAATATAATAAAGTTCAGTACAAACAGTGCATATATTTAAGCTTTAAAAGGCATAGCAATAGGTGTTTCTCCAGTGTTGACCTATCAGTCCCCAGGTATTGTCTGTTCATTCACCTAACTGGAGCTCTAATTTTACGAATTTCACAGGACAAGGCAGGTGGTAGTGCAATACACAGTAATACCCAACAGGTGGCGCCAATGTTCATAAAATAAATGAGCGCACAAAACAACTGTGGAATAAATAAAAACTAAAACTGACTTTCTCACATTTTAATTTATTAATCTATACAAATATATCCTGTGGTGTGCAGTTGATGTGCATACTGAAGATGATGTTGAAGATTTGCTTAACAAAGATTTATTATAAATATTTAACACCACACACACTAAATGTCCACATTGCAGCCTTTGTGTGCTTATATGTTTGTAACCTATGTTTTTTTGCAGAAATGTCTTAGCTGCCATTTCTTTACAGTGGTGGTGAATGGAACCAGAGCCTATTTAATTTACCAGTAAGACTACACATCTTCTATGTTGTCATATATAATGTTGGTAACACAAATGGGTTTTGTTTTGGGCCTGTATCAGTTTGCATATGCCTCTCCACCATGCTTATGAAAATCTCAAAGCTACAAATCTTAACTCTTGCAAGACACTTTCTCAAGCATTAAAGCAACATATTAGTAACAATTAACTGCAGTAACCTTCTGATGTAGTTTTTACAGGCATTCAGCTCTTCACTTTGGTTCTTATCCCCTCTATACGCCTCTCTAGAATTAAGCATTTTACACCCAAAACCTCTAATTTAAGACATAACAGACTAAACCAGGTGGACTAACACATAGGTTTGCTCTAAAGTCTGCATATAAGAATCTGTAGTTCTGTGCGGGACGGGCAGATTAATACTGTTTAAACTGTGTAAGTTTTCTGTTTCAATTCAATTTCTACACATTACTCAATACTCAATACTAAGTGTTTTGTACAGGCAGCAACTGAACATCTGTCTGTTTGTGAAACAGAATTTTCAATAAAAATTCTTACTGAAACATGAAAAGTACTTTCATGTACACACACAGGTACAGACAGTCATATAAGACATGCTTTATAATGGGACACAGGGACTAAAATAAATAAATAAATAAATAAATAATAAATAAAAACCTTAAAGTACCTGCATTCACTAACTGGAAAATAATAAATAATAATAAAAATAAAATAAATAAAAATAAAATACATAAATAAATAAATAAACACAATAAAAATAAATAAATTGCAATTTCTTTAATTTAGGATTTAATTATAATTGTATTTGTACTTGACTTTGAAAGATTTGTACTTGGAAAACTCAATACTTGTACTTTTATTTTTATGTATATATTACACATATACATATTATATATATATATATATATATATATATATATATATAATATTATACATATATGTTTATGTACTTTTTATTTTTTATATATTACGAGGTTTATTTTTAACTCGTGCGTTTAAGTGATATTATCACTACTACTTTTTTTTTTTATAGGCTCAAGAAAAAAGTGTTCATAAAAAAATATCCTCTTCATTTTCAACGGGAAGATGTTTAAATGTTGGCTAGATCAGTTTTTACTCTGGTCAAGTAAATTTACCTTCATTCTTTGATACAGTGCTCATACTTTCACTTCAGCACAGTTTCTTTGTACCTTTTCCGAAAACTATTCATAACATATGCATTTATCTATGCCTTTCCACATCTAATAACAAAGTAATATGGCTTGATTTTAATCCGCTTATGTGAAGATGGCCTTTAAGGTTGTGTTCTGCCTCCTCGGTCCCCCCAGTGTCTACTCCTGTGGAGCGGAGCTTCACGAACACTCCGACCGCTCCATGGCCGTGACGCAGGCAGGGGGCGTGGCCTGCGTGTTGTGCCGCCCCACGTGCGTGCTAAAAAAGGCAGAAATGACAGCAGTAAGCGGGAGTGCTGTGGGAGCTGCTGGCCGTAGAGAGGAGCTCCCTGCAGTGTTATGGTTTGAAAAGATAAGCTGTCGCCAGCCATGCCCGGTGATTGTGAAGAGTTTTCTGTGCAGCTGAAACTTTATCTGCGGATGACCTGCGAAGGAATATGCTGCTGATATTTGGGAGCGACCTTGTGCTGTTTCAAGTGAAGAGGCTCGTTTTTCTCAGCTAGGAGGCTTCTTCCACGATGGTGCTGCGAAGAAGGGTTCACACGCCCTAACTTAGCTGCCTGTACTGCGGTGTGTTTTACACAGATAGGTGTTGAACGGCTGCCTGTACTGCGGTGTGTTTTACACAGATAGGTGTTGACCGGCTGCCTGTACTGCGGTGTGTTTTACACAGATAGGTGTTGACCGGCTGCCTGTACTGCGGTGTGTTTTACACAGATAGGTGTTGACTGGCTGCCTGTACTGCGGTGTGTTTTACACAGATAGGTGTTGACTGGCTGCCTGTACTGCGGTGTGTTTTACACAGACAGGTGTTGACCGGCTGCCTGTACTGCGGTGTGTTTTACACAGACAAGTTTTGACTTGGTACCTGTACTGCGGTGTGTTTTACACAGATAGGTGTTGACCGGCTGCCTCTACTGCGGTGTGTTTTACACAGACAGGTGTTGACCGGCTGCCTGTACTGCGGTGTGTTTTACACAGATAGGTGTTGAACGGCTGCCTGTACTGCGGTGTGTTTTACACAGACAGGTGTTGACCGGCTGCCTGTACTGCGGTGTGTTTTACACAGATAGGTGTTGACCGGCTGCCTGTACTGCGGTGTGTTTTACACAGATAGGTGTTGAACGGCTGCCTGTACTGCGGTGTGTTTTACACAGATAGGTGTTGAACGGCTGCCTGTACTGCGGTGTGTTTTACACAGACAGGTGTTGACCGGCTGCCTGTACTGCGGTGTGTTTTACACAGATAGGTGTTGACCGGCTGCCTGTACTGCGGTGTGTTTTACACAGATAGGTGTTGACTGGCTGCCTGTACTGCGGTGTGTTTTACACAGATAGGTGTTGAACGGCTGCCTGTACTGCGGTGTGTTTTACACAGATAGGTGTTGAACGGCTGCCTGTACTGCGGTGTGTTTTACACAGACAGGTGTTGACTTGGGACCTGTACTGCTAGAGATACAGATAGAGGTGTAGTACTGTAGTACAGCTGTAGTACAGCTAAATAAAGTTTTCTGCTGATGCGAGTGTGAGCAGAGGTGTTCTCCTCTTGCCGGTATCATGGTGAAGCTGACATCTCTCACTTCCTACTGGCCCCTCATCAGATTCCTGCTTCCTCTTGCTATTACCAACACAGCCATCGATTTCGGAGAACAGGTAAGTCATTCAGTACAGGTATGACAGGTATGTCAGTCAGTAAAGACCCTTCTGTATTTCACAAAGGATCATATTTAACAAAATAACTGTCATTTATTTTTACATGATTATGATTTTTTCATCTCTATGTATCTCTAAGGCTGTTTATTCCTGTGTTACTTTGTTACTGCAAATATGCAAGTATGCAAATCATCTCTGTCCCTCATTCAGGAAGCAGTCCCAGTTGAAACACCTCTTATAACAACTGATTTAAAGGACCTTTTTTTCCAGCTTAGTTTCCACAAAATCCAGGATAAAATCCCTTTAAAGTGGAGGTGGAGGTTGTGAAGACTTATAGACACATGAATAAGGTACAGAAGGTATTTAAGGGATGCTATATGGCTTCAGGCATGTTTCTCCTCTTAAAATGTAGTTATTTCATAATAACTTGCCATTTGTTCACCCATTTGTTTCTCTCCTTCATGCAGAATTCTTTCAGCTGATGCTTCTGGTTTTGTACAGATGGTCTCACATTTACAAGCACCTCCTGATATAATTCATAGAATTCATAGTGGATTTTATGGTGGAGAGCTTGCTAGTCCCTGCTCACAGTATGTATATATATGGGCATTCATGGCCACACTGCTCCTTTGAGGTGTATCCACAGATTGGTTAATAATGTTTAGGTGGGGGAACTGTAAAGGCCATGAAAAAACCTTGAACAAGCACCTCTTTTCTTCTTATTATTAGTATTATAACATCTGTATTTATTTATTTATTTATTACAGAATTTGCTGGATCTTAAATCCATTCCTCCCTCTGCCAGTGAAACTTTGTAGCCAGTGGTTGCAACACAAGCCCAAAGCATGATCGATCCACCTCCATGCTTACCATTTAGAGAGATCCCTTTTTTTCAACAAACTTATCTTTTGCTGATCGCAGCCAAATTCTATTTTAGCTTAACCAGTCCACAAAATGCATCAGCCTGTTTAAATGCATCTTAAACAATTTAAGTTTAAAAACTGTTCCATGAATGTCATACTTGTGCACAAAGCTTTGCATAAATTTGCAACACCTGAACTTTCCTAACGCTAATTATGAACAAGCCAAAGCCCTGCTAATCTAATTCTGTCTGAGAAAGCGGTAGACGTTTTCTGAGTGATGAAATCTTTTGGGGTGCTTAGAGTTTTTGCATGGAGCAAATCCAAAATACCAGATACTATTCTTGTGTGTTTGAGTGCGTTTGTTTGTAGTGCAACATGAAGTTACAGAAACAAAGGCATCAAGTTGTAAGTAGCTAGATGTGATTACAGAGTCATGAAAATGTATTTGCCCCTCTTCAGGGAGAACTCTTCCTGTAACTGGATATCAGTCTTTCTCAGCACTGGACATGGACTTTATTAAGCTGGGAATTTAGGTGCAACCATATAGATGAAGAACACTGAATGAATACACCTGCTGCACATTCTGTTTATTCATGCACATTTATGCCCATTGTCCTCTTGTATTTCCATTGTTTTACCAGGTGTGTATGTATGTATATATAGATAGGCAAGCTTGGCAGACTTGGCAAGCAGCTGACCTGGTAGTTCGTTTGTGGGCTGATCCTCAGTAACTAAACACCTGATTAGCTAAAAAAACAAAACAAAAACAACAAAGTCATCTAAGTAATATGACGCTCCATTACTGCTACTGTGATGATTTCCGTTACAATGCACTTTTCTGAATACATCACAGTTATTATCAGTGCTCCTGGAATACTGAATAAAGGTGTTATAGAAAAGGAGAATTTGCTCCACTTATTGTTTTCTGTAAACAACAACAGTTTCAACATCAGTCTCAAGTAACTGCATAAACTGCATAGTAGCAAGTAGCTGATTGGACGTCAGCACATTATGACATCATTATCTTTTATTCATTTATGTTATGAATATGTTATGTTTATTGTTTATACATTTTTATAATCATAATATTTATTCATATCATAATAGTTTTTAGTATTTCTGTTTTTGTGGTGTGTTTTGGCACCTATTTCACACATCATGAATACTAAATAGTATAATTTGTATTAACTATCATGAAAATATGTTATGAAAAGAATCTTAATGTTTTATTTAAAATATTCAGTATTTTTATCTGCTGCTGAGTAGTATCAGTGCCGCAGGGATTTGTACTTGTTTCACTGAAATATATATTTTCCACATGAATAGAATACTGTATTGACTCAGAAATCATCACAGAACACTACCTAATTAGTTTTTCAGTACCAATAATCAATGTAGATAAAAGAGTGGAATAAAATATTGTAGCGTTATATTTTATGGTATGGATGGGCCTTAATTTAATATTTAGAGTATTTTGGGAACACTAGGATGTTTAAAAAAGATAAATAATACACTGTAAAAAGTCATCGTAATATTTGGTCGTTATCTGTCTAGAGATTTGGTCAGCACTTCTGAAATATGAGATATTCTGCATATAAGTTAAGCAGTAATCCTCATTTGTCTGTGCATTGGTGTCCAAACTGTAAATTTGTCATCTTATTGAAAACAGTGATTCCTGGTAACTGGTTCACTACGTGTCCAAATGTTTGCAGATAACCCTTTTAAGGAATGCATTTAACTACTTTAAGTTGGAGACATTGTTGACATAAATGTGCAAATGCACACACACACACACACACACACACACACACACACACAAAAGTACTGTAGTACTGTAGCAGATAAACATGAACCTATTGTCACCATGCCTAATGCCAGGCGTGGGCTAGAGGAGTATAAAGACCCCCCAGCATTGAGCTGTGGAGCAGTAGAACTATGCTCTCTGGAATGATGTTTGGTGTGCCAGCCAATACTTTTGGGATGAATTGGGGAGGTGAGGATAAGGTGGGGTGGTGATCATCCAACATCCTGACCATGCTAATTGTCACTTGTTGCTGAATGCAATCAAGCAATGCAACAGTGCTCCAAAATCTAATAAAAAAGCCAACAAAAGCAGGATAAGCAGGGTTTTTTATTCCCTTGATTCCAGAATAAACAATGAATACATTTGTCCATATCATGTAGATTCTTGTGACTCAAGTATGAATGTGCAGATTATTTTGCCTAGTTCTGCCCAACCAACAGAACAGCAGCATCGGCCTGCATCGAGTCTCACTGGAGCTGTAGATTTAGCTCCCTGTTTGAAGCATTAGGTTTAACCCAATGTCATGCTTAGAGCTGCAGATAAAACAGCACATGGCTTATAAAAACTCTGTGTAGGACAGTTCGATTTGATCAATATTTAAAATCACTGTTTATTTGTTAAAAAGCTGTGTTTAGGACACAACTGCACAAAATACCCACATTTAATCCAGTTATTTATAACCTTTTATAACCTGCACCATTACTCTGCAGTTTAAATCCAGGTCAAATATGGGTATTGATATCAGCCTATACCTCCCCTTATCAGTGCATCTCTTTCAAATATCAGTACTGCTCTATGACACCAATTTATGCCAGTCTTCGCTCCTTACTGTGTCTTACTGTGTACTTATGTTTTTAACTTAGTTTGGTATGTAGGCCTCCCAAGTGTATGTGTCCTGTCATCCTCTCTTACTATTCCTGTTCAGGGACAACAAGTTCCTCTGTTGAGTCTATGTGTGTGTGTGTGTGGTGGAGGAGAGGGCAAAGGATTAGTCTTACATAATGTCAGTGTGTAAAAGAGAATGTATTAATAGACGCTGGTCACCTCAGAAAGACAACTGTGTGGGGTTTGACAGAGAAAGCTGAAGGAAGAGCGTGACTCAGTCAGGGCTTTACTTGGGGTAGTGCTAAATTAGAGAGTGCTTTTTTAGTTTCACACACAACAGTTTGAGGTGTGTGTGTGTGTATGTGTGTGTGCTGATTTAAGTGAAGGTGATCTACTATGCTAGAACATTGTGTAAGCTTTGAAATTCATCACAACCTGTGCCTAGTTACTGTCATATATGGAAACCCAGCTGCTAAAAATGTCAAATTCATCATCGGGGGTGTAGGAGAATATAGATATATCGAAGTATCATGATATGATATTTTGCAAAGGCTGTATTGATTCTCAAAAACACTGTATGTATTTTAATAAATTGGCTACACGTAAAGATTGGTGGCAGACAGCGGTTAATTTAGTGCTGTGTTTAAACCCCACCCACTAGATAGCAGTGTTGGACTCGACCTTCAGATCCCATTGTTCTGATTGCATGAAAAAAGTCAAGTTTTTTTCTCAGATTTTGTGCATGATGGTGGTTTTTATACGGTGACTTTTAAAAAATTTGTTTAAAAATTGCTGTTCTGACAGTATTGCAATATATTGAAGTGTATTGTATAAATTGCTTTGCCCTATTTGTCATGGTTGTCACACCACACTTACATCTACTTTCAGTCGACAGCAGTTGATGTTATAGTTCTGTTCCTGCAGACTTTCAGACTAGCTTTCTTTTTCAGAAAGGTGCAGTAGAGGGCACTCAGTCAGAAGAGAGATCATTTACACATTTGGGTCTTAAAGGCACAGTAACAAAAATAGAATGTTTAGCTCTAAAGAATAAAGGAGGTTGAAATGGTAAAAAAAAATAGTGTGACCTTTTTTTGTTTTGGTACGTAAAATCATACAGACGTTATAACTGAACTTCCAGAAAGATGGGCGTCTTATGTGGAATGCTGAAATAGAGCAAGGTGGCCTGGGGCCTTACAAACCTCCACACACATTTCGTTCAGTGTTAATTCTGTAAATATCTAAATTCTGACAGCAGTTTAGCAAAATGCTACTATCTCACATCCTAGATGTAGATCTGAATGTTAGCGCTGCTCCCTTGAGGTTGCAGAGACTGTGCTACTATGTTTCTGCTGCCAGAAGACCTTTGCCCACCTCCCCTGCTTATTTAATTCCAAGCAGGGTGCATCAGACCTGCTAAATAAATGGTTTCTTATCTCTCATTTATCTCACAGGCTCTGAACAGAGGAATCGCCTCAGTGAAAGAGGACCGCGTGGAGATGCTGGCCAGCTATGGACTGGCCTACTCTTTAATGAAGTTCTTCACAGGACCCATGAGCGACTTTAAGAGTGTGGGGTTGGTGCTTGTCCACAGCAGGAGGGACAGAAACAAGGCCGTGCTCTGTATGGCTGTGGCTGGTACCATAGCAATGATCCTCCATATTCTCATAGGTATGTGTGTGTGTGTTGAAAATAATCTACACTTCAAATGTTTGGAATCAGCTCTCATATGACATTGTTGTGTTAGTTTATATAATACAAAAGTAGTCACCAGAGATGCCTGGACAGTCCACACTTTTGCTGCTATGTGCTGTAAGTTGGTTTGGAGCAAAAAAATGGAAATACTGCCATATTTGGATCACATGTTCTGCCTCATGATTTAATACTTGCTATCAGTCTAAGGCAACATGCTTGTTGCTAGCCAATTATAAAATTAATAAAATAAAATTGCACTTGCTTACAAGTAGATGTTTATAATGCCATATGCAGTTGTCAAATTATACATTTTTCGGGCGGATAATGAGTTAAACAATGAGATTTTGAATCACATTATTCGAGTCACAGATCAGATTAACAGAAAGAGTAGGTGTTGGTTGGGTCCTATTACTTTACTTATTTCAAGTAAAAATTTGCACATAATTTGAATAATTTCCAAAGAATTTGAATTAAGAAATATTAATAATTCCCAGGAATGGGTTTGAACTCTGAGTTTATTGCAAACAAAATCATTGTGAAGCAACTGGCTTTAATGTCTGTAACAAATGTTGTATATTTGTGTTAAATGTCAGCTTATACAGATCTCGGATATTACATCATCAACAAGCTCCACCATGTGGATGAATCTGTCGGCAGCAAGACACGAAAGGCCTTCCTGTACCTCGCAGTGTTTCCCTTACTGGACTCTATGGTGAGCGGGAGCCTCTGAGTCTTTATAGAGCTGAAGATTGTGCAATCAGTTAATGTTGACAAACTCCGCTGCACTTGATCACTAGTGTGTATGTGTGTGTGTGTTCACTGTACGGACGGGTTAAAAGTGGAAGCCAAATGGTGAATATGGTTGTCTTGTCTTGTTACACCCTAGCAACCACATAGCAACATCTTAGCAACCACTTGGGTCACCACTTCAACCGCCTAGCAACACTCTAGCAACCATCTGGGTTACCATAGCACCCATTTAGCCACATCATAGCAATAATTTGGAACAGCATAGCAAATGTCCTAGGATTAACCACCTTAGCAACGACCAGGGAATTGCCTGAGCAGTCTTCAACAAATGCACTTTTCTAGTGGAGACTGTGTATAATTCAACTCACAAGATCAGTCAATAGTTAAATATAGTTGTTAATTATAACAGCACATTATTTGTATTTTAAATGATAATGTACTAAAAGATTGTAGACTGATTGAGGATTGAAGACTGTAATATGTAATTATCGCCATCATAAATAAGGAGAGGCTCATGAACACCTGTGACTAATATATATTGCTTGAATAAAGCAATGCTTGTATAACAAATGTCTTCCATAAATGTACCTGATTTGTTTGAATTCCTACATCCTACATAGGCATGGATTCACTCTGGCATCCTTCTAAAGCACAAATACAGCCTGCTGGTGGGTTTAGCCTCCATCTCAGATGTTGTAGCACAGGTAAATTCACTGTCATTTTGTGAAGTAGTGGTGAAATATGTAATTTACCCAGTTTCATCATGATATCTAGCGCTACAGACTATTTGCAATAATCATGTCCCAACTGAATATATAAATGTTGTATAAAAGATGATCATGTTTAAGGTTGTTGTTATTAGCTTTTTTGCTGATCTATCACTTTCACATCTCTTTCAGCTAAGTTCTGAAATATTCTCAGTCAGGGAGACATAAATGAAGGACTGATTAGTTGTTCACAGCTACATAAAGTATTAAGGGGGGTAGATAATAAGATATAATTTGGCAGAAAATTACAGCATCATGCAGAAGCTTTTTTAGCTCGTACATCTCCACACTCTTTAGTGAAAACTGGGCCACAGACACAGAGCCATGATTTGGTTATTTTAGAGGACTTCTTCATTCTTCATTCAAATGAGTTCTTTAGCACCATGCATATCAAAGAAAACAATCTCCAAGCTTATTTATCTGTACAAACACGGGGTGTGGGGGGTTGTCACAAACCAATTTACTGGAAATTAGACATTTTGTCCTTCACTAGAACAGGGGCTGTTACTCTATGCCTTGGCTCATGTTTAAATGTGCATGCATTAATGTGTGCTTGGCATTCTTTCTAATCGCATCTATTTAGTATTTTATCTCTCTTCTCATTTAGATCGTTTTTGTAGCGATTCTGCTCCAGAGTAACCTTGAGTGTATTGAGCCTTTGCTCATTCCCATCTTGTCTCTGTACATGGGAGCAATGGTCCGTTTCACCATCGTGGGACTGGGCTACTACTGCAACATCCACGACACCTTCCCTCAGTCCAGCAGCCAGGAAGTGGGGGTGAGTCTAGGCAGTCATGTGATCGTGAATGTCTTATGATAATACATCATAAAATAGCATTGTTATTGATTGCACAGTGCATGACATATGCTGCTTAAGGGAAGGTGTTGTTCATAAAGACTGCATGACACATTTATAACTGACATACACTTACATCAACATTTATGAAAGCTTATTCCAAATAGCTTCAGTTGTCATAACTGTTGGTGCTTTTACCAATTCTGATGTGAATTCACCTCAATGGTGGGTGACATCTGGTGCTTGTTGGAATAAACTTATAAAGATCTATTGTAGTTGTCACCAAAGGCTTTTGCAGGTGTCATGTGGTCTAATGATTACACTGTTTTCGAAAAGTGTTACATGTGTAACTTCTGTACCTGTGTATTGTAAATATTGTACATGTCTGTTCAACATCTGTGTTTATAGAGATATCTCTATTCTTATTTTTTTCTTATTTCTTATTTATGGGAAGTAGATGGTAGAGATAATGATCACTGTGATTCTGAAGAAGCTCTTAATATGAGCTTGTGGTTACTGTGCAACTCTGAAGCATTCTCAGAATTCACACCTGGTTTGGACAAAAGTCAATTAAAACAATTTCCACCCTTACCCCAGATACAGTCACGGTTGACATGATTGGTGTCCAAATTTTGCTTCTTTAGCAACATACATCAGTCACAAACGGTTGCTTCAGATTATGTCAGTCTCAGTCTTATGTTGTGTGGTACACTATTAATCTGTAAAAGAGGATTAGAGTAGCACCATAATTCAGGCTGTGAGATTTTTTATATAATGGCTATCCCTTTATAGCTAGGTAATGTACTTTTGTGCATTTCTTAGATGTTTATTTGTTATGTTTAAATAGACTGGGATTTATTCACAGGCGTGACCTCAAGTTTTCTGTTGCTTTTATACAACAGTTTTAACAAAATAAGAAGTCCTGAATGTGATACTGAATATCATTTACATTCAACTTAAAGTTCAGTTGAATTTTATAGGCATTCAATTTGTGCCCCCCTGAACATAACATTTGGGGACAGTGGTGGCTCAGCGCTTAGAGCACCAGGATCTTGAAGACAAGATTGTGGGTTTGAGACTGTGTGTTTAGTAATGTCTAAACTTAGAGGTATCTTTGAATTATTAGTCTATTCAAACTAGCTGAGGTTTTTCTTGGGTAAATAGCAAAGCACTTTTGTAAGTTGCTCTGGATAAGAGCATCTGCTAAATGCCTTAAATGTAAATGTAAAATACTCTGCCTGCTACTGTTGGGCAGAGGCCGTATTCCATCTGTGTTCGACACAAATGGTGAATATGGTTGTCTTGTCTTGTCTTGAATGTAACTCCAGTCCAAAAATAAAGAAGCAAATTTTTGATGCCAAACATAGTCGACTTGGTAATTGACTACTTAAGCAATAAATTGAAATTGTTGGCTGTCATTTTGGCCAAATCCAGCTCCTGAAAGGTAAAATCCACCCAGGATTTTGTTACAAAGTTTTTTTTTCTCCTTAGTGGATGATGTGCCAACATGTTAGTTTATCAAATAAATGTATTTCACTATTTGTGGACATACCTAATATTAGCTAGAGTAGTTTGCCTAGTTGTCCACACCTGAGTCACACTATCATTGTTCTTCACATCCTCTACAATGCATTCTTGTAAGTGTGCTCATATTAAAGCACTTGTGTACTGAGTACTCATCCCCACTCATTATCACAAAAACTGCAAAGTACAGATTTATTGCAATGACCAAAGCATCAGGAAGCTCTTACAATCATGTTTGTCTTCTGTCATATTAGGTTTACGCTTGCTGTTTTTTAGGGAAATACCTCAATAAGGAAGATGCTAAGTTTCTGGTGGCCACTGGCCCTCATTTTGGCCACCCAGAGGATCAGCAGGCCTGTCGTCAACCTCTTTGTGTCCAGAGACCTTAAAGGCAGTGCTGCTTCAACGGAGGTCAGTGGTTCTGCCTTTCAGATTGTGTTATGGCCTTCGGCTGGAACAAATGGGAACCTGCTTCAACCTTCCAATGTGTTTGTGTTGCAAGGCTGTAGCAGTCCTCACAGCCACCTACCCCGTAGGACACATGCCCTATGGCTGGCTGACAGAACTGCGAGCTGTGTACCCAGCCTTTGACAAGGTACGCCTCCACATCTCTGTCTCATGTCCTAGCTGTTATGAATGCCACCATGCTCTGCCGGCAAATGCATTGTTGGTAAATTAGACAGGCTTCAGAAAACATTTATTTTACCTAATGGGATACTATAACACCCCACAACACTGAGTTTCTAATATTTTTTGCCGCTTATCTTGTCCTAAATTTTTCAATAACATAGCAACAGTTTTCTGTTGTTCTTTTTTCCCATTGAAATAAACAGGGTGCAAAAGTTTGTATGTCACAATGTTACAAAAACACTAGCACAACCACCTGGCAACACCCTAGCTGCCACTAAGCAACATCATAGCAGCCACCTGACATACCATAATAATCACCATACAATCACTTAGAAACGCCATTGAACCCACCTAGCAACCACTTAGCAAAATCATGGCAACCACCTGGGATGGTACAGCAACTACATAAGGACACCATAAGAACTACCTAGCAACACCATAACAACCATTTTGAATGTCATAGCTACCACTTAGCGACACCATAGGAACCACCAAGCAACCACTTAGCAACATTAAAACAACCACCTGGGGTGGCCCAGCAATCACCAAGCAACAACCTGGTATACCATAGCAACTGCCTAAAATATCACAAAAACCACCTAGCAGTCACAAAGCAACAGCCTAGCAACTGGCACCTTAGCTGCGTAGCCATCCTGCGTTTCCTTTAGGAAATGCATATTTCTAAATGCAATACAAGTTCTAAAACTAGGTGGATTGTAAATGACAGAGACACAGAATTTTTTGCAAATGTTTTCACCTGGGAAGGAAATACACCTTCTCCATCACTATCCACTGAAAATTAAGTTGTATGGGAAACTGGTCAAACATAATGCAAGAACAAGTGTAACTCATTAAGTAAGCGTACATTTGTATATTAAATATAACGCAAAATGACAACAATGACTTCAGAGGTCTAAAAAATTAAGCAAGTACTAAGCAAATAATGCCACATGGAAAACAGGTGTTGCTGATTATCAGTGGACAAAAAGAATGCTGACTTTAGAATAATAAAAAAAAACCTGTTGCGTAAGCAGTATTTGAAGCCTATTTAGATATGTGAGAGCTTTAGATGTTTTCCTTTCCTGTTTTCTTATAATGAGGTCTTTGTGATCATTTTGAAATCAAATCACAAACATGTCCTGGTCTGTCTTAAGACAGAGGAATGTTCCAGCATCAACATCCAACGCCCATCTCAGCCAGTGTGTTTTTCATAAAAACCATGCCTATAATTACATAACAGCGGTGTAACTGTGACAGTTTGACTAACACTCAGCCCCTTGCCTGTGGTGGTGGAAACCTACCAGAAGGGCGATGATTCAGTTGTTTGGGTTTGGTCTGGCTAAAGAAGCACACAAAGTGCATAGACAACCCCTCCCCTCTCCACCTCCTTTTTTTTTACCTCTCTTTTGTTTGTAGGGAACATTCAGTGTAACAGTTTTTTAATTAGTTAGGAAGGGTTTGTGTCTGGGCTTTTACTTTCTGACCGTGCTCCGAGTGAGTAAGTATTTGTGCAGGTTTTGAACTAACTGAAGAGTGCATTCAAGGTAGTGCCCTTGGTTTTTAGAACAGCAAGAATAGAGTAGTTGAAAATTTACCATATTTTAATATTGATGTTAATATTTCCATGTTCAGTTTATTAGAACATATTCAGCACTATAGAAGTACACATATGTATCTATCTTATTTATTTGTTTGTCTATTTATTTATTTATTTATTATTTTTCACTTTTTGACATAATGTGAATCTAACGGCTCTGTGTTAGTTATTTATATTGTGCCAAGATTCCTATGATGAATGAACCAAGAGAAATAGCTCCACAATTATCTAGACTATTGTTATTATTATTTATTTGTATACACAGTTCCTACTTCATTACACACTTACACCCTTTTTATTAGCTTACATTAATTTAATTAAATGTTTATTTAAAATATATAATTGTATGCATGTTTAAATTTCATTATTTTAAAAGTAAACTTTTCTGTCTGAATTCACAGTAGTCACACCAGACATAAAAACAGAAAAAAGAAGAGCTGACTTGAGTTTCATACAAGAATACATTTTTCTACTACTTTGACCCTCAGTGTTATGTGGTCAACAGCCTAAGAACACATTCATAACATGCCCTATGTGAAAGCATGGTGATGGAGTGGCATCATGTGTTTGCAGATATTTTTAACTGTATGGTGTCTTGTCCCTCTTTTTGCATGTCCTTCTAATTGATTGTGTTTTTTATTGAGCATTGTTATTGTCCTTTTTTTAACAGAATAATCCCTCCAACAAGGTGGCTGGTGGTGCTGCAGTGTCCAAATGTCAAATCAAGAAGTTCACATTAGCTTGCTTTATCTTGTCCCTAACGGTAAGAAATCCCTGCATCGTTTAAGCCAATCTGTATGAATACATGCACTACATGTCCAAAAGTGTCCAGACATTCCTTATAATTAGTGAATTCAGATACTTTGTGAAGGACCCATTGCTGACACAGATGTTCAGTTGCACACATGCACATAAAAAAGGCCACTCTAGAGCCTAAGGTCAACATGCCCAATTCCAAGCGAATTCAAAAAAGAAAGTCAAGAACCGCAGGTTCCAGTTGTATGGTGTGTTTACACACATTTCTGTGGAAGTCCCTGTTTGCCAGTGTTTGTTTTTGTTGTTTGTTTATTTCTGACATAATCATAAAGAAAAAAGAGCAACTTAAAATAAAATAGGCATGGTTGTCCATGAACTTCAGGATCTTACAGATGGGTCTATGGAGATGCAGTCATTGGTGTAGAGATTGAAAAGACGTGGGCACCAACAGTGGTAGTCCAGTACTGAGTCCAGATGTCTGGCATGTGTTTTCCAAGCCACACCTGCTGCCTCCTGTCAGAAAATAATCCATCAAGATCACAGAGTTTGACCTGCAGGAGCTCGGCCACAATGATCCTAAAAGCTGAGCTGTCATCCACAAACAGAACTCTAGAAAAGCTCCCCGAACAGTTGAGATGCAGACCTGTTTTTGTCCCTGTACATGAACTGTAACGTGTCTAGCAGAGGGCTTGTAATAGCCCTTAATGACTAGAGTGTCCAGGGTAAGCGGCTTGTAGTCATTTATTAGAAATGTATTACATTTGGGGTACTGAGTTGATGGTTGAGGCCTTGAGGAATGTGGGAACAGAGCAAATGTCCAATGATTTGTTAGAAAAGTCTAGAAAACTGGTGCTGGTTTGGTTAGACTAAATCTGGGCCTGGAACTTTTATCACATTTTGTCTCTTGAAGGCCTCGTAGTGTCCTGCTCAATTGTGAGATGGGCAGGTGGCATAGACGAGGGAGTCATAGAGGTGGTCGTTGGGGCTCTTCGGGGGCTTACAGGCGTTTAGGAGAACTGAGGTTTTTCTTACTTTGTAGTTGGAATCTCTTGAAGGCCTTTCCAAGCAGTGTTGTACACTGTTGTAATGACATGGTTGTTAGCTTAGAGTTGCGGCCTTTATGTTGGAATGGGGTGAAAGAGACTATGGTCGGGAGAGATCTAGATGTTTCCCTCTCTTGTTGTCTGGGCATTTCCTTTGTTTATTTGCCCCTGATCAATATTCTCTTTCTCTCTCTTGTATGATGAATTGAGCCTAATTTGGCCAGAGACATAAACCACCAAGGAAGGAGGGCAATTAACATTTGAGGTTTAGGTTCAGTATGGAAGCAGGGGAAACATTCAAAGCCAAGAATCTTCATTTCTAAGAGTCCTTGTTCATTTCAAAGCTGTCCAACACTGGCATTCTAGATGCTATTCATGTTTTAGGCGCAGAAGATGAGCCGTACCTTTGATACATTAACAGATTGGTTATGGATGAGCTTAGACTATGTTTTCTATCTTGCCTAATGCATCCATCTGTGTTCTCTACAGGAGCTGAAATTATTAGCAGCCCTGCATGAGTACAAAGCGTGCCAGGAATAGTTGTTTTGTTGTTATTCAGAATCTTTAACAGATGATGGTAAAAGATGTATCCATGCAATAAAAAAGAGCCTAAGGCTTTCCCTGACGAGTTCAGGTTATTTGCTTGTCTGTTGCTTGTGTACACATGTTCTGCATATGGAGACAGAGGAGGAATTACATAAAAAGCTGACAGTTGGGGACTTGTGCTCACCTACTACGTTTGTTTTGAGCAATGAGGATCGGGCAATTGTACCAGCAGTTCAGAGAGTCTCGTAAAAGAAATCATTGGCAGGAAATCATTGGCTTTTATATGTTTACAGATCAGTGCTTGTCTGGCCTGATAATAGACTGATTGGATAATCAGATGAGGTGTGCTTTGAGATTGTACTCAAAATCGATTTGCTTTGAAGAAATAGTTAGTCAAAAACATGATTTATCACTTACCTCAGATGCAGTCGATCAACCAGTTTGATACCTGAAGTTTGCTTTTTCAGTTTAGAACAGAAGATGCTAGGTTAACATAACTGACATACCCTGGATATGTAGTATCATCTTGCAAAATATATCCCAAGATTATAGTTTTATTTTTGTCAAAAATCTATCAAAAAGCTCTGTAATTGTGTAAAATGGTATGATTGAAGTAATTTAAATATTTTAGCTAAGCATTGTCCATATAGCGTTCTACTTTTTAGTACTATTCCGCTTTGAAACTGGACTGCAATGCAGTGTTGTGCAAAGGTAAATGTGGTTCTGGTTACTCAAAATGACTGTGACGATTCGGCCATGCAGAAAAGTGTTTTTTCATTGGTGTTATGGACTAGAGCAAGTCATTTTATGTTATGAACTATCATCTGTGCGTTGTACCATTCTATCCCGTCCTTCAAGCATCATTCATTTCACCATAACAGCACTTATCAGTAACGCTGTTGCTATAAATCATATAATCAACCAAGAAGTAATGTAAACACCCTGAGCAAAAGAAAACAGGATGACTCTAAAGAAGGCTAAAAGGGTTAGATAAGAATAACACAATGACAAACAACACAAACAGTCAGGAAAAAACTGTTAGTTGGAAAGGGGGTTTAATTAGCTGGTCTGTGTAAGGAGCTGGAGAAGGACCTGCAGGCTGGTCAGTGAGTGGGTGGAGTTTGTTGCTGTGACATAGCAACAAGCTGCTTGTTAAGGAATTATAATTGGCAGAAGGAAATAACATAGTAAATGTTATGTTCACAGCTCAGTTTATTTATTTATTTGTATTTATTTATATATATTATTTTTGGAACACTCTAGGTCGTGTATTATCGTAAAATAGCAGCATGGCTGCGGTTAGATAGGCTGCTTTATTACAGCCATGCTGTTGCTTTATTATTTGCTTAGAAAGAACACAATCGCTAAAATGCTCCCATGGGAGAACTGCTTGTTTGGTTTTAACCAGCATTTAACAGTGCTTTCAAAACCGAGAGGAGGAGCTAATGCTTACACTTTTTGAAAAACACTGTAAGATAGTTATTTCACATCAGTAATCAACAAAAAACAGATATCAGTTCAGAAATCCTGTGACTATACACACATCACATGTGAAGTAATTAAGCAGTGGTTTAAAGGAACTGGGAGCTAAATGATCTGGAAGGTCAGTCAGACTGCATTTTGTTACAACATGCTATAAAGTGATCACTTTAAAAACAGTCAGGATCAGGGGCAAAACAGATCTGATCATTCGAGGCATGGACTCCACAAGACCTCTGAAGGCATCCTGTGTCCATACATTCAAGTCAAGTCAAGCCAAGTGGGTTTTATTGTCATTTCAACTAGATACAGAGTACACATTGAAACGAAACAACGTTCCTCCAGGACCATGGTGCAACATAGACACAGTGCATACAGATCACAAGTGCAACAGACATCAAAACACAGTACAGACAAGTAATAATACACAAATAATAATAAATAAATAATTAGGGGTAGTGTGCAAATTATGCAGTGTGCAATAAATATTGAGTCCATTGCATAAGTACCTATGACCCTGTCGCAGGCTTACAGCAGGCACTGACCACTGCATACCAGAAACACTCCACAAGACCTAAGATCCTTACATTTGCCATGTTTTCATCTTCACAACACATTGCCTTCAAGAACTGACTGTTCACTTGCTGCCTAATATATCCACGCCTTGACAGCTGTCACTGTAGATGAACATAATCAGTGTTTTTTACTTTACCTTTCAGTGCTAATGTTATGGCTGATTGGTGTATATTATTTATCATTTAATGTATTGTTGTTGTTCTCAATATAGTTCTAGTTACAATTCTAAATAAGGTACAATTTGTGAAATAAGGTACAAATTGTGTCAAATTATGTCCTTAGGTCTTAATTAATCCAAAATATATTATGATGTCATATTAAATATGATGTCATATTAAACATTTCTGTTATTGTGCTAATGTTGATGGTATTCAACTTTTGGCCTCTTTTTACTAATCAAAAAATGTATGCATGCAATTTTGTTGCATTTACTATTATACAAAGATTTACTAGGTTTTTAAGGGTTTAGTAGTAGTAGAACCGAGTCAAATGTATCGAACACTGTTGAAGGGCTTTAACAGTTTTCGATACACTTGACTCATGCAGCTTTCAGCAGGACTGCTCATGAAAAGGTACAGTTTGCTTTTTAATGTTAAATTTGAATGCAGAGATGTGCAGATTGCTGGTATTAAGAAATACCTGCTCAAATAATTAAACCAATTATTAATAAAACCTGAAATGTCTATATAGAGTTTGCTTCTTCCTTTTTTAATGCAGGTGTGGATGCAAAGCTAGTAAGGCAGAATTGAGTCTGTTGCAGTTCTGATTGTATCACTAAAACGTGGGTGGAATGTCTCTTCAAGAGTTCATCTCTGCTCATGTTTTTCTCCCAATAGTGGTTGCCTCTGTGTTAAAGGGATGTAGTAAAGCTGGTATTTCCATAAAAGGTAAACAGAATACACCCTGATAAACAGCACTTACTAGAATTCTTTTGTTTTTTTGTTTGTTTTTTTGAGAAATAATAGAGCCAGTAATAGAGCACATCCAAAGGTGTAGTTATTGGCAGTCCTGTCGGCTGTTTTGTTTTCTGTGGTTTGACCATTGATAAATGTTGTAGCCAGAGGTGCCTGACCTTACAGGGAAAAGAACAAAACAATAAAAACCACACTGGTCAATAGGGATGAGGCAGTGTGCTTTGATGTCCAAGCCTTGGGGACTGGCCGTGGTTGGAACTCGGTTTTTCTCAGTTCAATAACAGGATGTTTTGTGGTCTGGGCAGAGTTTCAGGTGGGCGTGGCGAAATGCTGGGGGGGGCGGACACACAGGCTCTCTCTTGGAGAGGCTGTGCGCTGTAAACAAGTGAGTCAAGCCTGCTCCTGGCTCAGCGTGCGAGCAGCAGGGCAGAGAGGCATGGCCGCGGGCGCTGGGCGAGGGAGTGGGCACAGTGTGTGAAAAAAAAGCACTGCGTAAAGCCGCTCCTGCCGGGACGAGTTCTGACTGCATGCCTGTGCTAGAATGATGACAGACGGTTCAGCCCCTGGACGCAGTCAAAACACTATGCACGTTACACACAAACAGCCAGCAGAGAGACAATGCACACTGCAGAGCAAGATTGACAGGATTAGGGTGTTTGGCTAAATGTGGCATATTCTGTGTGAAGATGCACTTATTTACATGATCTCTTTCAGGTCTCTTTCTGCCAATAATGCCCAGTAAGGGTGATGCATTCGTTCTTGTATGTATCTGTGTGTGTATTTTCTCTCTAGATGTGTTTCATGGTGTTCTGGATCCCTGGTGTGTCCGAGCGTATCCTGGTGGATGTAATTGGAGTGGATGAGACATTTGCTCAACTCTGTGTAGTTCCTCTCCGGATCTTCTCCTTCTTCCCTGTACCAGGTCAGATCCCAACCACACCTGATCCACTGCTTATAGCCATAGTGTCTTTCTCTAGGAGTTGCTATTTGCCACCATCAAAGCACATGTAATGTTCCTTGTGAAAGTATTCAATCATATGGTAACAACTGAAAGTTTCCTGCATTACCATCGGAGAGTACACGTTTTTCCAATTTACATTTTTGTGTGAACTATTTTCAAAGCCTCAGTAATAATTGTCTGCAGATATTTCTAGGACAGTGGAAAACTGGACAGCTGGCAGCTGGACAGATGTTTAGATTTGATCAGTATTTCAGACCAAAATCCGATGACCAATAAGAGCCAAGCGTTTAAGCACCGCTGGACCACTGCACTATAGTGTCTGCAATTTATATAGTATAAGAGTGACCTCACTAAAATGATTTATGGTCAAATGAGACTTGGATAGAGCTTTTAGCCAAAACTTTGTACACACCCCATGAATAGCCTTCCACACAGTGAAGTATGGTGATTGCAGTATCAATGTTTTGGCATGCGTCCATAACTCCTTTAGACGCTTGCTGTTGAAATCCGGAACTTCAGCTGGAGTCAAATTTACCTGGAGGTTGTTTTTAAGGCATTTAGGTCTTCTTCTTTTTATTTTTATTGTAGAACAATAAAACACCATTTAACCTTTAACCATGGGAGTGAGTACGCTCACACATTCAAACACACCAGGAGCGGTGGGCAGCCATTCCGGCCTTCGAAGAGCAATTGGAAGTTAGGTGTCTTGTTTAGTGTTGAGGGAAGAAAAGGTTCCCTTCCTCTCCCCACTTTCTTTCATACTGGTCAAGGAGATTGAACCGGCAATCTTTCTCTCAACATAAGGCCACACCTGTTGTTTTGAAGAGTTCTGTGTGTGATGGGAAATAGTGTGAGAGCGTGAGATTCTCTCACAGCCCTCTCTAGAGAATTTTTCTAATCTACCTGGTAGGATAAGTCTCGATAAGATGATGACTATTCTGTACTGCCAAAGTGTTAACCAGCAAGCTGCCAAGATGTCAAGGAAGATGAGGTCTGAGAACATTGAGCGGTTCCCTTTGACTGTGTGGCAAGCTTCTCTTACTGAAAGGAGTGCAGTTTCTCAGGAATGTCCAGACTTGTTGGTATCAAGGAGGTTATTCATTCAAAGGTGGGGATATAGGTACGCCAGGAAGAAGAGAACAGTATCTGAGGTTTGTATCTTTTGTTGGATTATGGGCGGATTTCTTGAGTCGTGACATAACTGATAATTGAAGATGGAGGGAATATGACTTCTTAGTGGTGAGTTCATTATTGAGATCAGAGGTAAAACAAGATTGTTGGAGATCGTTGGGATAAGCATGGTTGGTACTGAGTAAAAAAAGGTGGTTTCGTCTGATGGATTGAAGTTCGGAAGAAATTCACTTCTTCCTCAGTGAGTAATATGAAGGTTAGCAAACGTGGCCTTCCCACACGCACACCACAACATAGCTGATAACACACACAGCAGATATTGTGAACCTTCATACCTACCCCCAAAAGGCGTCAAAAGTTGGCTCTACCACCAGATTTATTTTGGAGTTAAGTGATGTAGTCTAATCTAAGTGTTGGCCCTATCATCAAGAGATTGCAGGCTCCGTTCATGGTGATGCCACAGTCATCCAGCTAGGGGTCCCAGATATGGCCTCGTTCTTTCTAGGTTCTTTCTCCCATTACTAAGCGCATTAATAGCCAATGTGTGTGTCTTCAGGCCAGTGAAGTCGTGTTGCCAGCAATTCGAAAAGATGCAGTAACTGGTTTTATGTGACTTGGGGGAAGCATATGCTAGCCTTTACTCTCCCAGCACTGGCAGCATTGTTTAATAGTAGCCAGTGGGTGGAAGTTGGAAATTACTAAATTGGGGAGAAAATTTGAGGGGATCTGCAGACAAACTCGCTTTTTGATGTTAATAATTTGTTATGCAGAAAATGCTGGTAGTATTGAATTATGTATTAAATACTTTTTACTATAGTGATCTAGGAGCACCATAGTAAATCGTGTCAATTACCTTTTTCGATCTCTCTATCCAGAAGTTTTAATGGCCACATGTAACTATTCCCTTCTTTTTTGTTGTTGTTGTAGTGACTGTTCGGGCTAATTTTACTGGCTGGTTGATGACCCTGAAGAAGACCTTTGTGCTGGCGCCCAGCTCTGTGCTGCGAATCGGTGTGCTGATCGCAAGCCTTATTGTGCTTCCCTATTTGGGGTATGCAAAAACATCTGTGCAAAAACACTTTGTAAAAACATAGTGTTCATATAGTGTTGCATAAGTACCTGTATTTCTTGTTTCGCTGCTTTATCATCTTGCTCGGTTTATCTGATTGCCCTAATTCTGACCTTATTTTTAAACCAGCTGCTGTGTTTTCACTAAGGGGTCTGTCTACTTCATGGGAAAAAGATCCTATATAGCCATAAACAAAGATTTGAGCAGTTAGGTTTTTTGGCAACAATTTAGCTTAGGATCACTGCCTAAGAAACCCAGAACACAGGCATATGTTTGCTTAAAAATAGACATTAATAACTGTTTATGTAAATAACAGAAAATAATATTTACTGCTGACATAAGTACTATGGCACTGTCAGTAAAGCAGTAGCTGGGCTACCCAAAAACTACCCAGTAACCTACCCTGTGGAAATAACCCAGCAGTTTTCCTGCAGTGCTTGTCCTGACAGTTACTGGTAGTGGTGATGTAGCACCATATGACAGCATGTGATATGTCATGACATGTTTATGGCGTGATTTTGTCTGTGTTATGTAGCGAGTTCAAGTAAAGTGTTACCAATAAGTGTCCATGTATGATCTACGAGTGAGCTGCATATGTTCTGATGCAGGCTTTTGTAGAGTCTGTCAAAGTGTTTGTTTTTGTGCAACCTGTATCCACATGGAATAGCATTAGGAAAGTGTTTGTAACAAACCACAATGTCTCCCAGCTTTTACATTCCTGCCTGTGCCTGGCAGTTCCAGAACTAATTCGATGTCATGCTACTTGTGAATTTTTAGGCTGCCTAAAAATAGGTTGGAGATTAGATGCTCCTGACTGCTTTTGAATTCATTATGTTTCAAAGCCACATATCCAGCGACCACAGGATTAACAAATGCATGGCTAGGCTTAAATGTAATTTCACACCTCTCCTTAAGTGGTAAAGCAACGAGAGACAAGTGCTGGGGGCAAGATGTATCCGTTAACGTCCTTGTATCTACAAAAACATACAAAAACGATTTGGTTTATCATCTTAGCACTGCTTTACGCAGTAGAAAATATCCATTGCAAATACTGTCCTCGGCTGTCTATTGTTTGCTATATAGAATATGAATGTGGTTCTGGAGATGAAAGTATGTTTACTGTATAGATTCCTATATATGAGACAAAGGTAACTGTACTTTTGTACAGGGTGCATGGTGCTACACTGGGAGTGGGTTCTCTACTGGCTGGATTCCTGGGAGAGGCCACAATGGTGGGGGTGGCTGCAGGCTATGTGTACCGACAACAGGTGAGCAAGCTGGCGTAGCATAAGTGGTCACAAATGTAGGGTTTGGCAAAGCAAAGCACGCTACACCAATAAGAGTCACTGGGCACGAGACCTAGCGTTACATTCACCTGCCTGTGTAACTTGATTCAACTGCTAGTGTTTTTTACAATCTTATTAAAGCACAAAATTGTTCTTTGAAGCATTGCCATAGAATAGTGATCCTCAAACCGCCATCAGGGCCTTAAAATGGTCTTCATTTTGCTCAGTACCAAACTCTTAACATGTATATATATATATATATATAAATGTGCATCATCTAGGGGGACTGGTTTGAAAACCTTGCATCTTGAGGACTGGTTTGAAAACCTCTGGCATAGTGGAGCCCTTTTACTGGAAGTTTTTCTTAAAGCAGTGGTTCTCAAATTGGTCCTCAATGACTGTCTGACAGTCCAGATTTTTGTTTAATCTCTATGTATTGTATTGCAAATTCTGGACTGTTTTTCAGTCTCTAATGATCAATTTAAGAACCATTGCTTGAGATGCAGGAGTGTGCAGAATGCATTTTTTAAATATATATATAAGTACAATTAAGTACCCAGTTCATGTATACATAGAAACTATGCTGCAAACAGCCTGTTTTGAAACCATTGCTGTTGGGATGACCTAGAAGTTAGGCGTCCATAATGTTTTGCGGTATTTTGCTTCATTGACATCAGTTCCCCTTTCTCTGCCCCTGCCAAATACCCAGAGAAAAAAATCTGACACTGAAGAAGCTGTGCAGGCAGACGACTCCGCCCCGATGACCGAGGTCACTTCTAGGACTCAATTAGATGACATCCATGATATTACAGAGGAGGTAGAGGTGGATGGAGAACGAAGAGTTGAAGAATGAGAAGGTGGTTTGTGGAGGGGGGGTTGGGATTAGGCCTGGACTGGAGAGACTGAAAAGATCTAATGTCGAAAAGAAGGTTATTCCTGACTATATACTGAAATAGTTGTGTAATCAAGTGCAGTCTGTTAGACTGTCCACTGTATCTCACTCTTGAAACCCAAAATGATACAGGACCACCTGCAGTGGGACAATCAAACAAAAGCCTGAATTTACGTATCCGCTATGGCACTTTCTGCACTGATGGATTTTTTCCCCCTGCACTTACAAGTTCTTACAAGACTTTCTGCATAGCACCCGAAAAAAACAAGCCTTTGCCAAAGCTGGTGAAGTTGCTGGAGGATGTTTGTGTTCTGTTCTTCACGCTTAACCGTCATAAACAACTAACTATGTGAAGGGAGATGATCTGCCCCCTGTTTATGTCTCAAAGAAAGATCTGAGGTGGGGGAACTTATTTTTTTTTTTTTTTTGGCGACAGTTGCAGAACTTCTAGCTGCAGGACACTGGCCAACGTGAAACATATCGGCTGCTCGTTTGAGACCTTGGAACGCACAATAGCTGTTAACGCACAATAGCTGTTAACGCACAATAGTTACATGATTTATCCTGGGAAATGTTTGTCTTGTTTGGGTTCTGTTGGGCTCTTTTGGGGGATATTAAATATATAAAATGTTTTTTTTTAAGAAAAAGTCTCAGTTATTTTTATAAATGTCATATATACCATTATTCTGTCTGGTTTCTATGTTCAACTATTTGTTTATAATCAATGTGGAGAAACTGGCCTGACTGTTTGTTGGTTTATTTTTTTATTTTAAGGAAAGCCCCCCAGAGACAAATGTACATAGACATAAAAGAATGCGGGACTACATACACAATGATCAGCCATAACATTAGCACCACTGACAGGTGAAATAAAAAACATTGATTATCTTCATCTACAGGGGTGGATATATAAGGCAGCTAGTGAACAGTCAGTTCTTAAAGGTGATGTGGGCAAGCATAAGAATCGAAGCTACTTTGACAAGGGCCAGATTGTGATGGCTAGACCAGTATTTTTGGAGACACTAATAATTTCCCTCCTCTTAAAACACCTGATTCAACTAATCAGCTCATAAACTAAGTTGATATAGTATGCAATGGTCAGTACCTACCAAAAGTGGTTCAAGAAAGGGACAGTTGGTGACAGGGTCATGGGCACCTTAGGCTTATGAATGCCCCACCTCACAACATACAGGACTTAGGATCTGCCGCTAACGTCTTACTAGATACCACAAGATGCTTTTAGAGGTCTTGTGGAGTCCATGCCTTGAATGGTCAGATCTGTTGTGGTGGCACAAGGGGGACCTACTAAATATTAGTGCTAATGTAACTAATACTGTTACTCAATATTAGTGCTAATGTTGTGGCTGATCTGTGTCTGGTCATTGTTGATGATTAACAATTCTTCAGACAATCTGAGAACGAAGTATGAAGTGTGAGTTTTGTGCAGATATTGCCGATGTGTACACAGTGAGAAAAGCTACATTTAACTGAAGCTCTCTAATGATAGCTCAGTGGAGCTTTTAGGACCATTCCCAATCCCAAAGTCCATCATTTAAATCACAATTACTGTGCACTCACTGACCTCTTCAGACCTTCGTGCCCTCATGATTCACAAAATCTGTGAAGACAGACTGAAATGCAACTCTTTAGATAGCTTTAATTTAACTGTACGCAATATTCCGGGTCATTTTACATCTGGAAGATAAGGTAGAAAAAGAACATCATGAATGGAAATCAGCTCCACACCTGAACTGACAGCTTTTTGGCCCTTTATCTTTTGTCAAGTATCTTTGTGGATGTTCTATTGGCTTGTGGCTGTTTCAGGTGCAAATAAGCTTTTCTTCCTCTGCTATTACATAGGGACATGTGACGCACCTAATAGGAGCAACAATAAAGCATTGAAAACAGCCCCAGTTGAGGAGTTCAGTGATGATGAGGTGATTTCTGAACTTGATGCAGGTCTTTCAGGCCTGTAATGTTTTTCTTCTGGTGCTAGTAATGTGGAATCAGTGTCCTCATCAGTCACAATCACACATATGTTGTTGGGATCATTGCTGGAAATCATTAGAACTATCAGAATCACTTTTACTTTTACAAAATGGTGCTGTCCAGGATTTTTATTTTATAACCGATACATTATTCCATGCATTTTTGCAGCCAAAAAACAGGGCCAGGTATAAATAAGCTTGTTAGTGGTTGCATGTTCTATTGCATTTTACACATTTAAGGTCATTTTATGCAGACTAATTTATTGTAAACTGATTCTAATGTTTATGAAATAAACATTTGACTAAACATGAGAATTGCACTTTATTTGTAAAATATTTTTATTTCCACAAACAAATGAGCTTGTTCTTACACCACAAGAAAACAACTTGTTTCATGGACATATCAAACCATACTACTTGGCTAATACTTTTTTTTTTGTCAAACAAGAAACCTTGGCGTAACATTTGATGTGTCCTCTCATATCCATACTAACCATTTGCAAACTGACAGGGTTCTTCTTGCTCCTTAAAAACAACGTTAAAGCTCCTTAAAGTTCAAGTGTTCTGGGTATAAGATTGGCACATCATGTGAAGCACCGTTTATTATTTCTAATAATATTTTTTTTAATTAAATTAGCTAAACCTTACATAGTAGTAATACTACAATCTAAATATTTTGGCAGTTTTTTTATTTTTAAATTCAGCTTAAGACAGACACAAAATGTACACATTTCTTCAAAAGAGAAAATCATTTAAAACATTTAGCAAAGACACCATTCAGGATCCATTTCTAAAATATAACCACTAATTTGCTCATTCCAGGTCTCAGAGCTTACTTAAGCCAAGTTTTGCAAGTTCTGTTAGTTAAAATGTTGCAGAAATGCTCAACTACAACATAACATGTTTTTTTAAGGTTTTTGGTTTTAGATTTAAATATTAACTCCCATTTATTTTTAAACTCATTAAAAGACTTAGTAATAATTTAGTAAATAATAATAAAATATCAAAATAGAAAAGGACTCCTGGCAAGTTAATGTACTTTGCACAATATAAACATTCTTACATTCTGTAGCTACACCAGTGCAACAAGGAGGTCCCAGAGGATCTCCAGCACTTTTTGAAAAATATTCCAGCTCCCAATACACCTGAGCCAGATAAACAGCATTTTATAGCCCTTCATTACATAGTTCAGATGTTTTGGAAGTTGAAATAGAAAAAATGTGGACTGGCTGGTGTCCCCGTGGTCTGATGGGAACATTTGATGTAGTGCAACAATGCAAAACAACAATTAAACTGTTAAGAGAACAAGTAAACTGTTTTTTTGTCTTGAGTCACTGGGACTTCAAATCTAAAACACCAGAACGATTTGATCATAAATACTGGGTACAATAACATTTTTGCCAACGTGAGACACACAACTCTTGCCATCTAAAGCAAAGAACAGCTCTGCTTTTAGCTCTGCTTTGGCCTTAATACTTAAGACTTTTTTTTAAGGTTTAAGACTTTGTCACCTGTATTATTATAAATGACAAACTGTCCTTCAGTAGGTAAGTACAGCAGTTCTATTAATTTACCATCAAATATTACATCGCTTTTTTAAAATTATATACACATATAGTGCCATGAAAAAGCACTTTTTCCTCCGTCTGAATGTCAAAACAGCTACAAAATGACGAATTGTGCTGCCCTTGTATAAGATATCACATATCTTGATAACATTCAGTCTCAAAAATGTACAAAAGATTACACAGGTCAGGGTACTGCTTCTTAAAGGCTTGCAAACAAAGCTGAATAGCTCATTAGCTGCAAACCTTTCTCTGAAGCAATACGAATAAAGTCAGATTGTGTTAATATTATGCATACTGCGATCAAGGTTGCTTATGTCTGCCCAGCTGCAAGAGCAAATACCTTTATAATAACAGGTGCTAACAGAGAGAAACTAATCTAATAGTTTTATAAATGATTGTTAATAATAACATAAAAGTTCAATATGCATTAAAATACATAGAATCTACCATTTACTTAGTGACATAAAAATAATAATTTAGAATTGTAACTTGGAATACTAATTACTAACTAAAAAGTACAAACAATTACTAAAGATTACATAAATTGTGCATAATCTCTTTTAAGTAGTTACTCATTTTCTTGTAAATTTGTGATATAACTTTTTCTTTAATGCTTAAGTCAATCATTATAATTTGGGTATTAATAATTTACAACATTCTACATTCATAATTACTCGGTTTGGCCTCTACAATATTTGTTTATGACAGAGCATTTACAGTGCTTTAATTATTTGTATGACTAAGTAAATGGTTAATAATTCAAATAGCATTTATTAATGCATTAGTAAAAATTATATTATTATATTAAATATTATTAACTTAATTATAAATGTACCTACCATTAACTAACTATTAGATAATGTATTTTGTGTATATAACACTTTATAAAATTATAGCTTAGCTTATGCTTTGCCAATCGATTATAAAAAACTTATTTAGCTCCTGTGCTAACTGCACTGTAACACAATGTCCTAGCAGCAAGTTTACATGCATGTCTTTATGCATTGTGTCATAAAGCCAGCAGAACATCCACTCATCCACTGGAGATATATTGCTTTAGAATGGAGTTGCTGAAGAGATGCCGGGTGTTTAATTAGGTGTTGACATCATGGACTATTTCATTTTATTTATGGTCAGTACCGACATTTACTTCCATGGATTTGGAAGCTGTTGGATTCAATTGGGCTGCATCATGCTAGAAGTGTTAGCTATTAGCATTTTATTTGACACTGTGACAAGCGTTTTTTTAATATTTGGATTTAACTAATATTTTATTTGGATAGCCCTAATTTCCTGAATATCCTTATAAGAATTAAAGGAAGGGAGGCTCTCTTATCTCAACCTCATGGATTTTTTAGTTTTGTTTAGCATATATATATTTTTGGTTTTAAGTAAAGGCAACTTCCTTATTTCCTTATTTGTTAAAGAGGAACATGGGTGTGATGCAACGCAAAATGCAAAACATCAATAGCGCATCACATCATGCTCTGGCGTAGATAGCTTCGGTTACAAGAACGTTTAGGTTTTACCACCCGTTGTCACTTGCACTCATTGCTTGCTGTTAGGCCAATGTATAACTCTGTGGGCTCCAAACCTTCTCCTAGAGAACTACCTTCCTGCAGACTTTGGATCCAACCCTAATCCACCCCACCTGCTCCAACTCATTGCTGCCTTCAGCCTTTTTAATCTCTGTCACCAAAAAAATTAAGTTAAATGGTAAATGTAAACAATTTCATTAACATTCATTAAACACAAACCAGTAAAATATGAAGTCAGTCATAACAAGTCTGTTCTGCCAATCACCTTCCAGAAGTCATTTATATGGCCAGTCAGCTAAGGTCAGGCCACGGCACTGAGAGGTCATGGTTAAGCTGGTGTTGTGCTTGTTTCCTGATGGGGACATTGTAATGTCGATCATCCTCTGTGACGATGCACACACAGGGCCAGTCTTGCTTGTGGTCATCCGGGTAGTGCGTCACAAACTCCTCTGTGTCCATCTTGTAGAGGCGGAAGGTTTGAATGGTGTGCTGTAAGGCATAACCCAGCAAAAACATCTCCACCTACAGGGCAAGAGATACACAATTTACAGAATTTTCATACTTCACACCCCAAATGTAGCAAAAGTGGGCTTCTTTAGTTCAGCTGGGGTTGAGAGGCTAATGTCGCTAAAATAATATACATTTTAACTCAGAGCCACCTGTTTGATAAATGTCCAAGTTATTTTACCTTAAACCTACAGTTACTGTTTAAGCTACTCAACTTACTTGTGTCCATTGTAAAGATAACTGTATGTTATCATCCATTATGTGAGCCAAATCACTCCAACTAAAAAACCTAAAAAAATAGTATCCAACTCAGCAAAAAATCTAACTGGCCTGAACTAAATTGTTCTTGGGGCTTTTTTGTTTGGCTTGAGCCACAGTATATATATATATATATATATATATATATATATATATATATATATATTATTTCTGTACACCTCAATTTTTACCTTTTACCTATTGTTTTAGGTCTTGAGGTTTTCCAGTACTTGGACCCCTAATTAGACTGGCAGTCAAAAACATTTGCTTACACGCAATCAAAGTTTTGCTAAGTTTTTCAACCCTCATTGCAAATTAAGTTTATTAGCAAAATTTGTACATTTTAGCTGTTTGTAACAAACCAATCAGCTCAACAATTTAAAATAGCTAGTCTCAGAATTTTTCAACCGTTTCATGACAAGCATTTTTAGTACTTTCGTAGAGCACCCTTTCACTGTTCTGACCTGCTGCAAACGTGATGCTTCTAACAGCGTTCTAACGGAGTCTCAGCCCTTTCCATATGGGCAATGGCCTCCACCTTACTAATATTCTTGGGTTGCGTTCTGCAACTGCCTTCTTCAAATCCCACCAAAGATTTCCTCTCTAGGAAAATGTGACCACCACTCCAGAATCTTACAGGACTTCTTCTAAAACCAGGCCTTGATGGACTTTGAGGTATGCTAGGGATCATTGCCCTGTTGGAAGGTCCAATGTTTTCTCCTAGGGTTTCCTGATACCCGATTGAGGCAATCTTGCCCTGCAAACCCTACAGGTTTCCAGAGTCAGAGGAAGCAAATCAGCATCACAAAGCCACCGCCATGCTTCACTAGAGGCAGGGTATTCTTTTCAGCATATGCCTTATTCTTCCTCCCCCTAACATACTGCAGACCATAAAAATCAGTAACCTGAATAATTTAGACTGTCGTATACCAATGAAAAGCAACTGTTGATGTGGTTATCCTGTCTCTTCACTCAAAGATGGAAAACCCAAACAAAAATGTCTAATGTTCCAACAAGACATTGCAAGATGCCATCCAGTCCATTAAGTTCAATTCAGGAACAATTTAAACATTTTGAGGTCTTGTAGAAAAAAAAAGCCAACTACTGTGGATGGTCTGTGGACAGCAGAAAGAAAGAATGTGTGGGAAGCAGCTACTTTAATTTAATTCCATTTTAAGAAACTTTAGGAAATTGTGACAAAGCATAGTGAGGTAGTCCTTAAGACTAGAAGAGCTACAAAATGCTGAGTGACACTATAACCTTCCAAATTCTTCTTCTTATTTTTTTTAAAGATTTATAGGAGCTGCTCCCCACACATTCTTCACTGCTGTCCACAGGCTGTCTGTAGTGGTTGGTTTTTCTTCTCCACGTTCCACAGAAATCAGTGGGTTTTAAATCAAGCCTCAATCTTGCATTGTCTTCTTGGACCATCTGTCATTTGTTGTGGTTCTCCTCCTTTAAGAGACAGACAGGAGAAACACATCAAAAACAGTTGCTTAACATACGTGGGAGCAAATCTTTATGACTGATAGCATATGTCAATGATTCCATGCACTGCATATTTTTTTTTAAATAACTTTGCTTAAGTGAATAATTCTCTTGCTTTTCACATACAGATTCAATTTAAAGCCTGTGCAACTGTATAGCTCTGTTGTGCAAAAACTACATGCATAGGTATAACCAGTGGTATCTACCTGTTCTAGCCCTCCACTGAAGCCAACCTGGCTCAGGTGATTGTTCAGGAGTGTTTTGGGGTTTTCGGACGTGTCCCGGGCAAACAGTAGCCAACAGAACACAGGCACTTCCTGTCCCTCCTGCATTTGGCTGTGTAGTTCCACTGCCCTGGCCAGCATGAGGAACTTCAGCACCTCCAGTAGACCATATTCCTCTTCTCCGCTCTGAAACACACGCTCACACAAACGCTGCTTCTCCTCTAGGCTCACAGACTCTGCTGCTGCCTGCCACTGGGAGTACACATAACCAAACACACACACACACACAAGCATGAAATACATAACTGACTAGCTTACCTTAAAACTCATGGTTTTATTGTTGTGCACACTAATCCACTCAGATGGACACTTCACAGGACAAGATTAGGCAGCTTGACAAAACGGTCACTGGATTCTCTGGATTATGAGGCCATTAATGAGTTGAAATATGAATATAGCTACACCCATGTTATAAGCAAGCTAACAATCCTACACAATACAATTACATCACATGAAAGAAGGTCAACTACTAAACCCTGAATGCCATTATTTAAATTTCTGTATCTCTCCTCTCTGTATAACTCCTTAATTTGTACTCTACTACTGCTGAAAGAACCTATACAATCTTATTGGACAAAGCTGGCTGGTTTATTTGAGGGTAGAGATGGAAAAATCGATCTGTTCTGTATCGTTATTGGCCAATTGTCAGCCAAAGTATGTGATCAGCAAATTATTTATCTAATTAGTCAATCTTGATAGCCAATCAGATCATATTCCTCGCAGCTATATTGCAGCTGCAGAAACCTATTAGAGCCAGTGATGTACTCTGCCCCGTGTGCTGGCTCTGCCTAGTCAGCCATCTCAAAAGATACTGCATAGATCATTACAAAAGCACTGCACAATGATGCAGTTCCCTTGAAAAGGTAATGCAACATTCAGCTCCACCTTTAACTGGTATTGTCAAAAGGCTGATCATATTAAGATCTGTATTGGCCCCAAAAACACTGATGGTCCATCCTTATCTGGGGGTTCATTAAGGTTTGCAGTTGTTTTATGATGTCAGTTCAGTGCTCAGCAGTGTCAGCTAGGATGTAGAAAACCTCATTAATGTATCAGGTTCAAAACACTTCCAAGGGGCGCAAGATACACAATCTAGAGTACTGTTTCATCCCAACCCCAAAAGACAGCCAATCAGTCTGTGTTTTACACACAGCTGTACACTTCCTGTCCCTGCCATCGTATTGCAGAGAAGTTAGCTTAAACTAAAATGTTTCACAATTAATTAAAATTTTTACAAAAAAATGAATGATTAGGGTTTTGATCTACAGACACAGTCGGCTCAGTGTTTAAGATTTCCTTCATGTTGCTTCCATGTTCCATGTTGCACACTGGACTGGCAGTCAAGTGACAGCGAGAAAATGTTGATATTTACCCTTTTCTGCAGGAGCTCCATATAGTGCTTCAGCTTTTCTACAGCAGTCTCCTTCTCTCCTACTTTCCTACACTCTGCAGGGAACCTCCATCCACCAATCAGGTGCTCTTGAGCTTCAAGTTTCTCTGGTAACTGAGGAAATGGACCAGGATTGGCAGTTAGTACTCTGTAGCTAAAGTGTACATAATGCATACAGGTTAAGAGTTCAATATATGAGTTCATAATGAATGAAGCAACAGAGATTCCTACTCTAACCCTACTTTTATTAACACATTATTAAATATGCATATGGTTCTTCCTCATAAATGTCATGTCACAAGTTTTAATGAATTGACATGTTTTTCATCACTGGTGCCGTGACTCAGCGAGCGAGGAGAGCTTCTTCCCTTTTGACCGGCTGGGATTCTTTCCGGCACTTGCAGCAAGTTGGCTGACCTTAGCATAACAATGTCATCCATTGTTCAGTATCTCAGCTGTAATGGCTTCATCGGTGTGGAATGCGTTTATGAACACTCACTGAAGCGAAGTCTTCTTTCTGCAGCCAGGCTGGTGTCTGCGTGGTGGTGCTCAGCACCTGAAACAAGGTAGCCCTCAGAGCACAGTAGTTGTCTCCTCTCACTCTCCTCAGGTCGCTAAAACTGCAGGACATCTCCAAATAGCCCTGAGGATGTTCAAACACAGGAGAAAACGACAGAGTGATCCAGCAGGATTTAACCAACTGACAGTCAAAGAATGTCAATGACAGTCAAAGAATGCTTGTAAAGAAAAGTTGAATTGCAATGCCACTGTGAAGTCATTCACAGTCAAACAAGACCAGGCTCCCATCATTGTGAAGCACTAGCATGCTTTAACTTTTTTTTTTTTTTAATCAAATAAATTATGTCCCACTACTTTTGTCAGCGTGGCACCACCCCAGGGCTTGTGGACTTCAGCCACACCCATTGCCAAAAGGTAGGCATGCTTACAGTTATGCAATATCCACAGACAAACATTCCCACTAGTTTGTCCAGAACAGCTAGGTAATTTTGAACATGTTGAATTGGCACCTTTTACCAACTAAAGGGAAACCATAACGCTACAGTGTACAACCACATGCTAGGGAACATGGAACAGTTTATAGAAGGATGTCTCCTGTTGCGATATGTGGGGATTAGTTAATGCCCAGCATTATAAATAAATGAATAAATAAGCATGTCCTGGTTGTGGTGAGGGTGGTTGCTGTGTTTTTTTCAAGTGGCTATGGTGTCTCAGGTCATTGCTTCGGCCTTGTCAAGTTGTGACACTCCATGTGGTTGGTTGAGTGTTACTAGTGGATTTGTAACATTGTGGCCTAAGAATGGTGCACAACCTTTTGTAACCCAGCCGTTCCTGGTAAAATGAGAGAAAAAATAAATAAATAAAATAAATAAATAAATAAAAATTGTTGCTATGTAGACCATAGCAAAATGTTGCTATGAGACCCTAATTAAAATTCATTATTAAATAAAAATGCAATATTGCACACTGTCAATAGAGTGAGCACATTCCCTGTTTTAAATCGTTAAAATATAACATTAGAATTTATATTCTTGAGTATGTACAAATAGAGAGTATGATTTTGATACTGTGCCCATTCTTTTACCTAAAACAGTTTCCCTGTTGGTGCAAAGATACAAAGACAATTCTTTCAAACACTGGCCTTCGTGAGAATGCAGCGAGATGGCATGCAAACAATCCTTCCCACTCTGACAAAACAGTCAGTTGTCACAGCTGAGAGGCACAATCAGACATGGGGCATGTTCGACACAATCTCACAAGTCTCTCATATAGCACAGAACGTTTTTGGTCGTGGCTCATCTTTAAGTAGGAATTTCTCATTACAATTTTCAGGCCTTTTTGCTAAGCCTGCATTGAAGTTCTCAAGCTCCAGTGCACCGTCACGATCTATCACTTCACATCCAAAGCACAACCAGGTGACAGAAGGCTTTTTTTCAGGGCTTGGGAGGAGGCGAACTTGAAATTCCTGTCCTACAACACGACGGCTGTTATTGTAAGCCAATAGCACAAGCTTCTCTGTCTTTGACCTTCGGCCCAGTGCATCCAATATGTTTGGCTTCGCCTTCATTTCTTCCTACATGTGCTGTGGTGATGAACAGTGCCTTTGTGTCATCTGGTTTGCATAAGAGCTCAGTTCCGTGAGGAACTGCTTGGCGGACATATTTGATATGTTAACAAAATGTAATTATATCAAACACACTGTATATGTCTGTGCATCTCCTAAACGCAGGGCTACACCAGCACTGATTTGGAGATAATTCATTGACTGTGCAACAGTCAGACTGAGCTGGGGAGTATAAATGGGGAGTTTCAGTGCATTATTTGAGGCATGTAGGCACTCATGACTAAGCTGTGTGCCAAACAAATGAGACTTACATAACACTGAGAAGTATCAAAATGTCTAATTAATACTTTTTACGTCTCAATTAAGTAAGAAGAAATACCTGCAAAGTTAACATTAAACAGGTATTTGCTAATACTTTAGGGACATTCCCAAATAATACCAAATAAAAATCTCACATAAAATACTATATTTTTATATAAATGTTTTCTAAATGATTTCTAATAACAGCTGGTTAACTCACATAACTGCTGCCGGTCCTGGAGTGGTATTTTTGTCAACTAAATCTATTTGCGTAAAACAGACAAAAATGAAAGGGTATTAATATGAAATGTTAAAGAATATTTCTGCCAAATTTTCCAACTATGAATACAATAATCTCCCTTTTTACCTAAAGCAGATTTTTTTGTTTGATATACACTACCAGTCAAAAGTTTTATAACACTCCCAATTTTTCATTGTTTTTATTGACACTTAAGTCCATTGAATAACTTGCAATGGTACAAAGTTCTGTTACCTCAAATAGTACAAATTTAGGCAGCAAACAGAGCTTTTAAGATAAATGAACAATAGACTGAAAATTATGTCGATGGGGGGTATTTTTAGCGAACCATTTTCGGGGAGTTATTGGTTAACAACTTACAACTAGTCTGTTGCAGTATAAGTAAATTAGACTTTGACAGCTAATATAAAGAATTTATAATTTGCAACCCTTTTTTAGACATAAAATCAGTGTAGGAACTGTGTTACGGCACTTTGCCCCATAGTATTTCTAGGCTATTGCGCATTCAGATTCCTATTATAATGTCTTGAAGAAGACACATAATATTGGAAGGCATATTGACCTCCTAAAAGTGTTGCTCTGTCCTTTGAGCAATTACAGATTAAGACAGAATGTTGTAAGGACTGTTTCCTACACCCAAAAGCTCTTTAAAACTAGAGAAAACTACAGAGACAGAGATATGATACAGGAAGAGGTCTCACATCCACAATGTCATCAGAAGACAAGACAACAGAAACATCAGCATATCAACATAAAGCACATTTCCAGGCACTACTTATTTCTGCCGAATCAAGACACCACTGTATCATATCAAATCAAAGTATACATTCTAAATGGGTGCATTATCAAATAAATTATATGGACAAAAGTACTGGAACACCTGCAATCTTTTCTTCCAACATCAAGGATATTAAAAAGAAATGATTGCATTAAGCAACAAATGCGTTAGTGAGGTCAGGATGTCTGATGATCACCACCCCACCACATACCCAACTCCCCAACTCATCCCAAAAGTACTGTATGGAGCATCTTCTTTCCAGAGAACATTCCAGAGAACACTGCAGAGTTCCACTGCTCCACAGCTCATTGCTGGGGGGCTCCATACACTTCTAGCCTACACCCGGAATTAGGTATGGTGCCAATGGGTACATGTATATTTACATTTACGGCATTTAGCAGACACTCTTATCCTTATATCTGCTTAGAGTCCTATTTTATTGGCAATATGTCTCTACAGGGACTAGACAAGCTGTGTGTGTGCATTTGCACAGCTGCATCAGCAACAGGTATAGTTAAATGCATATAGTGTAATTTCCAAATAATTACATTTGTTCATTGTTCCTTTCATTTTGAAAAGATTCACACAGCTTCCAACCTGCTACCTCACATCCTACCATTCTTAAACAACATTTCTTAGTAAAGCTTTTATCTGAGGTGATTTCCAAACTAACATTAATCTGAACAGCTTATTCAGCTTTTCTGTAATCAGCCCAGATTTAGCAGGCATCCCTCTTTCCTTCCTGAGATTGCCTTTAAAAACTCTCACTCACCTTTCTGATGAGTGTGCTTTTGGCAGTGTTTCCTTTCCACTCCCTCTCACTGTAGGCCAGTATGTCAACAGCAGCTGCTAAACTACACCTCTCTTCCACTCCAGGGACTGAGAAGAAAGTAATAACACAGATCACTGTCACTCCAGTGCTCTTTACTAACTGAAGTTTCTACTGCTGCAACAAAGCACATACAATACCACAGCAGTAAAATATTGTGCACTGAAAGCATTCGCTAATATCACATTTCAAGCGCAAATCAACATTTCAATGTTATATTACACCTTACAAGCTAATGTGTAGCTAATTATGAGTGAAGCCCAATCAATATATCACTTTGATGATAAAACAGGGCAATATTAAGAACCCATAATATTTTAGTTCCACCAATAAAGCAGTGACAATGTGCTGCGCTACCATCATATGGGTAATGTAGTTTGCTTGATTGTTTAATATTGTGAGAATTCATTTTATTTACCTGCCTAAAAGCTACAATTATTTATTACATTATATTGTATCTATATTTTTTAAAAGAAAGGTTCCAAATAATAAAAAAAAATGTGCCTTAAATGTAATCCTTTGGACAAGACACCATGTTTGGTATCTGAAGCATTCATCCAAGTAGCTCCAGTATAAATCTAAACACACAAACTTCACACCCTCAGCCTCAGCCAGCCTTTGACACCCTCAGTCTTAGCCAGTGGACTACATTTGAGATAAATCACATAAATAGGATTTCAGTGCACCACTCCTTTTAAACTTTTCTTCTTTTCTAAATCTACTTTTGTATTTGAGTTTAACAAAAATGAAACAATTTACAATAATATAAATCAGTAAAGATCAGTTTAACTAAAACCTTGGACATCTGCCTAGTTTCTTACTAGATTATGAGCTTCTTAAAATCATTTAGGTCAGGGCATATGTTTATAACGGTCAGGTTGTCGTTCTGAGATGTGAAAAGGTTGGTTGTCAGAGACAAGACTAAGCTCTCGTAGCATTCCTGGTGTAATTGTCCTGAATAAGAATTTAAGACCACTATAACAGTGCAGTGTTCTGCCTTTAATGAGACACAGAATTGTGTAAACAAATGAAAGATTCATACTTGTGAACTCCAGGAGAGGCTTTGATTGCTTTTCTTTGGGCAGCTCTAGCTCTATCTCTTCAGCTCCCCGGTATAGGTCTTCTCTGTTTATGAAAGAGACAGAATGAGCAAAAGAAAGATGAATCAATCAAACATATATTTAAATCATTGCATTTCCTTAATTTGACTACTTCCTCGAGATTCAGAATAACGGGAAAAATACAAATGAAAGTTTGAACCAGGTTTTCATTCCCAACAAGACAGAGCTCTGTTTAATTTAGGGCTCTGTTCTTTTCAGTTTAAACGACTGATCAGGTGTGCTCCTGCTTTGCAGGAATGAAAACATGCAGCCACAACGGTCCTTTGTAGATAAGATCAGACAACATTCATTTATACAAGAGTGGAATATGGTGAAATATCAGTGCGTTTACGATCCACAGAAATTAAGGGCCAATACTCACTCCACCTGCTCCTCCTCCTCCTTCTCCTGTGAGAACTTCTCACTCACAGGTATCAGTGCAACCTTCACACCATGGCTGCTGCTCAGAATAATCTCTGCCTTTTGAACCTTGGGACTTTCTGTATCCTCTTTTTCCACTGGTTCCTGGACAGTCGTTTCTCCCTTCTCCTTCTCACTTAGTTGGTGCTCTGATTCTTCCTCTTCTCGTATATGGTCATCCAGTCCAGTGGGCTCAACATTCTCCACCTGAACAGAATCACTGTAAAAGAAAAAGAAGCTCAGGTGCTATAACCTGCCTGTAACTCTGCAACGCTTATTCAAAGTTGCAAACATTAAAAATGAGAATATATATATATTTTCTTTAAATACGTAAATGTGAAACTTCATAATAGCAACAGACATAACAACAGACGTCTGCTGGTGGTGATGTTAAACACTGATTATTCTTCACACACTGTGAAAATATGCTTGTAAATTCCTCACTATAATGCACTTTCGCTTTCACCCTCTCAACAGCACATTAACACATCATTGCTATTTGCAGGAATCAGCAATGCAGTCTTTTCTGGTGAGTCAATGGATTTAAATCACAACACAGCTTCAATGCACAATAATGAACTGTACAGCAATGAACAGTGACCATACCATGAATCTTACACTATATGAGCAAAGTACTGGGACACCTGCTCCTTCACTGTTTCTCTTTAAAGAGATTATCCTGCTTTTGTTGGAGTCCTTGTCTCTACTGTCCAGGGAAGGCTTTCTACTACATTCTGGAAGACTGCTGTGAGGAATTGATTGCATTCATTGACAAGAGCGTTAGTGAGGTCAGGATGTTGGATGATCACCACCTCATCCCATAAGTACTGGATGGCGCATCATCATTCCAAAGAACACAGGTCCACTGCACACCTGGAGGGCTTTTTACACCCTCTAGCCCACACCCGGTGCCAACTGATTCATGTTTTTCTGCCCCAGAGAGTTCTATTCTATTGGCAATACTTGTGTACAGGGACTAGACAAGCTGAGAGTGTGTACTTACACATTCGTTTCTGCAATGGGTGCAAGTAGTTGAATAAATTCATTAAAAGGGGTGTCCACAAACATTTGGACACAGGGTGTGTCTTTACATGCAAGCTTTTCGTAAAACTTAATGTGCTGTAACACATACAATAGAACAATCCCAGGGTTTGTTTTGACCCTGCTGGTTCTCACAGTGCTTTAACTATGTTAGCTCACATCTCTGAAGAAGAGGTCCTGTCTTGTTAAAGGAAGCAGTAGGAAATATTGTGACAAGCATTTAGCACATTTTACACAGCGTGGAACACAAACTGTGAACGAATGTATAAATATCACTTCATGCATTGTGGGCCAGATAAGAAGCTGTATCTGGCCAGTTCCAGTCAAAGTGGTGTTACATGCTCTAGGGGTTTTTATACAAAAAAGCAAAAAAGGAGTGTTACATTTTTGGAACTTTGCTTAGAGCTTACTGCGTAAACATGGACCAGACAAGGATGAACCGATTAGGGTATTTCTTATTAAAGTAAGCATTATGCCCTCCCTGTAAACTCTTTTTTTTATGACTAGTGGTGAAAAATGTAAACAGTGCAGAGTCATAAGCATGTGACTGCTAATTAGAGCACCATCATATGCCTCTAGACACAAGCCACACCTGAGTTTGCGCATCCCTATGAAAACATTTCACACATTCTCTTGTGATGTGGTAGGAAGGCTGTTCTGAACTCCAGGCGTCCTTTAATGAATAGCTTTCCGAGAGTCAATAAACACAGCCTACTTATGTGCTCAGTTCACATCCGTGTAGTAATCTTAAGACAAAAACAAGTGGGTGGCCATGCTATAAATACCCGCCCTTCCACACACTGCTACAGATTCTGATGCTATTTTAGTCTCTGGTTCCATCTGTTGGTGGTAATGGTGAACAGCAGGAGGTACGCACCCATGAGCCTCTGTGGATCCAGGCTTCTCTTCAGGACTTCTGGAGTCTAGGCCATTCAAAAGACACTCCACCAAATTGTCCTGGTCAGCTGCAGCCTCTTGGGACTCTGATTTTTCCACTTCATCTACAGTGCTAACACAACAGAGGAAACATGATTATAGTGGATGCCATCTCATCAGGGGCCGGTTGTACCACCTCTACGTAAATGAACTACAGGGAACCTGTGGAAAGATGGTACAACCAGACTCAGGTCTTGATAATTTAGTTGTACAACGTATATACACAGTCATATGTAAATCACAAGTCACAAGTTGACCTTTAAAGTGAAAATAAGATCACTTCCTCTACACAGAACACACACTGATCAGCCACACCATTGGCACTACTTCTCTGTTTCTATGCTCACTATTAATTAATCAGCTACACATATGCAGGAGCACTGTGTAGCTCTATAATCACAGACTGTAGTCCATCTGTTTCTCTGCATACTTTGTTATCCTCCTTTCAACCTGTTCTTTAATGGTCAGGACCCCACAGGTCCAGCACATAGCAGAGAGTGGTGTGTTAGTGTGTGTTGCACTGGTACCAGAGGATCAGACACAGCAGTGCTGCTTGATTTTTTTTTAAAACACTGTGGCCACTGTATTAGACACACCTCCCAAGTTGCTCCACCTTATAGGTGTAAGGTCAGAGACAGAAGCTTATCTGTGTCTGCAGTTTCTGATGGTCATGCTCTAGTCCTATATCAGTGGCCACAGAATGCTGCTGGCTGGATATTTTTGGTTGGTGGACTATTCTCAGTCCAGCATTGACGCTGAGGTGTTTAAAAAAAACTCCAGCACTGCTGTGTATGATCCACTCGTACCAGCACAACACACACACTAACACACCACCACCATGTCAGTGTCACTGCAGTACTGACAATGACCAGTCGGCCAAATAATACTTGAGAAACAAATGGACCGCAGTTATTATAGAACTCTAAAGTGCTCTTATATGGTAAACAGAGCTGATAAACATGGATAATGTTAACAATGTTAATGGTATGGCTGATAGGTGTAGCTCTGCATGTATGTGTGCATAATTGATATTTATTTGCTTAATCTACTACACTGGAGAGGAACGCTGCATAAAGATAAAGCACAAAATGTGGCATATACCAAACAATGGATTTTTTTTAAATTTGGGTTTAAAAATGCAGAAATGTAATTGGACCTAACCATTTAAAGAATTTGTTTACTTATTTATATTTATAACATTATTTATGGAGTGTCCAAACCTGTAAACAACTGTAAATAACTAAAAGAATAACAGTTTAGTGCTAAAAAGTTTTAGAAAGCTTAAAGGGACATTCTGGCCTAAAGCTAGTAGTTAATATGTCATTAGTCATGTCATATAATATTAGTTTTTCCAATCACTGTTCTCTCACTATTATGCCCAGTAAGCATTACACAAATACATTTTACAACCACTGGGAATCCCCTATAGGACAATAAAGAAAGCCTCACTGCTAAAATAATTATGTCATATAACTGTTAATTAATGCTGCTCTATATCAATTATCCAATTGGCAATAAACACTACAGATGTGTTGCAATGGATTAGTGCATTTGAAGGTGATTTTGAAATGACAGATTCTAAACCATACAAATAAAATTCATCAACTTTTAAGAAGAATTTTTTTAAAGAGGTCAGAGATTCACACCCCTATAACACGTCATCACCTGCTCACGTTGGCCGAGGTTTCTGACAGCTGTGCTTCACTCTCAATACGTGAAGATTCCTCGAGTGCTTTCTGGGCTAGCTCTGTCTCCCGGGGCATCTCTGGTACAAGTGCAGCATCCACACTAGGCAGGTTCTCGTCTTTCAAATAATCTCCTTGCCCATTCTCTACGGCGTGAGGGGTGACTTCATTACTAATTTCCGCTGCAGGAGAGGTCACCGCTTCAGAGTGTTCCTGAGTTTCAGAGGGCAAGCTATCTTCTTTTCCCTCAGCTGTATCAGACGCAATGTCCCCTTCATATTTGTAATCCACTTTATTTGTAGGCTCTTCAACAGCTTCTTCATTGATCACCTTGGCTGGCACAGATTTGTCAACAATATCCAATTCACCTGAGGACTTTGGTGAAGATGTCTGAGGCTCGGCATCGCCATTTTCTGTCATGGAGACATCTACTTTGTTATTGTTCTGAGCTACGTCCTCAGTAATTAGATGATCTAATGCAAGTTTCTCAGCTGTGGAGTCATGCAGAGCTTGCTGCTGGGTTTGGGTAGCATCTTTCTCAATTAAAACATCAACGGGGGTTTCTGGTTTCTCCTCGGATGCCTTCTTTTGTACATTTACACCAGCTGCCTCCTTCTGAATGTCCACCTCAGCTGCCTCCTTCTGCACACCCACCTCAGCAGTTTTCTTCTCTATGTCCACCTCAGCAGACATCTTCTCTATGTCAACCACAGGGGCCTGATTTTCAGTGTCCACATCAGCTGCTTTTCTCTGTAGGTCATCCTCTACTGCCTCCTTTTCTACGACCACATCAGCTGCCTCGTTCTGTACATCCACAGTAGCTGCCTCCTTTTCTACAACCACATCAGCTGCCTCGTTCTGTACATCCACAGTAGCTGCCTCCTTTTCTACAACCACATCAGCTGCCTCGTTCTGTACATCCAAAGTAGCTGCCTCCTTTTCTACAACCACATCAGCTGCCTCGTTCTGTACATCCACAGTAGCTGCCTCCTTCTGTATATCCACCTCAGCTGCCTCCTTCTGTACAGCCACCTCATCCACCGCCTTTTGCCCTTCCACCTCAGCTGTCTCCTTTTTTATTATCTCCTCAGAAACCTCCAAATGTGTCTCTGCAGGTCCTTCTTGTACTCTCAGCGCAGTCACTGCTGATTTGTCCACCTTTACTACCACATCAGTTATTTGTGTCTTTGTTTCCACTGTCCCCTTAGCTGTAACTATCTCTACAGGTGCTTTAATTGACTCTGGCAGCGCATCATCAGTAGTCCGCACCTCTTCTATCTCATCTTCTTTCTTTGTTTCCACTATTTCTATGGTTGCCTTCACTGGTTCTTTCGGTGCCACGAGCGAGGAGCTTTGGCTAGCTTGTGTCGCACGAGAGATGTCAGTGTGAAGCGTGTGTATTACAGTACTATAGGAACTTTGTGCCTGTACATGTTTAGCAACTGCAATCGGCTGATCGATGACAACCTCTCTGACCAGTTCTTCTTCATTTTTTCTGCCAAGCAAAAAGACAAGAAATTAGACATTAAAATTAGACAGCCCCTAAAATACTCCTCACACTCTTTGACCACTTTTAATCTGACATTATAAAATTTTATTTAATCCGATAGTATCAGGGATTTGACTATTTTTGAAATTATTTTAAACTATTTACATTTGGTCTGGTGTTTACATTTTTAAACTTGTGTTGGTGTAATTGTATGTACCAGAATCAACTATACTGTTCATACTTTACAACTTTTGTGTATTTATTTTTACATGAAAATTCGTGCCATCTATGGCTGGGAATCCCACACAATAATTGTCCTTGCTCCCTCTGGGTGGGGAGGATGGCCCTACATCTCCCACAATAACTCATCGAGATTCTAGCCAGTGCTGGGGGCTGTTAGTTAACACTGATTTGGTAGTTAGCGTTCTTATGCAAGCATGTTCAGCTGACCAATGATGTTGATGTTGATCGCAGACAAAATGCATCAGTAGTGATGGATTTTTAAAAACTTTCATCCAAATATTCGCCCATATTTAGTAAGGGATTTTTATTTAAATGTGCTGGACTTTACCCAGTTAAACCAGACTAATAACACTGTTTATAATGAAACACGCAGCTGATCAGTCTTACTTAAGCACTGATCAGATCCTTGATAAGAAAATTTATCACCATACAATAAAATCATATTCAAAAAGTCATATTACCCAGCTCTACCTTTAACCTCCCAGAACTGACAGCAACATGTGACAGAGGATTTCCTAACCAGTGGGTGGGAACTGAAAAGGACTAAACTGGGGAGAAAAACCTCTCATCACTGGCAGCGGCCTGTGATGGGGGGAGTTCCAAGTCTTTACCTTATATTAGTCAAACAAGCTGTTCTGTACTTTGCTTAAAAGCTGTATTGTTTCTTTAATACTTACATATATAAATGACTTTAATTCTGATTGGCTGCCCTGTATTTGTGCCTTGTTTACAAGTAGGTGGTCAAATGTAAACATCTGTGGTTGTGATATCATGTTATTTTTGCAGGTTGGTTTTCATATATGGACACTAGCATATCTGGAAACTAGCTTACTTTGTATTTTAAACTTTCAGTAAAAAAAATGAAAATACAGTGTTCCGATTTATGGATAATATAAATAACATTAAATGTGGAAAAACCAACATATACAACTAAAGTGTAGCTTAGAAAATATTCAAATATGTTAGCTCACCTCCCCTCTTCCACCTCTTTTGAGTTAAAGTTAACTTCCCCTGCCCCTTCTGCCTTGGTTGAATTCTTCGAATCAGACGAGCTCAGCAGCCCCTTTGTTTCATCCACCGTATGGTTGCATGGATTTGAGGGGGGACAGCAGGAATTCCCCATTTTGGCAGTTTACAATCTCTCTCTCCCAGTCCACAATCAAAAGATACAGTGGGTCTCTATACATCCACTTGAAATTCAGTTACAAGGAGGCGTATGCTTCCTCTTCAGATACAGTAGCATGCCCTGCCTTACACAAAGATTCCCTAAAATACAGTGTGACATGTCCTACACTTATGCATATGACCACTGTCTGTAAACGAAGTACATCTGTGTGATTACAGTCCGGTTATGGCTGATCATCTGTCCGTATCACTGAGGATGTCAGGACATGAAGTCAAACCTATAAACGACAAACAGGACAAAACAACTATAAGTCGACACAAGAATGTCACCACACAGGCTTACACGCATATACCTGCATAGATGTTGAGTAAGATCAAGTACATGCAGAGGGACAAAGGTCTCCTACACATTGCTTCTGTGTTGCAGACTGGACAGGGCAGAGTCACATGACTACACATGTGGTAGTATGTTCTACGGGGACAGTACATGAAAACACATTGAAAAAAAGAACCGTCATGGGCAAGACTACGTTGATTAGCGAGCTTCTGAATGTCAAGGTCCAGCAAGGCACCCAACCTCAAACTGCTTCATGAACGCCACTAGGTGGCTGCCCACTGCTCCAGGCATGTGTGTGCTCACTGTCCCCCTACTGGGTGTGTATGTGTTTGTGTTTCACCGCATGGATGGGTTAAAGGCGGAGGTTAAGACCCCAGAGGACCCCAGATGTAAGAGGTGTGATCAATTAGGGGTGGGCAGTGTAACAGTAATAAGATATTCCTACATTTCAAAATGATGAAAGTGTCTCCAAATGAGGACAGTATATCAAAATTACGACATGTGATGTGTCAAATTTCTGTTCTGTGTCTATCAAGTACATACATTAACCAATGTTTATTCAAAAGAGCCACCGGTGAAGCAGTTAGTCAGAATAACAGTTATACTGTACTGTAATGTACTACTGTGGATTTGTAGCCAAGCTAGCTAGCTAAGCATGGGTTAGCTTAGCGAGAAGGCTTCAGATCCACCACCAAGGAGGAAATAAAGTCTGTAATTTCAGCTTTTTTCCCTTTCCAACACCAGTTAGTTACTTGATCAGAGTCATTTCTGTCTAAACATCTACAAGTGGGGTTTCTGTCAGCCAGACCTGATCGTGTTTTGTGGAGAGCCGAACTAAGTTTAGCTAGCTAGCTAATGCTAACCGGCTCCTCTCTCCTGATTCGCAGCAGTTTAACATTTGCAGCTGTTCTTAGACTAATGGGATGAACATTAATTGAGTGACTGGTTTAATATTGTGCACGTGTTTACTTAGTTGGTGACCCTGTACGCAAACTAAACTTTGTATAGCTATCGTTATCGTTGTCGTTGTTATTGTTTTGGAATAAGGCAGCTAGCTAATAGCTCCATCACCGCACCGGTAAAACGGTAGCTGGCTATATTGCGGTGATATGTGGAGACGGTAGCAGCTATGAACCATAAACCAACACAGTTGCTGTCATCAAACTGATATATGCTATTTGATAAACTAGGAATTAGAAGTATGTAGCTAAAGTCTTTACTAATAAATATTACTGAGCAATGGTAAAAGTAGGCCTGTTATAATATGAAAGCAAGGACACCACAAACTCATCACTCGTCCATCAGCTAGCTAGTAATTGTAGCTAGCTAGCTAGCTAACCAGTACCACTAGACCCACCTCTAAGCAACAAGAGGATCAAATGAAACCAGTCAGTGGTCAAACCCTAATGTTATCTAGCTAAATGTCATAAATGGAGAACACCTTTGACACTTTCACTAATCTGCAGTGCTCGTAATTCTTAAAGCACAGCTGTCAGACTGAATCAACAAGTCACTCGAGCTGCAGCACGACTTGAATTAGATCTGTACCTCCGGAGTTCCCTTTCACTGCGGTATTCGCAGTATGTGTCGTGTGTTATTTACACGCCTGTCCAAATCTAAACCATTTCAAACGTTTTCCGTCTGTTTCTGACTGAGAAGTTCGCCTCGTCTTTCCTCGTCGCTGTACTGTACCACTCGGCGCACAGCACGGACGTGCCGAGCATATAAAGAGCGATTGTTCACGCCACTCCTGTCGCCCAGTGCTGTAGCACTGCCAACGAGCCGCAAATCCAGCATATCTGACCTTTACGGAGGATCGTTTTCTAATTTTACCAAGCACAGACACAAGATATGCGGTTGTTGTTGTCGTCCATGTGGCGTGTTAGCTGCAATCTCGCGATGCAGAGGCGAACAGCTTTGCAGAGCTAACGGCTATAACTGAGGCTTCCTCGACTGCGGTTCTGCAGCGCTAAGGCGCTTCTCGTTTCGCTGAAATATCAGTGCCGCGCTTCCCTACCTAAATCCTGAGTCTTTTCCCTGAGGTTGTCGATAGCCCATCATAGTCGCCAGCAGGAACTTTATCTATATGATGTAGCTTGCTGTAGTTTCACTTTCCCTCCTCGGACGCGTTATTCTTTCCCCCACCCGATTTTGGACCAATCCCGCCTTGATGCGCACTGATTGGCTACTAGTTCACACACACCATTGTTCCGCCAATCGTAGCGGAGAAAGGTGAGCGCCGCCAGCCAATCGCAGGGCATGAGGCGAGATTTGTGGGAATACAGGTGGATGAATGCTCTTTGGACAATTTCAAGTATCTACACATCAGACTAGTTATGCTTTTTAAAATAAATACAATATTTTCACAGCCCTGTGTATTTTTCCACTCACAAGCACCAGTTCTCTAGACAGGAGTATGAGCTCAGATTTAAGGTAACCCAGTGAAATATAACACTAAAGGGTGGCAAAGCACCCTGCAGCATAGAGCCTTCTTGGACTTGTGCCGTTGAAGCTTGCCTAAAAAAAGGTCTTTGGCTTACACATCCTTCCTAGAGTTGCATGCAGTTGTCATGTCATCTCTAATAGAGAGGAAGATTGTTTTGCTCCATTCTTCTAAAATAAAATAAGTCTCCTGCTGTCAGAGGTGTAGCCAATCACAAAGCAGTACAGATGCTGCCGCCAGTGTATTGTAATGCAATTATGAATTAATAACAAAGTGAAATTAGATGCGTCGCAACAGTGTTAATATGCTTTAACAAAAGCAAGTGTGCCCCTGCCTTTCTAAATACGTGACACATCTGACTTCAGTCTTTTTACTAATGGGACATTACATAGGACAAAGAAATTATTTTCTGGAAAGTCATTTTAATCATATGTATTTGTAAATGTTTTAAACACAGAGGTAGCACATCATACAATTTGCCACCTATGTCAATGGAATAAATATTCATTGGAAGTTTTGACACATAAGTGATCTTAATTTAATCAATCACTTGAAAATAAATACAATTCAGGACACAGACGTTCTCAAATGCAGTCATCCAATTGTTCAATGCCTTGTGTATAATGATCAATTATTCTAATAATAAAGATGCACAATGAATTGGACTAAACATTTTAAATAATTTGAATGGACATCAGATTATGTTTTGTGCCCCAAACCATATGCAATTTATTCACTTAACTGTATTTCTAACCTATAGAAGGAGGTTTATATACCTGATATAATAGAAAATACTGGATTTCAACAAGACCCACAGCCCTTATGTCAGAGTATCTCTCAGATAGTGGTATGCTAAGTAAATCTATAATGAAATTCATCAAAATGCAAGTACAATGTCCTCACAGTATTAAGTACTTCACAGATCCAGCACACGGTCATGCGGATGGTCAAGAGCATGAGATATGAGCTGGTCCACGCCAAACCTGCCTCTGGAAAAGCTAACTGTTAGCAAAAGGGGTGAAAAAAAAAAAAACTAAACAATCGGAACCCGTGTTATAACCCTGTCCAGTTGCAAGGTGGTGCAAAATCTGTCACCATGACCTGTCCCAAGTCATGTGTATCTGAGCTGCTCTATATGAAACATCAGCTCTTCAGGCAGTCCCATTTCAGTCACTAGCTCCACACAGCTCTGAAGTAACTGTTCCAGACTCTCTCCCGTCTGGAACAAACCGTGTGAGGAACTTTTATTCATGTTCTTGTCCTGTCCACAGAGGTCCCTCTCCCCATCTTTCCTGCAACAGTCACTGTCTCCTTCCTTTCTACAGCAGCCAGAGCCTCGCCTATCATCACTCTGCTCTACGCCCAGGTCCTCCAGATCTCCTGCCACCTCCGACACACTGGGGGGAGGCCGCTCCTGAGCCTTCCGCATGGCCTCCACCAAGTCCTGTTCATGCTGATCTACCCTCTGAAGTAGTTCTGTGGTGGGGGATAGCACTGAGTTCCTAGAGGGCTGGGACTGACACCAGCAACGTAGAGCACTGTAGAAAGCACAGACAATGCACACACAGCCACAGTTACGGACAATGAGAGAGATGTCTGGCATGGGCAGGAAAATGAAGGGACACAATGAAGATGGGCATAATGGAGCGCTCACATGACTTGACATGAATATTGGTGTTGTCATGACAGAAGGTCCTGTGACCAAAACAGAAACATTTTCCTAGTTTTCTGAATGATCACGAAACGTCTAGGAAAGGTTTCTCCGACTTTAGCATTTACCGGTGCTGAGCTGAACTGAACTGTCCACCTAGTGTCATATCAACAGTAACAGGGATGCACAATGATATTAACAACTATTTAATAGAGGAGGGCTATTTTACCATATTTTATTTAATTTATTGTCAATGACATATTCCATTAAAAAGAGCATAACAGTATAAAATATTTTACATATTATAGAAATATATTATATACTATATACTATTTTTGCCATATCATCAATCCCTACTTTTACTGTTTAGATGAGGCTTACTGCACTTACTGCACTGCATTTTACTGCATCTGCAACCCCACAGAAACTTAGAATGCTATATTTCACTGTAATACTAATCCATGTGGATTTATTCTTAAATTTCTAAATTTTCCAAATGTTTATGAATTTGCATCAACTGACGTGCAAGAAAAATGCTGCATTTTGGGTGTCAATTCCCTATTCAGTGCATCCAAGAAAATTGGTTCAAACTCCGGAGCTGAACCCCCTGGTTAGAAGGATCAGTGGTTCCCAAAATCAGTCAGATCTGAGGGTTGGTTTCCCTGCTCACTCTTGACCTACTGGTTATTCAATTAATTAAACTAGGGTAGTGAATGAGGTAAAAGGACAAATCTGGCTTCCCCGAGACTGGGATTGGAAATCCTTGTGTCAGAAGGTGACAACATCTAATGTGTACTGGAACTAAAGGATTAACAATACAGAAAGGATCACAGCAAAACTAAGATTGCATAAAATACTGCTCATGACACACCAATATAAAAACATAGCCTTGATTGGTAAAAGACGACCAACACCACAACAGATCAACAACTCAATGGAGACACCTGCAATAATGTAAACAGCTAAGATGACCCAAAAGCTCAATTTTCAAACGCTTACCTGATGATTCCTTTGAGCTGGCCAATGGCCTTCAGCTTGATAGCACCTTCGTTATAGCCCAAGTTGAAGCCAACCTGAAGTGAAGCCTCTTTTCCCGCATCTATTCCATCTCTGTAACCATCCTATCAGGAAAAACACACCGGATTGCCCATTTTGACCAAATCACACATAATAATGCCACTCATCAGGTTCTTAATCGCCTAAAGACTCTTACCTTGACTCGCTTTTCCATATTACATTTCCATTCTTTGTTTTGGAGACTGATGTCATCCATGTCCTCGTCGAAAACATCGTCGCTGGCCGGTACTGCTTTCACCCACGACATACTGAAGATGCAGCTTTCTCATGGGCTAATGGGCCTCCAACTACGGACGAACAGTGCTGTTGCTGAACGCAGCCTTTTAAACCGGGTTTAACGGACCTAAACACCCGGAGCCCAGACATCCATGCCCGTCCACATGGTCATATGATCGACGTCATGCAGGCTGTGCTGTGCAGTTTCTTCGTGAGTGGCCAGTTCCAGCCAACTCAAAACATCGCCCCCTACAGGCAAACAGGCAAACTCCTTCACTTTCTTTCTGAAATTAAAGATTTCAGAGCTGTTGTTTTTTTTTTATTAACGATTTAATTAAACGTGTAATTACTAACACTGTTTATAAATCTACAATACAGCAAAGTTTCAAAGGCCTTTTCAGTGCGATATCCCCACACAGCATGCTCACCGCAAGGCCTCCTCGGAAGTTCCTGCTTATGGCTCTGATGCACGTTCAAGTGGCCCAAAACAACATTAATAACACGCTGGAAAAATGAATTTTACTGTCGCCAAAATTTGTATTAGCTAACGTACTGCAATAAAGCGGTTAGTTTTTGTTTTTATTCAGCAATGAAGCATCGGTTTTCTGTACTGTATGTTTTTATATAAGAATCATCAAAAAAAAAAAAGAGATAAAGAAAACTAAATACTGTAACTAACCCCGATCTCGGAAAGGCTTCGATGTAAAATCGTACTTCCCAAGAGTAAACGCGACTCTGTGGTAACGTTAGTAGCTAAGTCATCTAGTAAACACCGACACTACATGGCAGCGTAATGATGATAGCTAGCTATAATGACTTAAAATACTTTCATTGAAAGTTCAGAAGGTTTTTCCATTTTATTTTTTCTGTAAAGTTGGAGTTGGAGGGGTGACGGCGATGAAATACACATACGCACACATATATTTATGATTAATTAAATAAATAAATAATTAAATAAAAATGATCGTAATATCAACCAACAACTTCCCAATGTTCATAAAATAATTATAAGTAAATAAAAACGAAATAATATCGTATAATAGCTTAACCTAATCCTTGTTAGGTAGCCACATGTAAACCCCGGTGCACAGCGCGAGGCGGTGTGTGGATTTTGAATCGACCTCGACCGTTAGGTTCGTTAAACCGGTTCGGTGCCTTTCGCTCAGCGGCCAAGACGACTTGGCTCAAGTCTCTTCGGAATGAAGACACAACTGAGCTCTGGAAGGTCTCAAGAAGAAAAGAAAAGTAAAATATAATAGTTTTGGAGAATATATAGCTAATTGTAGATACATATAAAGTCATTACTGTCCACATAGATATGGACAAAAACGGGACAGTTCTGAGTTTGCTCGGTCATGTTTTAAAGGTGGTTTTAGGACCAGCACTAATTTTCATTTAGAATTTGGATACACCTTTTCACAGACGCTTCACCGACTTGTACGAATCATTATTTCTATTAATTGCATTATTTACACTCTGATAAAGTGTGTCTTTTCGAAATATTTTTTGATGACGCTCATAAAAAATAGCTATCTAGTTAGCTAGCTACAATTTTAGATGCTTATCCCATTTAACTAGATACCATTTCGTCCCCACATAGCAACCGAGTCCTGGCTCAGGTCTGGGACACTGAAAATGGCAACAGCTGACTGCAGTGAAGCCAGCTTCGGCCCAGCGTAGAAACGATGTAGCTACAAACATTTCCTGAGGTAGGCTTCATATAGGCCGCATGTGGCCCAGAGTTCAAACCTTATCTGTGGCTGTTATAGTTGGGCCAGTTTTGGCCACAATACACTGACCCGTAATTGCCTTAAGTGACCCGTATTTGGCCAGTTTAAGACAATGGCTGAGTAACAACATATACTTTTGTATCTCAATTTACTACATGTACAGACAGTTCTGCTAATGGGTGTATTCAGCTGCTCAGTGCTGGGGGGCTCCAAATCCCTCTTGCCCACACCTGGCATGGTTAGGCATGGTGCCAGACAGTCCTGTTCTATTGGCAATACTTTTTTACAGGGTCTAGACAAGCTGTATGTGTATCTGCACATCTGTGTCAGCAGTAGGTGCAACTTTAAAGTAGTGCTAGCTGAATGCATTCATTAGAGGGGGTGTCCACAAACATTTGGACATGTAGCGTAAAAGTAACACAACCTGAATTGAAAGAGAGTCCTAGAAGAGCATCTGTCAGTGTATGCACTGTTACTGTCTTCTTGTTATGTGTTTGGTCTAAAGTAAGATGCTACAGCAAAGAAAAGTGTAAGAAACAGCAAATCAATCCTGGTTCTTCAACAACAGAACGGACTGAAATTGATCACAGGACATGACGGTTGGACTAAATGTGACTGAGTAAATGGTAGATTAATTTCCTCACCAGTATATTTAAGTAAAAGCAGTATGAAAAGACATTTGAAAAGTCTCAACAACACATTTACAAAATGTTTGAATTGTTGCCTTGTTGGTGCATGAAGTACCACTAGATGGTGCTGCATTCATGTTGAATTTCATTCGTTCTATTCATCCAGTGTTAGGAATATTTCATTTATCTATGGCATGTCAAAAATGTATTTCCATGAAGAAATAGAAGGGTTTTTGTTTGCAATAATTTACACATTTGGCCCGATGCAGAACACAATCAGACCAAACTGAATCGGCAGCCAGTCTAATGCTGTGGTGAATTAGACAGTGATCGTGTTTTACCTCTCAATATACTGACCAAAGCGTTTACAAATTAGTCAGACATTAAGGAAATCAATGAACTCATTGAAAAGTCAATATTACTTAAGTAAACTAGGCTACCTTCACCCTGTAAAAAGGCCATGATTCAGTGAGTAATATGATTTATTAGGCTCATCTCCCTTACAGGCTCACCTCATATGTTACGCTCAACCTATAAAGGACCATGCAATCATAGTGATGAAGCCACGGTATGTGATATGTGACCTTTATATTGAAATGAATTAATACCCCTCATTAATCTTCATCCTTGCGCTGGGCCAAATATTTTGCAGTTATGCAAGTTCAGGATAAAGCCACCTGGTTCACTTTGCTGCTATCTTTTATTTCGGTGTATGCTTTCATGTATGTGCGGCGTGGCAGTTCATGATTTTGTTGTTAAGGGCACATTTTGACCATCCAGCAGGCAAGGGCATGATGAGAAGGGCATTCTCCTCTATCTCTTGGTGGGTGGAAATATTATCTAGGTCTGTGTGTGTGTGTGTGTATGTGTGTGTCTTTTTTTCTTACTTCAGCAGCAAGTACTGGAAATTAAAGTTCTCTGCTGCTCCTCAGAGTTGCCAGACAGACGGTCTGATATTTAATTCACAAATCTCTGCACTTCTGCTGCACTACTTTTTAAAAGTTGGACAGGAATGTAGCCCCCAATATTCTTAGTATTTTCACATACTGAATTAGCTGATACAAATGAGGGATTATCTGCACAACTGACTTGTTTAAAATTTTTGTGTTTGTAGCAGTTTATGGTGATTCCAGTTTACACTGTGTTATTTTAAGTTGTTTAAAGCAGTAGTTTAGTTTCCCAGTTAACCTACATGTAATTTTGTTTACTATGTTATAAATCTAATAAGAAAGCTCACTGTGAACTCTTGGAACAGGAGGGTGCACGGCACTTGTGCTTTTTTCTTCTTGTTTCTTTCTTGTACTCTGGTGCTGGGAACATGTTATTAGCGATGACAAACACATTATTCCTCTTATCAATATTGCATTTTCCTTTTCTTTCCACTGCTCCATTGAGACCAGACAAAAAGAGCCCACCCCCTCTCCTTTTGTCTTAAGACGGGACCATCCTTTATCCTGTGCTTTAAGGTAGGAAGCACACAGGAGAGATGCGGCCGATGGACAAATGCGTTTGAGCCCCAGTGCCCAGTGCATTTGCAGGAGGCCGGACAACAATAGCGCAGAAGAATACTCGGGAGGGCTGTGGAAAATGGAGGTAGAAAAGGGGGCTGGAGACTCTGAGGTTTTTTTCTGGCCCCCTCTCTTTTCTAGGTGCCCGCGCTTTGCTCCGGTGGCGCACTACATTCCCCCGCCCCTACTCTCTCTCTCTCTGGGAGAGCAAAACAAGCAGGCTGGGGCAATCACCTGACACATTTCCATCCAATTTCCACCGCCGAATGTGTTCATTTTCGGCCCTAATGGCATGTCATTTCGCCGGAGCCTTTGGTCAAGAATTAATCCTGGAATCAAAACAGATTTTCCGGGGAGCAATCTTCCATCAAGTATTGATTTTTTTACACTCGCGGAGCCTGTACTCCCTAATTTAACCTGACAGCACACTGCACAATGGACTAGAGAGCACCTTGGCGACTCACAGAAGGAACTCTCTTTCTCTCTCTCTCTCCCTCTCTCTCTCTCTCTCTCTCTCTCTCTCGTTCTCTCTCTCTTCTTTCCAGCCACCTTTTTTTTTTCGAAAGTAAGGGGCAGTGCAAGAGTTTTGAGGGACAAGGCATACAAAACAAAGGGCTCTGCCACTGGGTTGAAGTGCATGTGTGTGTGTTTACGGATGACGCACCTTCTCCTCTGTTTTAGCCTACCACCTCTAATTATCTTTTCAAGTGCATTGCAACTTAGGTGGCTTAGACTGAGAGGGGGCAAAAGGAGAGGGGAGAGAGAGAGAGAGTCAGAAGAGTGTTTTCCAGGGCCCATCAGGTATCATTATGGGCCTGTTGACACCCAGCCTCTCTGTGTGATTCCCCTCTATGATTTGGCCCTCCCTCGGCAGCCATTTTCTTTCTGTCCTCCGAGTGGCTGAAGAGGGTTTCATCATGGTCCGGAGGGGAAGAGAAGGGTAAAAGAGGAATGAGAAAGAGAGCGAAAAGCAGGCCAGAAGAAGCGAGAGTGGTCAAGGTGCAGCTCCTAATGAGAAGAACCTTCTGCACGCCCTGCCCAAAGGTGTGGGATGTACATGTTATGCAGCTTGTGAACAGTCAGTTCCAATGTATTAAAAGCAGGACAAATTGGCAAGTGTATGGATCTGGGGGGCTAGAGGATCTCCAAAACATCAGGCAGGTCTTGTGGGGTTTTTCAGAACTGTTTTGGCAACATGAGGGGAAAATACACAATATCAGGCAGGTGGTTTTAATGTTATGGCTGTAGAGCCTATTAGTATTTTAAATTTTTTAGGATTATGGAGGAGGAATGTGAGGATCATTAGAAGCTCTGCTCTGCAACAGCATTCCCAAAAGAAGAAAGTGGCAAATTGTATTAAATGTATTAAAATAAAGTTAAGTAAAAGTAATTATTAAAATAGGTGCAATATGTATAGCCTAACAAGCTATGTTTCCCATATAGAGATTAATCTTTCAATTATTTCTATTCAGAATGCTCTGTAGTCCATAATGCACATTTAGGGCCAGTTTCCCAGACATAGATTAAGCTGGTCATTGGATTTAATTATCATTCCAATGGTGAATTAATATAAGAAATTATATTTAGTCAAGGTTTAGGGTTAATCTGGATCTGGAAAACTGGTCCTTAGTGTAGCAAAAATAAAGTATGGATGCTAATAGAAATACATTGATAGACAAGCATTGTAGCATTTTACTACATTAATTATATTAATGTTGGTACTTCAGATCAATTAAAAAGGCAGACTTTTTTCCCCACCTTCATTTAATTTGAATGGGCAAATCTACGTTTTCACTGTCTTTTACTTTTTGCCATAATGTGAATTTGACAGCTGTTCTTTATGTTGTGTGAAATTGTCATGATAAAAGAATAAATAGAAATGCTCCAAAATGACTTGTAATAAGGGCCAATATTTATCGCAGTATTTTTTCATGCATACAATATTCACAAGATATCCAAATACTATCTAGCACACCTATGATGAACCTAGAGTTACTCCATGCCTTGCAGATTGATTCCTTATGCACATTTTGTGTTTTCGTTCTCCAGCACATCCATTTTATCTGGCAATGCTTGATAAATAGCTAGTTAGGATATGTTACAGTAGGAAAAGCACCACAATTTTTAGGGCAACCATACAGAACCAAAAATGGAAACTGCTTGAATAGAGCAACCTGGCCCTTTCAGAATAAGCTTGCTCCTGCTTTGCATAAAATGTATACCCCAGATGTAGCTGATCAGCTAAGACACATTTGGTGAAATAAGTATATTGCTTTTAAGATGTATCTATAATCCACCAATCACCAGCGTCTACTAAATTTTATACAGCTGTATGGAAACATTGTAACTATTGTGTATAAAATATAAACTTAATATAAAACATACTTGTCATATGCTCCAAGCTGAAAGGGTGCTTAGTGTACTGCAAAAAAGTGTTTTTAACTCATAACACAGAGCCCTTTTTGGTGCTAAATAGAACCATCTATATAAGGTTCTCCACCATGTACAGAATCATTTAACCAGACCATTTTAGCATACAAATTCTATATATAAAGCTTTGCTTACACTAAAGAACTATTAAGGATGTCTTTTTTTTAAGACTATAGCAAAAGCATTAGTATGTAATACATAAGAAACCACCTTACATAATGCTTTGTAGCTCCAGTGCAAAACTACAGAAGCAAACTTCAGGCACCAATTATGTCTTGGCTGATTGGCTACATTTGGGGTAAGGAGGAGAAACTGTAAGTTTGATTTTTGGTCTTTAACAAACCAGCCATTTTAGAACCTTTCCAGTGATTGTTGTAATGCGCCACTAGTCACTCAAAAATGCACACAAAACTCCCCTGGCGTCCCGCCTCAGCTATAGCTACTGAAGCTAAATGGAGCGGAGGGCGATGGCCTGTGTTGTCCCAGTCATGGCTCCATCAGCGCGAGGTGCGGGGGGTGTTATTTTCCTCTCTAATCATGGGGAGCAGAGATGGACAGGGGCCAGAGGGGCCGAAAGTACGAGTCCATGCACAGACGCCTCGGACAGCCTATGAGCATCGGTAATTGCCCCTCCGGAGGCAACAAGGTGTGTGCAAACAGCACAAGGCGGCAGAGTGGCTATACGTTTCTTGCTGGTGTGTGAGTGTGACAGAAGGAGAAAAAGGAGGGGGGAGAGTTGTAGGTGTGAAATTAGACTGAGAGTGTTTATGTGAAGGTGTTTGTGTGTGTGTATATATATGTGAGGAGGAGGAGGTACAGGAGTGGCGTTTGAGCGATGCTGCGACAGTTCATTTTCTCAGAACATCGGCCCTGCTTGCCGTCCATAAGAGAGATAAGGCATGAGAGCACCTCTCTTCGGATGGAAAAACAAAGGGAGCAATTTAAAACCATCTGCATCACGCGCACACACAGGCAAGCGCAAACGTACACCACACTCTCTCATTTTCCTTTCTGTAGTGTCTCGACTGATATTGAAACATAATCCATTTGAGCTGCTGACAAGTCATAATGCTGCCCCACCCGGCCCCCGTCTCTCCCTTTTCTCTTCTAACCCTGCTCTCGGCCTAAAAGTTGTTTTATTATAGTGACAGGGGTAGGGAGTGGTGAAACAGAGTAAAGTTCAGCATTGTGGGATATTTATTGCTTTCACTGGTTTTAAATAAGCTGCATTAATCAAATTTACTTAGCACTTAATGGTGCATAAAACAGAACACAACGATTTGGAAGTAATGCAAGTAGTTAGCTATATCTTAACATTCCTTACCTATTGTTGAATTTTGGTGATGTATTGCAACTTTATATATATGATATGTGATGTCAATATATGATGTTTTACCATTAACCCAAATAAAGAGCAAATCTGTCCTAGAAAACTACAGATGTATCACTAAGGCCCCGTTTACACCTGGCCAGTTCATGTGACTAGTATCTGGATTGTATCCTGATAACATTTTAGACACTTGCACTTGGTAGTGAGATTTGGTTGTACTGGGAGGAGGTTTGGTTGTTGAATGCGTCTTGGAAAAATGAATGTGTCTACACTGCTGTAATGTGGCTAAAACTGCGTCAGACCACCTCCTGAGGTGGTAAATGCATTTTAGGTTCATTTACACTTGTGGCTTGGCCTTATCCAGATATAATCCTGATACTTAAGCTGAATGAAGTGACCAGGTGTAAATAGGGTCAGTGTGTCAGAAATATATTTTAAAGCTGCATTTTCTACTATCATTCTATATCTTAATGCAATAATGTATCTTGAACCAGTCACCTGGCTTCTAAAACATGAGATGCAAAGTATGGCACTGAGGCCTGTAACGCCATTCTAAAGATTTGGAATAAAATGTCTTTAAAAAAAAACATTCATATAAAACCTTAATCTGTATTGCTGTGTGTGTATATATATATATATATATATATATATATATATATATATATATATATATATATATATATATATATATATATATACACAGTCATGCCCGAAAGTATTCATACCCCTGTCAAAGTTTGACTTAAATTTACTTTTATTTAACCAGAAATTATATTTTTGCCTGGAAATGACACAGGCATCTCCCAGGAGATAACACGATGATGTACAAGAGGCATCATTGTGGGAAAAAATATTTCTCAGCTTTTATACACATTTGAACAAAAAGTGGCATGTCCAAAATTATTCATACCCTTCTCAATAATTAATAGAAAAGCCTTTATTGGCTATTACAGCAATCAAACGCTTCCTGTAATTGCTGACCAGCTTTTTGCATGTCTCCACTGGTATTTTTGCCCATTCATCTTTAGTGATGAGCTCCAACTCTTTGAGGTTCGAGGGTCTCCTTGCCATCACCCTGATCTTTAGCTCCCTCCACAGATTCTCAATTGGATTCAAGTCAGGACTCTGGCTGGGCCACTGCAAAACATTAATGTTTTTGTCTGCTAACCATTTCTTCACCACTTTGGCTGTGTGTTTTGGGTCGTTGTCGTGCTGAAATGTCCACCGGTTCCCGAGGCCAAGTTTCTCTGCAGACTGCCTGATGTTGTTGTTGAGAATCTTGATGTATTGCTCTTTTTTCATGGTGCCATTTACTGCGATCAAGTTCCCTGGTCCATTGGCTGAAAAACACCCTCAAAACATTAGGTTCCCACCACCATGTTTGACAGTGGGGATGGTGTTCTTAGGGTTGAAGGCTTCTCCTTTTTTACGCCAAATGGTGCACACATCATTGTGGCCAAACAATTCAATTTTTGTTTCATCTGACCATAAAACAGAACACCAGAAGTCTTCTTCTTTGTCCAGATGAGCATTTGCAAAGGTCAAGCGGGCTTTTGTGTGCCTTTTCTGGAGAAGTGGTGTCCTCCTTGGCCTGCGTCCGTGGAACCCAGCAGTGTGCAGTGTCCGTTGAACTGTCTGCCTTGAGATGTCGCCACCAGCAGAGTCCAGATTCACCAGGATGGCCTTGGTGGTGATCCTTGGATTTTTCTTCACCTCTCTCACTATTCTCCTGGCCAGCACAGGTGTCACTTTTGGCTTCCGACCACATCTTCTGAGATTTTCCACAGTGCGGAACTTCTTGTATTTTTTAATAATACTTTGCACTGTAGCCACTGGAACTTGAAAACATTTTGATATGGCTTTATAGCCCTTTCCTGACTTGTGAGCGGCCACAATGCACAGCCGCAGGTCCTTAGTGAGCTCCTTTGTCTTAGCCATGACTGTCCACAAACCAACTGCAGAGAGCTGCTGTTTTTCTCCTGTTGAGTTGATTAAAACAGCTGTTCCCAATGAATCAGGGTAATTAGGATGCTTTAAAACAGCTTGGAATATTTGGAATGGTATAGAACTTTGGATTTTCCCATATACTGTGACAGTTTTCAAAGGGTATGAATAATTTTGGACATGCCACTTTTTGTTCAAATGTGTATAAAAGCTGAGAAATACTTTTTCCCACAATGATGCCTCTTGTACATCATCATGTTATCTCCTGGGAGATGCCTGTGTCGTTTCAAGGCAAAAATATAACTTCTGGTTAAATAAAAGTAAATTTAAGTCAAACTTTGCCAGGGGTATGAATACTTTCGGGCATGACTGTATATATATATATATATATATATATATATATATATATATATATATATACAGTACTTATTACTGTACAATCCTAACAGGTTATTCTTATTTATTATTATTATTATTGTGTAGAAAAACGGAATGAAATATTTATTTTAGAATTATGTATTAATATCAGAAGAAATTCCAAACGTTTTAATGAAATATAAATGGAAAGTATGTGAATTAAGTTATTCTCTTTTCATCTCTATATCTACAGGCGGTGTGATGTTTGCTTCAAGAATATGCTGGTATTGCATTGAAATCTTCTTTTGAACAGTAAAATGTTCCCCATTCCACTGGCTGCAACACAAGCTAACATGATTGATCCATTTTTGTCCTTAACAAAAATGGTTTGTTTTTTCTAATCAAAACACTTCTGTACAGGTCATATTTGTGCAGATGTCGCTGCTTTTTAGAACCGTGCTCATCACTCCACAGTCTACTAATTTTTTCTGATTGTCTTTTTCAGTCAGAAGATGGGGTGGGGGGTGCTCTCTCTTTTCAGAGTGTTTATAGCTACATGTAAATCTTATTATGGCCTCCTCCTGCTTTGTGAACATCATGTTAAGAGTGCTTGGTAGCTATGTAGAGCAGCCTATAACTGAGGATTGTTTGAGTTATAGTAGTTATAAAGCTTGGGAATAGCGTGATGAGCAAATTAGGGTCTGAGAACGTGGTAGAAGTTATGAGCAAGGTCAAATCTCTTGGCGGGCCCAAATTGTGCATGGTGCGCTCTTCTACTTTCAAATTTTACCAAACAAAATGAATACACTAATCTTGCTTAAAATTTCACCTTTAACTTTTATGCCTTTTGGAGATCAGTTCTACGCATTAAACAATTCCAATAATAGAAATATTGACTGGGGTGCACAAACCATGCATGCCACTGTATGTGTGTGTGTTCTTTGAAAAGAAAAGGCTTTAAAACACAACCCCATCAGGCACATAGAAGAAAGTGTACAGCTGAAGCAGATCGTTGTCTAACTGCTCCCCGCTTCTAACTGCTTCCCGTGCCTTGCAGAAGCTCCAGTGTGTACACAAGAATATGTGTGTGCCACACATGCATGCACAGAGCCTCAGTGAACTGACTTTGTTTTTACCTGTAACAGATTGACCAAACTCTAATACAGTAAATTTGCTCTACTGCAGCATATTGACTCTTGAGTGAGTTGCCTAAAAGCCCCACTTCTGTCTTCTGTCTCCTCTGTATGCCAACACAGACAAAGAACTGATCAACAAAAGCAGAGGGGGATACAGCACATCTCTGCACAATTACTGCTCTAAAAGAGCAAAAATGGTACGTCTGTGAGAAGGGACGCAAAACAAAAGAACATCAAATAGTCCAACTTCTACCTCCCCACTTTAAAAATGAGGGGGAAAAACACTGAGGGAGGGGGGGGGTGAGTGGGGGGAGGGACGCAAACATCTTCGACATCAGTTCTCAGCCTAATGTTAATAATTTATGTTGTGTGCGCTTTTTTATGATTATTATTTATTTATTTACTACTATTCCATTCGGCAAGCCAGTCAGCTTTTGAAAAGCTTTGTGGACAAGAAAGCTGCCTGAAACTTTGGAGTTTAGTTTCTAGAGGCTTTCAGTGAAGAGATATGCTTTTCTCTCTCGCTCTCTCGCTCCCCCTCAGACTTGTCTCATTATTGTTATCTGCTTCGGCAAAAAGATGAAATATTGATGTGCAACAGCCCTGGCGTAGATTCTTCCCTGTTGACCTTATGGGAGTCTAAATGAATTGGCGGCAAAACCCTGGAGCTCTATGTACCATGCGTTTTGCTTTTAGGTGCAAACTCTGCACTGAAAAGACCTTTTGTGGCTTTTCACTCCCAATCAGCAACAGTATGGAAGAATAGTGCATTTAAAAAGGAGGGAGCCAATATTGTTCAGGTTAACAGACAATGAACTGTTCAACTCATTGAGTTCCCCACACAACCGAGATTGCCAGTTTTAAAGCAGCCTCTTTAACCCTGCACTGGTGCGGGATAAACTTGAAGCATGAGGCGAAGCATAGCATCGTTGAATTACGTACGTTTCGTGCTTAGAACTGATATATCATGAAGCTCAAGCACTGATGTTCATTCATTCAAAAGAAAATCTAAACAAAACTGTAATATGTGCTGATATTAAAATATAAAAACAGTTTTGTTATAGTTGAATAGATTTAGATTAATTTTATTTACACCCTCCATAAGTACATACCCCTTGCTTACTAGCAAAAGCCTTTAAGCCCTGTTCAAAGCTGTGACTTTTTTATATGGAAGCAAGCGTGTATCTGTGTTCGAGGAAAGGATAACCTTAGTCAACTGGGGGAAGCACTGCATGTCAAAGGGCTGCCACAGATGTCTGTGCTAGGCTAAAAGCTAACCCCAGCTGATTGGGCAGAACACTGCATGTAAAAGAGCCATCTCTATATCTGGGTTTGGCTAAACGTTAACCCAAGCCGGCTGGGGGAAGTACCTCACGTTGAAGAACAGCAGCAGGGTGAAGCATTGCCTGGAGAAGGGCTGCCAGGGTTTATTTAGGCTTTAAATAAAATGTATTGGGACTTAATAATAGCTTTATTTAAAAAAAAAAAAAAAAACATGGTTAATTCAACTACATTTTCTATTTTCCCACTGTATGATCTGATCATAATGTTACAGAAGATGGCAACAGTGCAGAGCAGTCAGGTTCTCTTATAGCTCCAGATTTCTCAGGCATTTTTTTAACTTTATCTAGGGGAACAGAACTAAAAACAGTGCTGCTTTTTAGAGTAGATACGCACAGCATGCAGATCCGTGAAAACAGGCCTGTCTCTGCTAAATCTAAACTAAAGCATTTTAAGTTCAGTGGGCAGCCCAGTTTCTGTCTGACTTTTAATAAATGCAGCATGCAATGTTATAAAGACAACCTAAAGCCAAACAAAATAAATTATTGATAAATGATATAATATATTTCCACATGCTTCCTGCTGTTATTGTAATGCCCCTAACAAATAAATAATAAATAAAAAATAAAAAATGTATGTATATCTGTATCAATATAATTTTGTCCATGTATTTGTGTTTACAGTATGTCAGGCAGTATCAGCATATAATTGTTTAGACATGCAGCACGTTTCCTTCTATCATTCGATTCTTTCTAGTATCCTTCAACATTAACTTTGTACAAAACTAAAGCAGTAAACTTTGATCATTAAGCACGTTTTGGCTAATAAACTATATTTAGTGTCGGGTGGAAATTGAAAGAATTTAATTTTTATCGTAATTATTCCTCTACCCATGAGCATAGTGCTCTTTGCTTTAAAGCAGCACTGTGAGAATTGGTATTTGGTATTGGGCTCCCCCTACAGTCAGGAAGTGTCTTTCAGGCTTTAAGTTACCGCTAAAGGACACACTTTACACATGCACTTTTGGACAAACTAGAAGATACAGAATGTATCACTGAATGTGACAGAAACATGTGAGTATTACAGAATTTTACACAAATATGACTATATTATATTATAACTGACTTTATAATGTAAGACCTTTATAATACACAGCGTCTGTCTTTTCAATTTGATCCCTGGCACTGGTAAGAACATCCAAAAGCAGCTGGTACATGTCAAACCATTGTTTATTATTAATAATTATGGTACAAATAAATGTAACAGATTTGAAGCTGTTAAGGAATACACAAAGTGCAGCTTAACTGACCAAACATATATTGCTCTATATATTACGTACAGTTTTCAGTCTATAAAATTTAAAGCAACCTTAGCAGGTTTTATCAGCTTTGGTTTCGAGGTGTGGAGTCTTACAACAATGGTCAACTTCGTTTCATACTTGTCGTTCTGTGAATCTTTGTGTTTGTGTGTGTGTGTGTGTGTGTGTGTGTGTGCATGTGTTTAGATGTGTTAACTGCAAATGTGTGTGTGTCTTTTTTTTTTATTTATCTTTTTTATCTTTTTAGTCCAAGACAATTGAAATCGGTCGCAAAAGCTCTCTTTGTTCCCTATCATATAGGGCAATTTCAGGCAATACAACTTATCAATGTACCTCACACAGCAAAGGGAGGGGGACAAACATACAAACAAACAAACAAATAAAAAACATGTTACAACTATGTCTATACATGTGACCCTGGAAACCACAGCATGAAACCGAAACATAACTGGTAGATTCCTGTTTGCCTTTGGGAAGCTACCATGATTGGTGAAAACTACTTACACACATATACACAAAATCCACAAGTTTGTTGTTTTTTTCTTTCCTTCTGAAAAAAAAAAAAAACAGTGCCGTATGACGTTGCTCACTACGTACCAGGACAGTCATGAGGTAATCTTTATGATATACTTAATTTCATCCATTTTCTTCAAACAGTTAAATATTTCAAGATTGTCAGCAACATTTAGCCATTTCTCTGTACAGTGTGCATAATACTATTGAGCTTTGGTCCAGCATTGAAAAGATGAGCAAAGGCATAACTCATTTCTTTGTCTCTTGGTTGACTTTTTTTGTTTGTTTTTTGGTTACAGCTTCATTGTTAAGCCTCTATACAATATACTGTCTCTGCAACCAACCATAAAACCAAAGCTTCTCAGAAATAGAAACGGACTAAAAGGGGGTGGATGAGTATGAACAATTCCAGGCATACTGTCAGTTGGAAGATTTTTGGTGGAACCAGACACCAAACAACATGTACTGCAGCCCACATAGAAACAGATCAATTGTATGTAAATAAAACTTGAACAAAATGTAAACTTTGAATAAAGGACTAATCTTAAAATGGTCAATGGTAACTAGCTTTGAAAAGGAAACCATATCACATGAATGGCCATGAAAGTCTTGCCCTTTTAATTTTACAACCTGGCATCTATGATTAATGTTCAGCTAGTTTTCATACTACATTCCAATTTTTTTCTGTTTTCCTAGAACAGCTAAAATCAATAAATTAAATAAATCAATTAATAAATACTTTAATATAAATTAAAAATGACACAATCTTTAGGGTATATAGTGGCATGCAAAGTTTATCCTTTTTTACTGTATGTAGAAGATGCTGTTTTGTAGAGGGAAAAAAGGGAAAGGAGCACCTTGCAAATAGTTGTGGACTCCAAGAGATTTCAGCTCTCAGATGCACATTTCAAAGCTTTATAAAAAAAATCTTACTCCTGAAATGATTGCTGGGACAACAGCAGCCATGGGTTCATCTAAGCAGCTGTCTAGGACTGTCTATGATTAAAACAATTGATGACCACAGAGCCAGAGAATATGAGAAGATTTCAGGTAGCAGATTCCTCAGTTTGCAACAGAATTGAGGGAGGTCAAGTTGAGGTCTGGAAGACCAGGAAAACTTTTTTTAAGGAACTGCTCATATGATTGCTAGAAAGACAAATCAAAACCCCTGTTTGGCTGCAAAAAACATTCAGGAGCAGACTCTGGAGTGGTGTGGTGCAGCATCAGAAAATGTTTAATGAACATCTAAACAAAGGTATGTTTGGAGAAATAAAGGTGCAGAATTTCTTTAAAAATAAAAATTTGTTGGTCATACACTAAATGGACAAAAGTATTATGACCTCTTAATCATTGAATTTAGATGTTCCATTCAGTCCTGTTCCTAAAAGTGTGTACAATCAAGCATGTAAGCTTACAGTCTGTTTTGATAAACGTTAGTGAAAGAATGGGTTGTTCTAAGGAGCTCACTGAATTCCAGCGTGGTACTGTAATAAGAATCCACCGTAACAAGTCAGTTGGTGAAATTTCTTCCCTGCTAGATATTCCACCATCAACCAAGAGTAGTATTGAAAAGTGGAAGCATCTAATACAAGTGCTGGGGTGCATAGTGCATAAAAGTCCCCACCGCTTTGCTGACTAAATATCTAAACAGTTCCAAACCTGCTGCTAGAGCTGCAAAGGGGTGGGGGTGGGGGGGGGGGTAACTCATATTAATGCCTATGAATTTAGAATGGGCTCCTGTAAGTGTAATATGTAGGTGTCCCAATTCTTTTGTCCGTATGCTATAATTGGGTCCCTTTTATTTTGAAGCTGTGAAAGATGGAAATAAGTCTTACCATTAATTGCCTTTTTGAAAACAGGACATCTTTTACTTGCTTAGTAATATTTACTATTTATTTACTATTTTGACCAAAACATTTGCATACCACTGTAAAAAAAAATAGCATGCTCATCTGCCAGTGGCAGTGCTAATAGATGGCAAAATTTCTTCTGTTCAGAGCAACAGTGTCTCCTCTCTCTCTTTACATTTCAGAGTGAAGTAAAACTACTTGTCCGATTGCTCAAGAAGTGATATTTTAAGATAAACAATTTAACCAAATAGAAAGCAAAATCAAACAAACCATACAATTCAAAGAATGAGAGTGGCCTACATCATTTAGTATAATTTTCTAATATTACTTTTGTTTAATACAGTGTGTTAGATTAGATTAGGTTAGATTCAGTAACTTTGCTAAATTGGTTTATGTTTGAAGGATTTGTTTTGTTTCTCTGGTGAAATTTACTGTCTGGCACATACAAAGCAAAGTGTCACAACAACCTTCCCTAACAAAACTCAGATCAACAAAAATGTGTATAAGTGGTGAAAATGACTTTGTACAATTGTACAAAATATTCAATTTAAAGAGCCACTCATTGGTAGTGTCCTGCAACTGTACCAAAAAAATCAAAACCAAAAACACATCAAAATCACTGCAAAAAAGAGGATGAAAAATGTTTTGAGACATTTGGCCCTGGTGTAGCGTAGTCCGGTGGCTGAAGAATTATGTTCTTTGGCTAGAAGGCTTTGGCAATACAATGACATACTGTAGCTTAAAGTCATGGCTGCAACAATGTGGGTATACCAAAAGCTCTTTGTTCACTGAGAATCCCTTTGCAATATGGACCACCTTTGACATGTCCCCCAGTCTACCAGAGATAGAAGTTTCTTAGAAATCATAGTGTTATAAATAAGGGTGAGGTGACTGAAGAACGAACAGTAGGCATATGATGCAGACATCTCTGAGACAAAGTTTCCAAAGAGTTTGTGATTTTGATTTGAAGACAAAATTATCTTAAATATTTACATATAAACCCAAGTGATCAAGTGAGACAAAGATAGAACGTTACACCCTCCCCACCCCACCACACATATATTCTTTTTTTCTTTTTGTCAGTACAAATGTAAAAATTTAGAACACATTTACAAGTTAAAAAAATCTCAGGATTCAGATGGAACAGACTTTGGTAGTAGTAGTTTCTTATTTGTCCTTGATTTAGGTATGATCTGTACTCTAAATTCTTTTCTTCATCCTGGATGAGGACACCCGAAACCCAGCACTATGCTCCCTCAAAAAAGCAGTTTTGACTATTATTTCTTTTCTTTTTTTTATTTTTATTTGGTTTTGCGTCAAGTCTCTCAGTTTCACTTCATGGTTGCGACAACACTGCTAATAATACTTCTGTTCGCTATCCTTGACAGTCCGTCGCAGTACAATGGGTAGGAAATGTCCGGGTCTTTAGTGTCCAGTCGGTTGGAGGTTAAGAGATTGGTACATGGTTCTAGTTTTCCGCAGCACTCATATACCAGCCCCAATACCAGCCTAGTTTAAACTACGGGTGCTCTTCCAAGGTGTCGGTCAGAGTGTCCATGGGTGCCACTGGTCCAAGCTCTGGCTGTTTCAACCTTTTTATTGTGTTTTTCAACGCCTGCCTTTTGTTGCAGAACCAGACGCGCACCACCTCGCGGTCGTAGTTCAGTTTCTCTGCAATTTCGGTCATCTCCTGGCCAGAGGGGTGCGTGTTCTTCTCAAAGTGGCTGTTGAGGATCTCCAGGGCCTGCGGGGTGAAAGAGGTCCGGCGCTTGCGCTTTTTGGAGGGTTCGCTGCCGATAAACTCGGTGAGGTTCTGCATGCCGGAGCGATGGCGGGCTTCCGCCTCTGCCATCCAGCGCTCCAGCACAGGCTTAATCTTCTGGGCGCTTTTTGGGGTGATGTCCAACTTCTCAAACCTGGCAGGATATAAAAGGCCAGGGTTCAGTTTGCCTGTCAGACTGCTAGCTATAGTGTTCTCTTGGGCTTCCTGTGGTAGGAAAAAGTGGCTTCTCAGGATGGTGTGTCTGGGGGAGAATTGAGAGAGAACAAGCTTACTCGGGTGCCCTGATTGGACAAGGGGTTTTCCTGCCTGACCCCGTGTCCCAGGAAGGGCCTCCTGGTCCCAGCTGCCAATGGGACAGAGAGTTTTTTTTGTTGTTGTTTGTTTTTATGTAATTTTCTTGTTTCTTCAGCATGCCAACTGCTTTGTTCAAAACGTAACTATTTCCTTTTTTTGCTAGCCCAGCTTCTCACTCTCTGTGCCCACCCCGCAGTGAAGGACCAAGGAGACTCTTCCATAGGCTGGGCGAAACAAATCAAATGCTCCATAAAACAAGCAATCAGCTAAGTGCTACAATTCAGACTAAATGCTACTATTAAACAGTAAAGTGGGCTTAAACTATATTGTTTAACTCAAATGCACAGTGATCAAAAGACTTAAACAGAACACATTGCACAGTATGATCCAATTTATTTAATATTCTCTCTTTTCATGAGAAATATTAACACACTGTCAAGTAGGTAGCAGAACATGCACTAAAACATTGAAACCATTATTTATTCACATTTACAGCTTAAATAATTCATTATAATGCACAAACATTTTAATACGCCAACTTTTCTTCATCCTCAAATACCCCTACCATTTATTAAATGTTTAATGCTAATACATTTTCATTCCCTAGTTTTGAATATGCTTGCAGGTTTACAGGCATTTTGGAGTAACAGGTTGTAATTTGACCTTAGATATTATTGTAATTCTTATGTTGCTTGGTTTAAGAGACTAGTTTTAAGTAATGTGTATTAAAATTTTAGTTTCGTTATTAGTGCTTGTGTTTGGGTTAGTAGGTTCTTTATTTAAAGGCTTCATGTGATCATAATTGCTTTGTGTTATTTCTGACAATATGATATAGATGCAGTTGGCAGTGGTTTCACGTTACTTGGTTGAATGGTCCATTATAGATGCCTCATAGATGTTCACCTGACATTCAACTAACATTCAGCTGATCTATTAAATGCGACTGAACTCTAAGTTGAATGTTAATGACTGTCTATTGAATGTAACCCTACACTTAACCCTAAACTCAACCTTAACCATGAATCAACATTACATCTTAACTCTTACCTTAACCTAAACCTTAAATCGAATCCTAAACCCAAACCTAAAAGGGTAAGGTTAGGGTTAGGGCTGAGTGTAGGGTTACATTCAATAGACAATCATTCCTCATAGTCAGAGGTCCTCTCTGCACTGACACAGCCTGGTAGAGATACGCAGTGCTAAAACACATAACAAGTCTCTGAGGCGCTCTAATGGAGAGCTGTGTCAGTGTGTTCACTGTCCTGCCCTTCTCCTAACCAGCGCACGGACACCTGTCATACAGGCCGAAAAAAGCCCAGCTCCAGCTCTCTTAAACAACACACTCCCCCCTTAGTCCCAGGCTCTTCCACAGGCTCCTGCGAGGGCGTCTTTGATGGAATCTTAACTGGCATTTGAAGAGACGCCTCGAGCAGGGGCAGAGGCCCCCCGCACTTTCAAGACCCCAAATGTAAGAAGGCACTTTTTTAACAGAAGGATGAATGATGGGCCGGTGTGAACACTGGACTTAGGAGGAGACAAAGGCAGAGATGTGGCATAGCAAAGGCTTAACTTATTTATCAATTTATGAATTATTGTATTTGTTCATGTTTCGGCTTGTTGCCTGTTCAAGGTTAAAATGCTGGTTTCTAGGAATCAGTGGCATTGCAACAGAACTGGAGATTGGAACGTCTTACTGCTGCCATATCAAAACTTTCTTTAGTTCTTTAATTCTTTAACACTCTAAAAAGGGTTCTCCAAAGGTTCTTTAGTAAAGACAATGGCTCTCTATATAACTATGACAACTCTGTTGTGTATAGAATGATATATTGTCCTGTATATAATTTGAACCTTTTATTTATTTAACTTCTTCAATAAACTTAACATATCACAGTTACAAGGTTTTGGTATGACAGCATTGATTTGCTTCAGAAGCTTTTTTTTCCGTGATACTTTTTTATTTCTTTCTATTTGCTTCCAAGGTTAAAAAACATATTCAGCCACAACCACACTGTAATTTCTCTACTGCTTCTTTAAAGAAAGGCTGTGACCTTTTTTAAGGCCTTTTATTTACCTGCTTTGCGAAGATCTTTACCGTGTGTCACTTCAGACTGCAAGCACTAAAGTGTGAGGTGCTCTCAGTTGTGACCTGCTTTGCCTTGTGAATGATGCAAATATGTCCTATTACAATACTGAACATGACATAACAGTGAGTGGGGATGACCTGAGGCATGAATCTAGCACAGCAAGTAATTCTTAAAGAGAAAAGAAATGAATGATTAAGTATATCTACTCATTTACGGGCGCTTAGCATCCCTTCCGCCTAATTTGTTGCGCAAATTATAAAGGACAGTTTCCCATCCTGGGCTATGAATCATTGATGGAAAGCCAGTGTGCTGGTGTGGATTAATGGTGTACATTCGTGCAGCTTAAACGGGGTAAAATGATTCCCATCTTGAAATTATGTGAATCAACGACATCTCGCAAGCGTCTGTGTGCAGTGTTGCATTCTAAGTAGGGTGCGTGCCGAGGTTGGTGGTGAATCATTGCATTTAAGAAGAGAATTAGATTTGTCACAGAAAGGTGGTGCCTGATACGAGGTTGATACGAGTGAATTAGCAATTACTCACTGCTGTAACAGTAATAGGATTTGTGTCGGATATGGTATCCATTTTAGGATACGGTTAGCATTTTAGGTACTTTCTATGTACCTATAAATGTAAGTGTACTTGCAGATAAATGAGAGCTAAAGTACACTTGAAAGTGAAAGTATTCTCTGAACTTGTTTAAATATGTCATAGATTTACTCACTTCTGTGACAGGAAAATAGATTTGATTGGAAATAGTTTCTATGCTGATGACTGTATAAAACATGTATAAAATGTATAAATGCAAATGAGCACAAATTGAAAGTCCACCATCGATCAGACTGTATTAAACATTCTCAGAGCTTTTTTTCATCTATCCACAGATTTGATCAGGGTGGACCATGTCCTTTTTGTGATTGTTGGGACGAAGCAATAAAGCTTTTCCCCCCTCAAAGTAAGCAATGAGATCAGACAAGATGGAGACATCTGTCATGCTGAGTTTGACTGAGCAAAGACTACAAGAGCCCCAAGAGCTTGCACACTGGTGAGCGAAAAACACGCGCTCATCCTCATCCACCTCGTCTCTGTTGATGTTAACCAAAGGAAAGCATGTGAAGTCTGCCTTTAAACGCTACAGCGCTGAGCAGTCTGTCATGTCCAATGTCATACAAATGAACGTATAATGAAATAAGAAAAAGCCTGTGTCCTCTCCGAAGAGCTTAGATGAAAGAGCACGCTGGCGAAAACATCACATCGCCCATTTATTTTGGAAGCTAATGGCTTTTAATGTATGATATAAATATCTGAATTATGTATCGGGAAATGTAAATATTTCATGTGGAATTTTTGAGACTTTAAGCGTTAGTTTGGAGCTTTATAAGGTATTCCCCCCTTTACGCAACCCCCTCCCCCCTTCGCACGCCGTTTCAGGTTTTATCGGCCTTTTGATGTTGATGGGATGAAATTTTTAAAAGTGTGTCACGCTGCTGTGTCACATATACAGAAGCAGCTCATCAGTCTGGCGTGTGCTTCCTTAAAACTGCAGCGCATTAGAATGAAAAGCTGAACAAAAACAAACGCTCTACGCTGAGCACTTTTCAACAAAGAATTAATTAATTTCATTAGCGTGGAATATTGAGGTCCAATATTTCATAGCGCCAACCACTGGCTTTTCACATATGCAAATCCAGTATTATATGGCATATTGTGCTCTAATAAATACAATCTAACATGTCAACTTTTTGTCTGATGAAAGTGCTACACGAATATAAGTGTATACATCATTTTAGACAAAGGTTTTTAAAAGTGAGTTTGGTTGGGGCTACGTGAGGTTTGTAGACATTGCTGAATATTTCATCCGTAATGCTCCATAATGTCCCAATCCATTTTGTTATGCACTGGGAAACATGTCGTTTTCATTGAAAGTCTAGTCCTGTCATGTTCTCTTTAGCTGAATACACGACAAATGCATGGCAGTGGACTTCAGTAATTATTAACTGCTTTAAGTGCTTCGCGCAACACATCAGCTAATATATGCTCACGTAACTCGATCCTTGCATATAGACAGGACACAAACTAGACACAGGCTAAGGAGTGCCAAAAGGGAACGTCAATTATGTATATTCTCTTTAATATCTTAATTACTTCTGATTAAATATGTATAAAGTCATAGAGCTGATTTGTAAATGATAACAACTTCGGACAGTGTAAGGACACACTGGGCAAGGTTTAATATAACTACCAGAAATAGGTTTACAGTTAGAGTTACGGTTAATTTAATAGAAGAGAGCAAATGTTGATTTTACACTGTGCATTACAGATTAGAGTTCATTTAATATAAGCTATTTTCTCTTTGGTTTTCTTTGTAAAATGGTATGGCAGTGCGTAGGATTATGATGTTATCATTGTTATTTTAAGAATTTTTATTAATTAATATTTAAGTGTCTTTTGTAATATTAGCAAGACAACGAGGACTACTTACCAAAACCTTAAGTAGTTTTAGCAGCTTCATTTCCTAAATGATATCCTAATCAGCTGACCTTTATAGACTCTTGACAGCATTGTGGGCTGCCTCCTTAATGTAAGCCTTTTTAAAGGTTTTGAGAAGATTTTGAGATGTTTCTTTGCTAAATCAAACTAGTTTTACAGCCAACCTAATCTATTCTGCCCTGTTGATTATACTCAACAATGATACAAAATAATTAGACATCACAAGTTACATGACATTTTGATTCATTTGAAGTAGTTTTGTATTTTGTAGATTTTGTATTGCTGCAATTAGTCTTCCTTACCTGCAGATGGCAGACTGGCTGTAGGCAGGCCCCTCTGTAGCACTAAGGGCCTGTCCCACCTGAGTTTGCGTCAGGCCTAGAGACAGGCGGCGGATTTTAAATGCTTTGGCGAATTCTCTGATCTCCTCTAGATTCACCCCATCCACTTCGCTGGGGGCAGTTTGAGGGTCTGAGGAGGGGACAACACAAAGAGAACAGAGGTATAATTCATCATGTCTTTTAATAATATTAGAAATATTATGTTTCCCTATACTGTTCAGCGATCATCTAAGTAAAATCTGTCACTTTGAGAAACGCACCGTCAGAAATGACAATGTTACAAAAAATGAAGGAAAACCAAAAGCCACCAATTGGTATTATGCAAAAGAAATGTCAACTAGTGGCTACTGATATCCTTTCATTGTCAGAGACCATGTAACAACGCTTGAGTATCGTTTTTGAGAAGCCTGCATAAAGCATGCAGTTTCACTGCACTGGGGCAAATTCAGCTTTGAAGTGAGACCTCTTTAAAAAGACCTTCATGGTTTTATTTTTCTCTCCATGTTTATATTTTTTATCCTCAGGGAGTGCGGCTACTATTTGATTTTGATAAGCTCTCTTGGATGACAATGGATACATTCATTGCCAAATTGAAAACCCAAGCATACGAGCCTCAAATATGTGGCAACTATGCGGCAACTCATCTTGTGAACTGCCATCTCCAAAGGTTTTATTTTTTGAAGAGAACCATGAAAGAATGTGACACATAGGGACAAAAAGAATTCCCAGATAAAAAGAGGGGTTTCCAGCAGGAATGCATATCTATTATGGTTAAGAATCCTTTCTTGGCCTAGGTCAACAGACACTGAACATGCAGCCACATTTAGTCGTGAAAACCATTTGATTGCAGCGGCTAAAGGAATGCGAGTCATTAGTTCCTGCTATTTAAAAACTTCTTCTGGCTATAAGAAATCTTTCACGCTTCAATATCAAAGAGCCTCCTGATCAGTAATATGTGATTTTCAGTTGTGCATCACTGTCCTTTGACCTGGCATCCTGCTTATGAGGAAAAGAAAAGTTTGGCAGATTAAATAATTGATGCTGGTCATTATCAATAAATTATTAAAGGAATCCTCCAGGCGTATTGAAGGAAAAACCTACTGAACCGGCCCCTTGTCATCCCTCATAAGTAAATGTGATCTTCAAATGTGGAGTTGTGCTTGCGTCGGCTCTGTGCTCATGTTAAACACATTGTTTAATGGTGAAGTGTTGAACAGCAATAGTCAGTAGTTCATAGTCATCCAGAAAAACAAACACATTGCAAAATAACACATGAATAATTCTAAAGTTTAAAGTTTAAAATTATAATAATATATATAATAAAATTATTAAATTATTATTTTGCATAGGAAAATTAAGTTATCATTTAATATTCCATTTTGTATTGTCTGCATTTTGCTTAAATGAATTTAATGTCTAACTATTTCTAGAGATTGTATTGTATAATAAGTAGTAATTATATGACTGGGTAAATACAACAAGCTGTACTTTTGACAGAGCGTTTCGGCTTCTTTTAAGAACTAACTTTGATTTAGATTTTATTTTATCCTCATGTTATGACAACCATTTAGTACATTATAACATGCCTTCACTGTGGCTGGCAGTACTTGGATTTCATAGGATGTCTGTACATTGTAAAAAAAAGTACATTTCCACCAGGTTTTTGAGCTTACACAACTACTTAAAACCCTTTAGTGAGTTATACACATTTATGGATTTTGGCAGATGCCCTTGTCCAGAGCAGTGTAGGTAAATCTAAACGTAGGTCTGTTGCAGGGTGGGCAGCAGTGTGACCTATTACACTACACCAGCCCCCTGGCATTATAACAGGCATTATTGCTTAGTTTTAAAGTCAAAGATTAAGCGTAGTCCTATGCTTTGCTTTGTAGGACTCTGCTTTGCTTTGAATTAAGAATCTCCATTTAGAAGACTCTCCATTGTAGTCCAAGACTATGCTTAATCTATCTATGTTTAATTGTCGGGAAACCGACAATGGTGTTTTGGCATTTGCATTATGAACACTGTTGGTAGTCAAAGCAGATCTTCCATAAAAACATGACTTCAGGATCAGCCTATTGCTCTTTTCTATTGCTTCATTTGAAGAAGGTAATCCTTTCAAGGTTCAAAAAGTTCAAAACATATGGTTGCTCTTACTGTTTTGCTCAATTAACTTGATAAAAAGGGATCATTCAGACTTTGACGTTTGATTTATTTACAGTGCAATATGCTTTGTTGTGATACCAATACTATAGCCACCACTGTGGAATCTGTAGAACTTAAGTCCCTTTACAGACGTATTTTTGGGAAATTAACAGTATGAACGTGCATCTCTAGCTGCAACCTCTTTCTGAACAATGTTTAGACTGAAATTTTATCTCCTTCAGCAATATTCGTTCAGTATTGTGAATGATTATGAATGAATAAAAGGTACAGGCAAAAATCAATGTTGGTGTGGACTTACTGTATGGCTATATATTTGTTTTCTCATTCTTTTGGGCTGAATGTGAAACCCAGAACAGGATTTATTCCAGCCGTGCAAAAACATTCAGGCTTTTGTAGCTGTGGGTCACTTTGATTTTTTCCTCCATTCAAACCATGTTGTGCCGAGTTAGTGTTAGCCAAGGACATTGCGACAAACACAGCGTGGCATAGAAAGCTGCACCATGGCGGCAAATTGACAAAATGAATGGAGAATGCCAGAGGTATTATGTACATTTTGACACAGAAGAAGGAAGAAAAAAAAAAAGAAATATGAATCAGTCCATTGGTTGTGTTCACAACAAGTTGATCAATGGCAACTTCCCTTTTATTGAATTCAAAACTCCATTGCAGATGCCTTTGAAATGGGTTTAGGGCAATTGCCTGTGACAAATGAGAATTTATCTAAGTAAAGCAGTTTTTAAAGGCACGGCGTGGCTGTGACAGGCAGCCAGGGGTGATTTATATGTGGTGGTTACGGAGGCTAAGCAACTCCACACAGCCTCTCTGTTCGTGAAGCGTACAGTTTTTTAATAGTCTGCAGAAAAATAGTAATAATAATAAAAAAAGGAACTGTTCAGTTACTCACAAAGAGACCAAAACTATTGGTAGACTTTATACTGTTGGGTCATATAAACAGAAGGCTATAAAGAAAAGAGTAGAAGAGCCAGTCTCAAAAAGGAAGATACTTTCTGTTTTGTGGACAGACCAGACCTTTTTTTTCAAGTCCAGTCCTTATACCTCAGATCATACACTATGACCCGTGTTCACTTCAGTATATTCATACCATTATTTCCTTTCAAACATCAAGTGCACGCTAAAGCCAGCCACACTGCGATAACCACCACTTTACTAACCTGTAATTTTATGCTAGTTTCTGTGTGTGTGTGTGTATGTGTGTGTGTGTCAGAGAGAGATAGAAAAAATGTGTATACTTGTAAGAGAGAGTGAGCGTGAGCGTAAAGTGTGGGTATCCATAACTGTGGCCACATGTAGTGCAGTGAAGCGTTGCTGTGGTTACTCACTGCTAACCAGCTGTCCCACGCTGAGAGCCGAGGATGAGGATGAGGATGTTGAAGAGGATGAAGATGCCTGGCGCAGAGGGCTCTGGCTGTGGGGCATTCGCAGCAGGCCTGGCTGAGATACGGGGGGAGGCGGCTGGGCCTGGGCAGCCTGGGGTAGCTGTGGACACATACACACACACACAGAAAGAAATATATCAAAATACTACCTTCTGGTCAAAAAAACTATTTCACACTGTAATTTTCTACTGTGCTGTAAAACAGAATGCATACTACCTCGTGGTTACACCTCTTTAAATGGGAATACACTACAGGCCAAATGCCTGAAACTTTAATTTAGTAAAATAATGAGCAACAAATGTTGCTTTTTCTAAAAGATAACAGAGTGTAAGATGTTTACTTCTCAATGCAGTTAGTAACCATGTGTTTATTACTTGTCAAAATACACAGATAGGACCCACAGTTTAGTTTCTGACTTTCATGACTACCTACAGTAGGATAAAGTAATTGTAACTACAAAATAATTTGAGTGAAAAGTAGTCTCTTTAAAATGTGAACATGAAGTTAATGTAACAAAAATGTTATTTAAATTAGAAATGTTAATGTTGTTGTTGTTGGAACATTTGGTGGTGTGTCCCCCTTATGATTTAATGACAGCATGCAGATCCATCTAAGAGTTGTCTGAACTTGTGCTTCCATTAGAAGTGGGCAATATGATGATATTGTGATCAATTTTGTTACTGTGATACAGTAAGCGTATCGTGGATATCATCAGTGTCTAAAGAACACTGACCAACTGCACATTTCATTTTCTCATCGCTATTTACATCTCCATTTACAAACCTATGTTTGTTAAAACCTTTGGCTTTAAAATAAACCACTGATTTTCCTGTAATGGTGGATTTGGACTTTTTCCAATAACTAGCAATGTCTGGTGCTGAAATGCTGCCCTCTCTAGAACAATTGAGGCAAAGATTGTTTCAGAAAATGTACTACAACAAAACATGTATTTTTCTGAAGTTGTTGCATTTTAGCACATTGCTAGCTTTGACTACGGCTAGCAGGGTTTTCTCTTGTGGGCAAAGTACTTGTTAATTTTGGGGGAGTAAACAAGTATAATGGGTCAAGACTGTAACAGTTTGGGGTTTTGGAATTGGGCCATTTAACAGCCCTCTTTTTTTAATGAAGAGACAGAAGTGTTTGAGCTTCATGCTATGTCACTTACACCTTCCTAACTCTTATTATTCAAGAAAAACACAGTTTCCATCCTAGGACACGGTTTAACGCTTATTGTTATTACATATGTCATTATCTGTGAGTGCCCCCCCCCCCCCCCCCCCCAAAACCCATTTTTCTCACAGAGGGAGATTTGAAATCAAAGTTTTAGATTTTCAAAACTTTCACATTTCACTGCATGCTTCTGTATTTTTGTCCTGTAGTGTATCGCAGACAGACCAGAGCGTATGACGGCTAGAGTGTGCCACCTTGAGTGGAGAAGACAGATTTGGACTGGTTGAGATGCCAGTGCCTAGTGCTTCACTTTCTACACAATTTCTCCTTGAACACTCCTGTCACATGCTTTCAAGCACACATAAAAAAATGGCACGATGACAATGCAGGGATATTCAGGCTCCTTAACATGAAATAGCAAGCGCACCAGTTTAGTGAAAGCAGTAATCACAATCCTGCCGGAGCCATATGGGCCGTCATTAGGAGCAATGTGGCATGAGCGTAAAACTGTATATTTTCATGTTTTATGCACGATTGAGCTGCTTTTACAAGATCAAGACGAGTGCGTCTCCCCTCGGTAAGAAAGGTCTCCTTGTCAATCTAAAAGTAGGTTAGATTCTTGATGCCATTCCCTTGCGCTATTAATTATACTCTCCAGAGTGTGTGTGTGCGTTTGTGTGTGTGTGTTTGGGTGTTTGTTTGGGGTGGCGAGAAGATGTCAGAAGAAGTGTTGCACACACTGTCAGAGCTGTCGGCGGCTGCTGGAGGAATTATCCGGAATCTTGGCGGCTCGGGGCTGTTTGACAGCCGTAAATTATCGGATGGCAAAGATTGCTCGCGAGTTATTCGGAAGACGCAGACGACACGCCATAAACATTATTACAAATGCATTAACGTGCTCGCGCGGGTGATCAGACGCCGTGTGAAAACGGCACGGCACACCTCCTGAAGAAAATGGGGTCACCCTGTGTATGTCTTTCTTTTTGTCTTTATCAAGGGACTGACCATAAATCGTAGAGTGGCATGGGGAATAGGGACCCCTACTATATATCTGTAGTGAAGAAACAAAGGCCTATGCTTGTAGCCTTCCTTTGCACTGCTCTCCCCCATTTGTTTTGATCTAGACAATGCTATTAATGAACAATAGTTGTTGTTTGGTGTGTGTGTTTGTGTGTGTGTGTGTGTGTGTGTGTGTGTGTGTGTGTGTGTGTGTGCGTGTGTGTGTGTGTGTGGGCCCTGACAGCCTTTTTTTCCACACTCCTCTCTGCAGGGGTTCCGCTCAATGAGCGTCTTCTACTGTCTCTAAGAGTGCTTCTGACAGGAATAGCACACACACACACACACACACACACACACACACTGAATCTGATTTTGTAGTTGCACAAAGTATGGTCCAGTTTACAAGCATAAACACATATACCTCATATCTCACACACAAAGCCTTCTCTCTCTCCCTCTAAAACCCCAGTTTTAGTCATGTCCAGTTTAGTCATGTCCAGTTTAGTCATGTCCAGTTCAGCTACATCTCCACACACAATGTCACCAAGCTGGGAGGGTAAAGGGCAGCACATGCAGACACATGACATACCTCCACATCTCATCATAACGCAGCCTCATTGGGCAGCTCAATACTGTATCAAACTACCAGTCTCTCAACAGTCAGGCCAGTGCTTAGACTTGCCATGAATAAAGCCTATATCTATAAAGGCCCCCCCCAATGCCCCGTCCATGCCTGCACAGACACTAGGGCTGCACAATATGGATACAACACTAGTATTGCATTTACAGTATATGTCCAAATGTTTGTGGACACCCCTTCTAATGAAGCTACTTTATGTTGCAATCATGGCTGACATAGATGTACACATGCTGACACACACACACATACACATGCACACAGCTTCTCCTCCCTGTAGAGAAGGATTGCCAATACAATAGGAGCAGATAAACATGAACCCCCTACCAGCTTTGAGCTGTGAAGCAAAGGAACTGTATTCTCTGGAATGATGGTGCTCCATCCAGTATTTCTGAGAAGAATTAAACTTTGATTTTGTAATATGTGCCAATACTTTTATCCATATAGTGCATATTGCTTAAGTGAAATCAAAAAGTATTAGGACATTTGTGCCATTCTTACAAGCACAGATAGTTTATTGTGTTAAGATGTGTAAGTGTGTAAGTATTCTTTCAAAAACATTAAAACTTTAACTTTTCTAATTTATTTATACTAACTGATTAACTGTGTCCATATACTTTTCGGGGGCAGCGTTTTTATTGCATGTAATTTTGTTGAGTTATATAAATACTCTGGTTCATCTAAAGATCCAGATGACAACAACACAACAACACTGTGATTGGTTAGATTTGCATATTGCAACCATACATAACATCAAGCATCAGAATGCCAGTATTGCGACCACAATTAATAAGCTGTGTATTGTGTAGCTCTTACACACACACACACACACAGGCCTATGCTCTTATACCCACGCTTATTGTACACACACATACACACAAACTTCCTGCAGCTTATTATTAGTTGAAAAAGACTGAATCTTTGGATTCTGTCAACACAGGAGTGCTCTCTCTCTCTGCCTCGCCGTCTCCCTCTTTCTCTCTCTCTTTCTCTTTCTCTAATCCTAACTAGCCATGTCAGGAGTGTTCCTCTGAAGGGAAACACTGAGACAATACGATTTTACATTTGTGTGCTATGCTGCTATGCTCCGTCTTAAGTCAGGAAGAAAGTGAAGGAGATAAAAAAAAATCTTTTCATGTTGAGTCGAGTGTGGGAATGGGAGAGGAAGGCAGAAACTTTGCATGTGAAAAAGGGCTCTGACTACTTCGGAGGTATAAATGCAAATGGATTGACTGGCATACATGTGTGATCACATTATATTTTAAAGCTGTTATGTGGATATGATGAGCAACATTTTTAATTATTTCCCAGTTTTAAACAGGCTTCATATCAAACACAATACAAAAGATGACAGTTTGTTTTATATATTTTTTATATATATGGATTTATAATAACACACATGCCAATACTTTTGGATCCAAACTTTAATTGCAAAAGCAGCCCAATGTAGTGTGAATCCATTAATGTGTAGTAATGTACTGCAGTGTGAATGCATCAGTGTGTAATTGTAGAAAACATGGACAGTGCAATGTCTCTCAAAAGGGAAGCAACCATGGGTCTAGTGCTTCGACTGGCTGATTGCAGTATGATGTGTAGCTCCACCCATCCCCATATGTTTCAGTGACAAAACAGCCCATTTTCCATCTCATTGCTCTCCTCTAAACTTCCTTTCCATCTCCAGTGTCCAATTACAACAGTTTTGTGTCGCTGTGCTAATACTGACACATTTTTATATGCTTAAAAATCAAAATTACACTTAGGAATTAAGTGGTTGACAGCCTTGGCTGGCAGAGACTGTCTGCAGGACCTGCATCACACCCTCTCTGTCCATTACATGAAGAAGCTGAGTTGTAGTAGAATGTTTATGAACTGCGCTTTTACTGTTGAAACATTACACCTGGCGGACAAACTGGGTATCCTGGGGAAAAAATCTGTTCTGCTTCTGCACTGTAAGCTCAATGAAGGCAGTCTAAGACACAGTTGGTCTGGGAGAAGGTGGCGGGTCTACTGAGTGAGCAGACAAATCTGGCTCCACCTCTGGTCTGTACTGTACAGACTCTGGTTCATATTTGAGATTGTGGCGTTTATTTTTATAGAACTGCAGTGAACGTAACCATGTGTCCATGTTTTTTACAGTCTTAGGAGTGTTGTAATGTACTGCTGTTGGTTTAAAGTACTGATGTGACTTGACTTCTCCACATGGCTAAATAATATTTCTGTACATTAAACAAATAAATAAAATATAATTGAACTATTACCTGTTTTATGAGCATAGTTATTATTTTACATTGATATGAATTTGGTTGGATGTTTTTAGTGAAGAGGATAGAGCTTGACCAACTGACAAGCGAAAAGTCTGAGAATTCTTTGTAGCTCTAAATAAACATTAAAGGAGTAAAAGGTATCTTTTTGTGTCTGAAATGTAACATCACAAAAGAACAAGTACTGAGTTTCAAGAACACTTGAGTAAAGTACAGATCTTAAATACTTGCAGTAACTAAATATAATTACTACAGTATTTTTCAGCCCTCACCTGCTGTCCAGGTTTGATTGGTGACAGTGTGATTCCCTGGGTGTTGATCACAGGTAGGATCTGGTTCCCAATCACTGTGGCGATGATCTGACCTTGCGCATTGGTCAGCAATTGCGGCGTGATAGGCTGGACCTGTAGCGAAGGAGTCCCTCCTCCAGATTGGTTAGAGGGTCCTGCAGAGTTTGGCATCAATGGGATTGTCCCAATAATCTAGAAATAAAAAGGAGAAAAGAAATTAGATTAAAAATACCACATGAAACAGCTTATTGAACATTGTAGCCATCAGAAGTTCTAAAAGAAAATAAGTTCTAATATGTTATCAATGTGTCACTGAAACAAGCAGAGAAAACCTGTTGATGTGTAGATTCTATCCATTGTGATCATCAACACACATAGGTGTCAACCACCAGAGACAGTAAACCAAAATTAAATAAATAATCTCACAGTTTCTAAACTGTGTAAATTCACTGATACATTAACTTGCTCGAATACAGATACATAGCAGACAATTAAGTAATTTATATATACCACTCTTAAAGACACAGTAACAGAAACAGCCTGTTGCATGCAGCCCTTCAGTTTATGCGGGTTACATACCAAATTATTATTTTTTAATTATTACAGATATCTGTTGATATAAATAGGTCAGAAAATAATCTATTTTTTTAAAAATCATTTGGTATATAAACTGCATAAACTAAAAGTGGAATACTTTTTAATGCAGGATATTGGCCTTTTTAACTCTAGAGATTTAAAGGAACCACCCGTCTTCATGCCTGAATAAACGATGCATACAAGATTACAGTTTACAGTTATGAAAAACATTCCAAATAATTTTGTCTGTTTCTGTTTATTCAGCCTACTAACAATGTGACAGATGGAGTTTGCACACCATCTCTTGGTCATTGGCTAGCACAGAGATAGATGGCCAACAATGAAAGAAGTAGCTGGAAGGGTAGCCTCAGAGCACACACACACACACTCTTTTACACTTATACTGATGACATGTCCCAGAGTCTTGTCTAGTAGCAGATTGAGGATGCAGCTCGTGCCACCTGATTATCCATCAGAGTGGGTTGAGTGAGGACAAGGGCAAAATAGCCTACTGCAGTGGTGTAGATTCATGAAACACACACACACGCACGTACAAACACACACACACCGCCCGCACGTAGGCGCTCACTCACATTTAGAACACACCTACTAAAGGTCAGGATCTGAGTACATTTGTGTTAGCTGGTGCACACCACTGACTCATATCCATTATAAGACCAGAAGAAATGAGCATGCGCACATGGCTGTGTGTGTCTTTGCCAATGACAGTCTGTCATCAGTGGATGAGTAAAATGCAGCTTAGGTGTATGCAATTTAGAGAGTTACTGATGTGGTATTCCTTGCTCCCCTGCTCATATACTAACCCATACACACACACACACACACACAGACTTTATATATAATTATCAGAGATATCGTAACGGCAGAAACACATTACACACACAGATTCAACAGTGCCCTGGTTAATCTGAAACATACAGTCAGATGCCTTTTTTTCTGCAGGCCCCTGATTGGCCATTCTGCCAACATAAAGGAAATAGACTTGGACTTGATTATATTATAAATTGTTTTTATTAATTAATTAAGTCAGCTTTCACTACACCAGCCACTAGGGGGGCTGTAGAAAAAGGTTCCACCCTTTACTTAGGAGGTCATTAATGCCCTAATCAACAAAACTGGTAATTATTAGCAATATAATATCTGCTGATAAAATGCAAATATATATATATATATATATATATATATATATATATAATAAGTATTATACAAAATATATATATATTGTGAACGCAGCTTAACAAGTCAGGATTTTTCTCTGTTTTTCTAATGTCGGAATGTCAGTTTTAGCCTGAAAAACGCTCAAAACAAACACAGAACATGGACACACGCACGCATAAACACCTCCAATTCAACTCTCTGGCTCCCTCAGGGTACTCTCGCTCCTACTATCTCCTGGTCTTCACCCCTCCATTCAGCATTCGCCCCCTTTAGCCCTGCCCTCCAGTTGGAACAGACCAAAGGCCACGGCAGTGTGTGTGTGGTTGTCGCGCTTCATCTCTCTGAAGCGCAGCCTCGGTGCAGCAGACTGGGGAATAATGCTTCGAATACCTATTTCACTACTACAATTACCGAAGATTACCACCACTACATGCAGACATCCATAGCACTTGTCACAATAAAAACAAAATAGGTGTGATGGGAGAGCAGGGCTGGGGTTACATGCTGTTATAGTGCGCCAACCCACTATAACAGCGCATCTAATCAGAAGCAGGCAGTAACATTGAATCAGCTCTGTGTATCATTCTGTTGGACATGCACTTTTTTTCTGATTCTAAGGAAAGTTCTGATTAAGCTCAGCTCTATTTCAGGCATTTATTTTTAATTCCTGTGCTGTGTGGGCTGCTCAGGAGTTGCTCTCTAGCTTTTGGTTTTAGACCAAAAAGAGTAAAATAGCCCTAGAGATCTTAGATCTCTGTGCTGATAGATTTTGTGTGTCCTGAGAAATTCCACCTCAGTTCTATGAGAAGAACACTCAGTAGGCTACCAGTTTTTATAATCGTCTACCAGTCTCTGACATTGTGTTTCTCCCACTCTTCCATACAGAATTATTTCTGCTGTGTGATGTTTGAGGGATTTCTTGCATGCACATACCACAGCATCTCAACATGATTAAGATTTGGGCTTTGACTTTGTCTATTCCAGAACTCTCCATTTTCTTATTTTAAGCCATTCCTTGGTCATTGCCATGTTGCATGGTCTACCTCCATATCAGCTTCAGTTTTTAGAAAGATGGTTTCACATTTTTCTTAAGCACACGCTTATACAATATTGTATTCATAATGTGTTCTGGAGAGATTCTGGTGCACTTAGTGCACTTTGTAGGGTATCAATCATTTTTTGGCAGGTACTTAATCTCTCGCTTTGAGCTCATTTTGAATTCAGTGTTTTTTGCTATGTCACAAAACACAGTATTATGTATTATATATTAAACATAGATTGTTATGGATAAAGCCAGGAAATTTGGAAATAAAATCATCAATCATAAATGTAAATATATGATTTTACAAATAAAATCAGGGTGTATAAATCCACCCTGAGGCCTCAACCCTGTTCTTAAGGCAACAGTTCAACGGACATTTAAACTAAAGTTGTGTTGTAATGCTGTTTTAACACTACTGCTATGAAGCTACCATAGCTAACAAGTAAGAAGTTTAATGATAGAAACTGAATTTTAAAAAGAGCAATAATCACTGACATATAATTTATCCTGCCAATAGACTCTACCACCACCTCTCTAGTCACGCTAACAAACCCTGCAGCCCTGCTACAGTAAGTTGGCTGCTTTCCCCCCTCCCTCCGCCCTCCTCTCGTTGACATAATGACGACAGAGCAGTGAAAAAAAAGAGGCCGGCAATCTGTAATTCATCCTCGCCACGGCTCATTTGCCTGCGTTGCTTCGCATTAAGTGACAGATAATTTATCTCTCTCTCACTCAGTCTTTCTCTCTGTGTCTCTCTCCCACCTCTCCCCCCCTCAGCGTTAGCCACTTAGCATGTTTTACAGCGCTGCCTGACGACGCTAGTGTCCCCCTGTCTCGGGAGCTGTTCCGCTCAATTATTCATCCTCATTGGGCTAAAGTGGCTCCTCCAACAGTCGTATTTAAACGAACAGAGAGGAGATGACAGCCCACATGCACAAGATAGCATGGAGGCATTCACCATAGCGCTAACTCCTTTCACTAGCTTTATTGCTTTGGGACACAGTTAGTCTACAGCAAAGGTTTCAGTGCTTACTAGGCAGAGCAAATTAATCTATACCAGAAAGCACAGCAAACTTGGTTTTACCCACAGTTTTGTTGTTGTTTCTGTGTAGCAGCTCAATTACAGATTATAGAGTATTGACAAAATTGTACTTAATGTAAAGAGAAAATCAAACACATATTTGTTGTTTCATAATTTTTGCCACATAGCTGTACTATCCTTCCTTATTTGGAATTAAATGTGAGGATGTATACTGTTTTCTTTTTTTCTTTTTTTGTTTATAAATACCTCCTAAAGGGGATATTTGTCAACATTCTGGAGAGCTTTTCCAACCTTGCATTAGTTGCTAGAAAAGATTGTATCTATGGATAGAGCATGAATATGTCAGTGACTCTTGGACTTGATTGATCAGAATTTATCACTAATATATTAAAAAAATTATAATTATATAAATGCAAAAATACCTCTATTCCAGTGTCTGTGCTAAAGACCTCCAGGTGGTAGGCCATCACATGCAACCAAGTTTACCTGGGCCTAGAGCTGTGGGGAGCACCTGGGTTAACAGGTGTAGCAGATAAAAGAATGTAACTCTCTCAGGTTCACAAACACTTCTCTGTATCATTTTCCAGCTACCTCTCAGCTCTTCGCTTTCTTTTCCTTCATGTCTTATGGAACAAATTTTATAGGGTAGAGTCGGGTGTTCATCTTCATCCTCTCTCTCTCCCTCTCTCTCTCTCTCTCTCTCTCTCTCTCTCCTTCTCTTTCTCTTTCTCTCTCTCTCTCTCTCTCTCTCTCTCTCTCTCTCTCTCTCTCTCTCTGTATCTCTTCTGTGAGCAGAACTCATTAGAATTATCCAGCCACTGTTTCCCAGGGAATGTCATCTCCTTCCTCCAGCCAGGCCAATCTGTAGCGTTCGCCATGGTCGCCAGGCAATATCCCTGCCCATTTTCTCCCTTACTGCCCCCTGTTCGGAGCGGAATAGGATTGGGACCCATATTGGGAGAGAAGCCCAGACTTCTAACATCCATTACTGTCAAAGAAACAAAGCATACATGGTTTGAAGTCCATGCTGCACTAAGAAGCATACGTTCTATCACATCATAAACAGTCATCATTTATAAACTGTGGTGAATGATTAAGGACAAAAATATATTTTAATAACACACACTGCTGCTCCCTGTTAGGGCTGTCACTATATTAGTAATTAAGCAAACACAAGATTTATACTTAACAAAAACAAGTGCACATTGTCGCTATCACACAAAATCTCATATCTCCAAAGTAACAAAGTGAAATACTGCAAAAATTGAGATACAAGGTTTTTGAATGACAGCAATGATGTGCATCTCCTTGTAGATCCCAAAACATTTTACATAAGTATTTAGTGTAGTTTCTTACAACTGGAGAGTAGAAGATTTTAAATTATTTATTATCTTCACAAAAAGTACAGAGTAATCAGTGCCAATTGATTAGCACAGTAAATGTGAAAATCATTCCTTAAAATTAAGCAATTGAGCAATCATGCGTGTCATGTTTTACACACTAAGAGTGCCTTAAAAGCTTCTTCCGCTTCACACAGTGCACCAAGTGAGAAAATGAATTAAGTGGAAAAATGTATTGACTGTTTTTCCTGATAGCAAAGAGTAGATCTAGCTTGATCAGGGGCAAATGCCCAAACAATGGACATAGGGCTAAACACTAGACACTTCAGAAGCTGCTATGTACAGTGATAAAGAGAAAGAGGTAGCATCCATAACACAGCCATTATGCTCAGAAGATGAGCATTTTTTTTTATTTACATGTTAATGATAAAGCAAAAAAAAAGACTTTAGAGACTTTTTACAGATAACTTTAGATTGGTCTCACTACATTCTTAGTTAATTTCAGTTGTTTTTATTTACATTTATGACATTTGGCTGGTGCTCAGATCCAATGTCACTTACCTTCATGTTACACCCGTAAGGGAATGTATGGCAATGAGTTTGGAGTTTTGCACGAGGACCCATATGGGGTTTGCATGGCTTGTATGCCCAGCAAAAGTATCAAACTCTGGTCTACCACAGGGACGGTGGTGTTTAAACTCACTATGCTACACCAACTGCTAATAAATAATATTTAAAAAAAATTAGCATGTACCACCAAATACGGAAGTGACTAAATGTTTAGCTAGTAAAACAAAGACTTCTTTCATTTGGAAATCTAAAATTGTAGATGTTTAAATTTTCAGAATTTCATGGGCCATTTCCTTGACATAGTTACTAGCCTAGTCTGAACTGAAGTATAGCTTCTGCACCAAGGAATGTATTGTGTCAACAGTCCACTGTGATCACAGTATGTTTTTTTCCCAAATAAATAAGTCTAAGTGGACATATCCCATGCATTACTCTTGAGTTATTTTGAGATATTTGGATAAAGGATAAAGGTGCACGTATTCGTCACTGTACAGTGTGGACTGTACAGCGAAATGTGTCCTCCGCATTTAACCCATCTGGTAGTGAACACACACTCACACACACACACGTGTTAGGGGCAGTGAGTACACACACACACCCAGAGCGGTGGGCAGCCAACTCCAGCGCCCGGGGAGCAGAGAGGGTAAAGGGCCTTGCTCAAGGGCCCAACAGTGGCAGCTTGCCGAGCCCGGGAATCGAACCCACAACCCTGTTATCGATATCCCGGCGCTCTAACCGCTGAGCCACCACTGCCCCCATGTTGTGGCCATGTTCCAGATCTTTTATTAAATCAACTCATTATAACTGAGTTTGGTTTGTTGCCAATGGCAGCTGGATAATAACTGACCCATCCAAGCTTAAAAACAGCACACACAAAAAAGAAACTGCACTGATGTTGGATTTAAGGATTTCTCTTATATTGATAATGATGATGAAGTCCAGTAACTGAGTCAGCTGTGCAGTTTAAGTGAAATATTCAGTAAAAAAAGTATTCAAATTAATAATTAGAAATTATTAGAAACTAAAATATATGTGTATATACACTGAGTATGTTGAGTACAGTAGCTTCTAATGTGGCTCAGACAACAACATTATTTAAAACTGGAACTAGATCTATTTTACAAAACAATATAAACACTCACTTCTCCTCGCATATAAACAGACATTTGTATAAGAAGCAAGCGTACTAGCTGCTTTAGCCTGGAAGAGAAATGCTTAGGCTTAAGACATATTTTAGTCCTTACACCACTCCTTTCTGTACTTTAGCATAAAAAGCACAAAGACCAAACAAGCAGCTCGGCCTCTACCTCTGATCTGAAATTTCATGCCGTGCCTTATCTTTTTTCCCCCATCTTCTTTTCTGCACTGCATCTAAGGCATCATCTGGCCGACTGCTGGCCACGTTCAGGGCATGTATTAGTATCTTTAATGCTAAAAGCAGAAAGGGGGGTGCTAGTGGTGGCGTGGGCTCAAAGGCTAGTGAGTGTTTTAGTGAGCTGAGACTGAATAATGGGCTGCAGTAATAAGGTCGAGAGGCAGAGGCTGTAGCCCTGGGCTTTGACCATCTCTGTGACCTGATTGTGTCAGCCGGTGTCAGCCGCCATGACAGCACAAACGCACAGCGCGGCCCATCAAAGGCAGCGTCACGCCGATACGTCCAGCCAGGCCCCTGCAGGCACCACCCGACTCCAAGCAGGAGAGTACACACACACAAGGGCCTCATTAGCGATGTTTAGTATCAAGACACTGGCTGTGCACATGCACATACATATACTGTACATACACACACACATGCACACACACACTACAGCCGTGACAATGCATCGATTCATCTACATCGACTTTGTCATTTGGAAGACAAAGAAATGCAATACAGTGTGTGCTCGGTTTAAGACCACAATAAAACTCTTCAGCTAGTTATAAACATACAAAAAAGTCCAATATTGCATCTTTACACAAGAGTTTTAAATGAACAATTCCAGATTTTACCAAAATGATCAAATCAAACCAAACTGAGTGAGAGGGAAATTCGAGATTTCATCATGGACTGAATTATTCCCTAAAATGCATATTATAATCATATAATATGGTATACACCTCTAACACAAGATGTGCTGACATCATCAGGACAAATACACAGGCTAAATGCAGGGCCTATTGGGGAGGATGTCTCTGTAGAACAGAAATGGCAAATAAATTCCCATGTTTGTTTTGCTTTTACTGCTAGGAGTGGGCAATATGGTAAAAATGTCATATCATACTATTTAAAGAAAATTGTTTAGTACATGATACATGATATTTATTGCAATATTTTGACATGCAAACAGAAATGCATCAGTAGCAGTAGATTCTTAAAAACTACTTTTGAGTCTTTATTTTCTGAATCTGCTGCACGTCATCTAATTAACCAGCCTTAATTATACTCTGTGTACTGAAATGTGCAGTTGGTCAGTGTTAAAGTTGGTTAGTCCTAAGCACAGACGATCTCGATGATACACTCAGAAAAGCATACTATGTATCACGATTACAAAATGTATCATAATTTTGTCATATTGCCCACCTCTAAGCAGGATCATAATGATGATGAGCATGTTTTTGTCTCTATTCCGAAGGGTTTACAACCTAATACACGTTTACATAACCATTGTAACACTCTCCCTTAGAGTGCAAACAACCTATTTATTCATTGTTTGCTTTGGCTATTCCCAAATTAAACAACAGTTTAGACTGAAACACTGTTTATAACGGTGAGAATGGACAGGGCCATCAAAAAATAATTGAAAATGGGTCATGTTTTGCAGCTTATTTTCCACATATGGACTGTATAGACTTGGGAGTCAACTGTATATTTTGAAACTTTAACAAGGTTTGCATACTACATCAAACTCCAGTAGCAGTTACCACACTGACTTCTTTGTAGCAGACTAGGGTTCAATTCCCTTGTTTGACAAGCGCACCACACCCCAGTAGTCCTTGGGCAAGATTCCTAAAGCTGCATCCTTCTGCCTGTGTAACATGATTAAAATGTAAGTTACTCTGGATAAGAGTGTCAGCCAAATGCCATCAAATAGATTATATAGCCTGTAAAATATTTGCTTGTAATATGAATGCACTATAATCACCATTCATTTCCCAGTAGACCTCAGAAAAGTTCCATTTAGGAAATGGAAATGTGCGCCAACAAGTGAGAAAGAGGGGTATCTTTCCCAGGGGTACATCACCTTCTAATGTCAGTCTGCTATACAGTATATAACTGAATAATTCATACAGTTTTCTAATACACTAAATATTTCTGTGTACAAAAAACCTGCTTGATCAGAGTGTCTACAGTTATCCAAAGAATCACCCTTAACAGCTTCTAACTGCTTAATGCAGCTAAAAGGAAATTAGGCTAATTGAAAGTTAGCAGTTTTCATTCTTTCTTAACCATGTTAAGATTTTTAGTCAAGCTTCAAGCTGCACTGCATGCGCCTTTTTAAAGAGAAGCTTTGAAAATCAAGTTTGCTCCATGCTGTTCCTCTAAACAACACCCTCTGTCGTATCAGGAGATCATAAAGAGTTAGCTTAAGGAGAGGGATGGGATAGGGGTTAAGGTAAATAACGCTAGCTGTGGCATGAAAGGGCACATTGACCACACAGTCTTTCCCTTTAATATGAGAGCAGTGTGCACCTGCGATAAGATGATTCATTAGATAGGGCTCTGCTTTGACAAGCGCCATCGTTCAAGCCTCTGGCTACTGATGGAACAATTCTGCAGTCGGCCCCCGTAAATATGACAAGGTCAGCTTTTTAGTCCCCACGCGTCCCACTGCCGACCAAACGAAAACAAGATGCTCCGCTTAAAGAACGAGCAAAATCTGGGACGTTGAGCAGTCACAACAATCAGCCCACTCAGAACGGGATAACCGCTTCACGTCAGGATAACTGATCTCATTAACACCATTAAAATGTTGAAGTAGATGTTTATAGAATAAATCAGTCACATACAATTTCTCACATTGTCATCAGTTCAGTCTACTGTACTCAGTGCAGTAATTCAGATGTATTCAACAAATTCATTTGGAAAATCTATGTGCTCTCTGTCAACATACACTTGTAATCTGTCAAACACTAACTAGGGAATGCCATTCAGTCTGAATGAACAGAATTGAATATACACTGTAAGCATGAAAGGTTTTGCATAGTCCTTAAAAGGGTTCTTTGACAATAGTGGAATCCTTTTTGATACTTATAGCACTAATTTTAAGGTTGTATGGTTCACATGAACCAGTTTTGTGTCTTTAAAAAAAATTAAAGAATCATCTAAACAGATAAAGAAGCTATCAAATGGTTCTGTAAGTTGTCACTGTTCTACATAAAACCACTGAATATATAAAAACAATAATGCTACAAGAAAGACCCACTAATCCCAGCAATTCACCTGACCCATTCAAGGTGTGTGGTCATGTATTTAGCTCTTAGTGTCGTCTAATGGCATCAAGTTAATGGACATTCGAGTACTTCAAATGCTTTGTTATTTGTTATGAATAATTAAAATGCATCTTTAGTTTATTAAAGTTAAGGTGAGGTTAAGGTGAGCAATTAGCTACAAGTGCAGAAATAACGCAAATACAGGAAAATAAAACCACCAAGACATTCATACAAAGAAACGTGTTACTGACCTGTCCCTGTGCATTGGTGACCAGCTGGCCTGTAACCCCCTGCAAGCTGGGCAAAGTGTTGCCAAAAACCTGTGAGCCAGCAATGGAGCCCATCGCTGCTGCTGCGGCAACCGCTGCCTGGCTGGCTAAAGGGTTGAGCTAAAGAGAGAAAAGGACGTAGAGTTACAGTCAAGCACTTATAGAATGACATCACACACACACACACATATAATACAAACTCCTCAGTAACCAAACCCAAGTCAAGGTCCAGTGCTGCATTTATGAACAGACTACAGGTGTCTGGTTTATCTCTAACAGGGTACATCACTGCTATTAGAAGGTATCTGACATGCACTATTTAAAATTAGGCTGCAGTTTTGGCAATTAACGTAATAAATACTGGCCTTAAAATGATGCTATTAAGTACTGCTAGCTCCAAAAATAAAACTGACATTTCCTGCCCCAAATATCTTCAGGGCATGCCATCCATGAAATATTAACTACATTTAGTGTGAGGCTGCAGGTATCATGCCATGGCTCACTTTGACCCATACTTTTTAAACTACCTAAAAGAGAGCATCCTTGCAAATGCTGGATATCTTAACTGTAAGACATCCGTTGAGTGACCCACATTTTTGCTGGTATCGGCAAACAAAGATCACAGATAATTGCCAGGGTTCAAAACATCATCATGTTTGTGTTGAAAAAACATAATATCCCTAACATTTAGTATGAGATCTTTTTTTACTGAAGAGACGCAAAGAATTGAGTAGTTTCATTCCCAGTGATACTTATATTACACAAACACACCCACCCACGTGCGTGCCCATACACTTAGACACACACATTTACCGAACATTGTGCAGAGCAAGCTGATAAATTGAGCTACCCTGCTATCAAGCTGTGAGAAAGCCGTGCTTATTTAGTAGCCTGGCTGCGATGCAGGGCTTTATTAGGTTGCTTAAATAGATCAAGACTGCTCACAGAGTCTCCAATTACTGCCCACAATGAGAGAACAACAGAAACAGTGTGCAGAGAAAAGGAAAGACCTAAAAAAAAGAGATTGCAAGAAAGGGACTATGTCTTATATTGAGTAGGTCCCTTTTTGACACCTAAACAGCTCTGACCTGTCAAGGCATGGACTCCACAAGATCTCTGAAGGTGTCCTGTGGTATCTGCCACCAAGATGTTGTAAGTTGTGAGGTGGGGCCTCCAAGGATTGTATCAGTGAGCCATGGGAGTCCATGACCCTGTCACTGGTTCACCAGTTGTCCTTCCTTGTACACAGTCATTTTTTTTAACACTTACAGTGTTGATTTAACACTTGCAAAGTTACTGTGTAGCACTTTTGGTAGGTACTGACCACTGCAAAACATGAACACCCTACAAGGTCTGCCTTCTAGCCACCACATTGGGACCTCAGAGTTGCTCAGACACCTACTCATCAACTTTAAACACTGCCGTTTACTTGCTGCTTAATATACCCTAACAGGTGCCATTGTAACATGATGATCATGATGTTAAGGATGTGAAGAATTCTTGTTACAGAATTGAGATAATTGAAGATTATCGCATTACATGGACATCTGTCAAGGTGTTTGATATATCGGACAGTAAGTGAACAGTCAGGTAGGTAAAAGTAGGTAAAATGGACAAGCGTGATGTCAACAACCGATCTGCACCTAGAGCCCTTCGAGCTTTAAGTACGGCTCGGCTCGACCCGCCATCCCTCAAAATCTGCGGAAGACAAGCGTCCAGGCTTTTTTCTGTCCTGGCACCAAAGTGGTGGAGCGAGCTTCCCCTGGGTGTCCGAACGGCCGAGTCGCTCGCTGTCTTCAAACGCAGACTGAAGACCCACCTCTTCCGAGAGTACTTGGACGATTAGAGTACTATGGTCACCTTACTGTCTTGTGTTTAGTAATGTCTAAGCTTGGAGGTATCCTTTCACTTATTGGTCTATTCTAACTAGCTAAGGTTTTTCGTGGGTAATAGCAAAGCACTTTGTAAGTCGCTCTGGATAAGAGCGTCTGCTAAATGCCATAAATGTAAATGTAAATGTAATGTAAATGTGAGGATCTGAGGAGCCTCTTTGACAAGAACCAATTTGTGATGGCTAGACGACTGGGTCAGAGTGTCTCCAGAACATCAGGCAGCTCCTGTGGGGTGTTCCCAGAATGCAGTGGTCAGCACCTACCAAAAGTAGACAACCGAAGAACAACAGGGTCATGGGTTATGGCTTGTGGAGTTCATTCCCTGAAGGATCAGAATTTTTTTTTGTGGCTTGGGGGATACCAACACAATATTAGACAGTTATGGCTAAATAATGTAGAATCTTTTCAAATCTGAACCATATTTACAAGTTGTGTGCACAGAGAGAGAGAGATAATCATAATACATTATGTACATACTTCTGTGTTTATCTGAGGCCTTTTAATTCTAAGTGCGTATTAATTTTTTTATATAGAGAGCAATAGGAGAGCCTATTATGCACTATTATAATGCACATCGCAAGCCAAGGAATCTTTCAGTACTGTGTAGAACCTTTTTTCTAAGCCAATCTGAATTAATAGATATACTATAAAAATAAAACTTAAATAAACTATATATTTATATATTCATTGAAGTCTATTTAAAAAAAAACAAAAAAAACATTTTGAACCAGTGTGTTTTTAGTTTCCCAAAGACTTCCTGATTTATCTTTTCCAAATATAAGCTTTTATAATTCATATATTGATAAACATGTTTTATGGTTTATTATCCTTCAGTTAATTCATTATCATTCATTATTCCACGAAACTCCCCAAAACTTGGCAGATTACTCAATTAATAATATAATTGAAACAGTGATAATGGTCTTTTTGTGTATGTGGTTTTAATACAGACGTACTAGCAGAGACCTTTTTAAAAGAAGAGGTTTTAAAATATACTGCTAACTGAAATGACAGGGATTCCAAGTTTTAATGAAACTAATATGAGATACAGACTTCTTCCTCCCCCCTCTTTTCTCTCCTGAGAACGATGGAAAGAATCCACCTTTGTTAAACTGAGACCATTCAGTCGCCATTCATCTTTTACCATATCACACCACCACCGATGTATTACCAGGCTTTCTGAAATCAAATGATGAAAAAATGCCACGGAACGATCAATACTTTTTCATTGACACTAAAGGTTAAGCACATTAAGAATGACACCGCATTTGTCTTATGAAATCATATTTCATGTTGGTGGCCTAAAATTGGCTGAGATTGATACTACGTCCTCAGGACTGAAAGCCATTCTTTCTCTTTTTTTTTACTCCTAATCATAGCGTTTGCCTTTCTTTGTCCGCTGTTCCTTTGTCCTTCGGCAAAAGTCAAGTGCCGGTTGATAATATCAGAGACCTAAATGTTAAGAGCGATGATTTCCGCCCTTCAATACTTCACTATTTGGCCATTGTGACAAGCTAAATGCATTAAGAGGCTTGGGGAGGTTCACCTGCTTTGAATCAGTTGCTATTAAAGCAGGAATTCTTAAGAGATTTAAAAGCCTGGAAGTCACAGTAATCTGCAAAAACAAAAGCGTGGAGTAATCACACTTATTAACTCACAGATAATTGAAACTAGCTGAACTGTTGGGGTTTGTTAGGATTCTAATCTTTTGTGTGCATACGCAGAAGATTATAGATGACCTCAATTTGATGAAATGGTAATGCTGTACATACTGTCTTGTTTTTTGGAAAGAAAGACACAACCTTTGACATATTTTTGTAATTTCTTGCCTTTGAAACAACAAATGCAGACTGAAATATGTAGATAAACAATGTAAACTGTGTAATTAAATGTGTAATTGTACTGAACTGCAAAACAGTAATAATGTGACTTCAATGCATTAGTTAATTAGCACATGTAAGTAGGTAGATATAAGTAAAGGTAAATTTATTCTAATGAGAAAACAGTTTAAAAACCGAACTACAATCATTTCAGGAAACTAGTACAGAAGTGCAGTGAGAGAAATGAAGAAAGAGGGCAACTTTGTCACTGGAGCGGAAGTGTCTATGTAGAGTGTCTTATCTTGAGGGAGGCTGAGAGATGGACAAGGTTGGCAATATCAACTGCGGATTGAATTTACAGATAATCCTCTCACCCCCATCTAAGCACCAACACTCCGCGGGAGAGGGGAAGAGGATGAAAACCTGGGTTCTCCGGGGGGAGGGAATGTGACAGATGAAAAGTTGTGTGAGCTAATGAATATGAGACTTGCTTTTACAGTCAGCCAAGGTGTTGTTCATGTAGGATGCTGGCCTATATGGCACATACACACTCTTAAAAATAGGTACAGCAATGGGTTCTTTAGAGTGAAGGCCAAGAACAACAACCCTTGAACAACCTTGATAAAGCATTTTTGTAAATATACGTTTTGATTGCATTCAGTGACAAACACATTAGTGAGCTTAGGATGTTGGATGATCACCACCCCACCTCATCCACAGCTGCCCAACTCATCTTAAAAGTAATATAGTTCCACAGCTCAATTCTAGGGGCTTTGAATCCCTCTAGCCCATGCCTGGCATTAGACATGGTGCCAACAGCTTCATATTTATGTGTTCTAGAGAGTCCTATTCACCTCAAGATGTGTGGTGTGCATTTGCACATCTGTGTCAGCAATGGGTGCAGCTTAAAGTAGCCAAAAGGCATTCATTAGAAGGGATGTTCACAAAATTTGGACATATAGTGTATGTCTAAAAACAGCTTAGCTTGCATACGGTCATAATCACTGGCAGTACAGTGATAGTTATTTTTTGTTCCATTACTTGATTGTGTTGTTTATCGCGCTTGTAAGGTGATTACTACATTAGTAATAGTGATAGTAGTAGTAGTAGTAGTGATAATAGTTTCTACAGTCTATTATTACTACATTATCTGTAAATTGTTGAATGCCTCAGCATGCTTGCAGGAAAAGACTAATCACTTAATTTTACCATTTACTTGGATTTTACCATTTACATTTATTTGGATGCCTGGAAGAATGTAACACTTAGCCTACTGGCTAAGTCCACTACAGTGTGGCCAGTGATGGTTTCTCAAAGCTTCCCACACTGTAAAAAAAAGTTAATTGTATTCAGTTATGCAATGCAACATTTCCCTTTTGCAATGCAACATTTGTCCATGCAATGATTGCCACTACTGGCACTGGTGTTTCCTATCTTAGAGCTACTTAGAGAGCATTTTTTCTGATACTGATATTTATACTGAAACCTTTTTCACTATGCAAAGAACCACATAGATCTGGCTCATAACTCACCAACATATATTTAGTAGGCTGTTAGCACTCAAGTGGCTTTTGGTGCCTACTAAGAGTGGCGCTTTACCTCAGTGACACTGTGTGTCCTTGTTTCTATTAAGCTTTAAAAGGAGTTATCTCTAAACAAATCTTTTCACATTAGATGATCATCTAAAAGTTTGAAGTAATTTCACACAGTCAACATAATAGCAACTGCGAGTAGCTTGGAACTCAATATGTTATTTTAATGTTTAGCTACTGTTATCACACGTTTATGCTATGTTGAGCTACAATCAATTCTGTGATAAGTCAGGCTAGATTTGATTCAGAATCACGTATTATTTCTTTTTTCCTCCAATATCTACTTCAGCAATTTTAGACCAATAGCTTAATTACTTAATAAATGTATGTAATTATAACATAAAATTTTTTTAAGGGATTCCTCAAGGGGTCTTTGAGGGTCTTTTAAATTGTTCTATGCATTGGTGGCCAAGTAAACTGTTTTGTAGACATGTAACCATAGTGCCAAAAAGGTGCTCCACTATCAAAGAGTCCTTTTTTCAGTACTATATAGATAAATACTTTCAATGGTTTTATTTAAAGTACTCATATGCGTTGAACAAATTGAGTTTAATCCCTTATTACTTCATGAAGTAATATTTTGGTTGTTCACTTTTTACAGTGTAATAAAATTAGCCAAAGGAAGTGAGAGAGGGAGAAAGGGATGCAAGGCGAACATGACTGCAGCGCTTGCCTTTAAATAAGTGATTTAGTGCCTCTAATGTAATTTGATGACAAGTGTGAATGTGAACCTTTCAATACAGAATACAAATCAAATGTTCAATTTCTTCAGTATAACCTATAACATTGTTGCTGTGATGCAAAAACCTAGTGCCTCCATTTTTCACTTTTGGACATAATCTGAATCTGGAAAATGTTTTTTGCACATTGTGGCACAATCTCATGTTGAATTGACCAAAATAAAAGCTCCCAAATTACTTCTTTTAACATTGACATCCATTAAAAAAAGTTCCTTCCTTCCTTATGTAAAGTTGCCATTTTGGAGATTCAAGGTTTTTGCATGACAACGATATGATATGATTAATTTGCTGTAATTCTTTTGAATGGTATAGCAGAAGTAATAGCTCAAAACATCTCTTGGCTAGTGTGGGAAACAAATATAGAGTGAGGCATTTGTCAGGTGCAAAACATAGACACATATTAAGCCTAAAAATATGACATAAAAAAGGGTCATATCTGTACTTTTGCCCACTGAAAAGAAAATGCTGAAACCTCCATCCACCAATTTCAAATGCAAAACAAAAAATTCTGCCTGTGGTAGCAATTTACACAGTTGACTTCACTTTGACTCAAGGTAGACAGCATTACTTTCCACATTTCTGTCCACCGTGTAAAGAAAAAAACACACTCATGCCCTCACACCACACACACACATTTCACACCCTTTGGCAAAGCAGGTGAGTAAACTTTAAACTCTATTAAGCTCTGTGAGGCCTGCAATGGTCATTTGACCAGCACGGTCAGATGGAGCAACAACCCATGTAATCTCCTGAACGAAGGAAAAATGGCTCACTGTTAGTGCGGCAGAAGAAAGAGAGACCCCTGGACATCAAAGCAAAGCGGCCCACAAGTCCGAATGCATTTTCTGCCAGTTCCGTTCAGACAGCACATTCAAACTGTATCGCTTTCACTCGCCGACACAATCCAATTGGACAGCCCTTAAGGTGACGCCTGCTAATACTGTTGTCGCCCGCCATCCGCACCAATTTGTCCGGTCTCTTTTAAGATAAAAATAACACGGAAATGATGACTGCACTAGTCATGTTACTCGAAAAGATCTATTTCAGACGAGTTCGGGGTCGGGTGATTGAATGCAAAGCGAATGAACGAATGATACTCCTGGCACCATGACATCTGTGATACTGAAGGCCTGCACAGGAAGGAGAAAAGACAACCCTGGCCAGTGCAGCTCTCCCACTGAGTTCTAGACCTAAAGGTTGCACATAAATGTCCCTTCAAGTCATAGCTGATAATTGCGATTCCATAGCTTCAGACTTGTAGCTGATCTTTAACTTTTCATCTTGCCAGTGGAAAGGATAGTTTCAGCGACCAGATAATGAATGTAAGCAAAAATGTTAGCAAAATAAGAAAAATAAAATAACACACCTAGTCTCATCTCATCTTCTCCTTCCTTTGTAAATCATTAGGATGAATTATGTCACAATACATTTTTCTGGGTGTGGACATCACCAGTACTTACAGCAACATTATGTAGCCATTTATCCTTAAAGTAGCAGCTTAACGATCATTTTGATGCTCCACTGACTGTAATAGGGAGAACAGCCACTCCAGGCCTGGCACGTACAGCTACTGAACTGTGTAACTTTGGTGGAGTTGCACAAGACCTTTAATAAGAACTGTGTAAACTGTTTGTAAAAACATATTTGAGTACAATCTCTGTTCTTCGCTTGTTGACAAATGCATGTGTATGGCTGTCCTTGAGGGGGAGGCTTACTTTTTCCCAACTGTAGGGGGAACCAAGGAGCAAATAAAACCATAATGTTCCATTATGCTGCTTTCATAGTGAAGGATGACAGTATCAAGTATCACAATATTTTTGCTATATCCACCCCCACCCCCCTTCTTGTAACCACCCCTTTACGTTTTTTAGGGAATCAGTGCTTGTTGTTCTGTGGTATTCCTCCAAGGAAACCTGACCTTTTTTTCAATTTTAACCAGCGAGCCATGTTTTTGATTAGCTTTGTAACTTTGTAATTATTACTTCGCAAGTGAGAAATCTTTTAGTAACTTTTGTGCAGCTCACTCTCTCTCTCTCTCTCTCTCTCTCTCTCTCTCTCTCTCTCTCTCTCTTTCTCTCTCTCTCTTTCTCCTTCCTCCACTCTTTCCCTGTCCCTGTTTTCCTTCCATCCTTTCTCACTACAGAGTGGACGTAATCAGCTGTGACACGAGTGAACACGCTCACCATCTCTACGGTACCCTCTGTAGACCTCCCACTACCTCTCCCTCTCCTTTGCGCTCTCCCTCTTTCCCCTGGCTTGGGCCTCCCCTTTGCCCGGCTACATCAAAATGCCATTAGGCCATCCCAAACACCTCCGTTCCCCAGCCAGACCCCAGAGCCGCTCGGTCAGACTCTTTTCACCATGGCTACTGCCTCCTTTGTTCCGCCACTGTGGCTTGCCTGTCGACAAATAAATAAATATTAAAAGGGAAAAAAGGAAGAATGCATGTGGACTTCTCCAGGGATATCCAGGTGAGAGAGACAACAACTGGAACTGTAGGGAGGAAGGGAGTGGGGGTGGGCAAATAAAAAAAAAAGCAGGGACTAAAAGGAGAACGTGTGGGGTCAACCCTCCCATAATGCATGGTGATCTCTAGCAGAAAGTGCTTGAAAGTGAGCGTCACATGACATTCATAAGTGCTGCTTAGGTCCATCTAATTTGTCCTATAAAAAGCCAAAACGTTAAGAAAAAAGGGGGTCAAAAGGGGTCTCTTTTAACGAGCCAGAATGCAAATGAAAGAGAGACAAGGAGTGGAATAAAACGATGAACACACCTATAAAGTTATGATGGAGTGTCCGGAGCTAACCGTCAATCATGCGACTCATTAGCTCCAGCAGTAATTAACAGCAGCATCTGCCGTTAGAGAAAATCTGCTCTTTTCGATCCATCTCTTCATCACTGCTCTCTGAATCAGGGGTTTTAACTCATCAGTCTTTCATGCTCTTTTTTTCCCTCCCAACCCCAGCCAGCACGGTTCATGGCCCAGTGCACCAGGCTCTAAAGAAGCATTAAGAATTAAATTCCACGGATTAAGCTTTATTCTGTTGAAAAATCACTCCAAATACACAGCGATACTTTCACATGATGTATGAAATATAGGACTAAAAGAGAGCTTCTCTGAGCAATGGTTTGCTGAGGAAACTGCTGACCGACGAGACGCAACGTGTGCAATTATTCCCATGCCGTCACAAAGTCTGAATAATATAAACCGGTGAAAAATGTCATGGTGGTTGGATGAACACAATGAGAAGAATGAAGAGAATTAGCACTTGTTTTAGCATGCTAATCTGCCATGGCTGCTGTGAAGCAGAAGGTGAAACATTTGTGCTCTACCTTTGATGGCATTTGAACCTTTTTTTAACTTTATTTTGTCTGTATTAATAGTAATTCCCTGGAAACATAATGGATGAGTAGGAAACCAGAACAATAAGACCATACACTCTTAAAATAAAAATCCAAAAAAGGAGTCTTTGCCATGACAATTTAAGATTAAGATTAATTTCATAAGGACAGTTCTTCAAAGAATCATATGGCAATAATGTGGCACTGTGAATCATGGTATCCGAACTGACACTGTGCAGTAGTAGGAGCCCATCATATACTGCAGATACTGAAATAACTAATGATTAATAGAGAAATCTCATTTTTTAATAACATACTTCACTAGTCACTATTTAACAAAAAAATGTGTACAAAAGGTTTTCCACCAATCAGAAGAACACTTTAACCAGTAAAAGAATTGTTTGCACATCTAATTTAGCTGATACACAGCACTGAACTAAAGTTTTTAGAACCTCAAAATAATGGAAAATATTCTGTACCAATTATTTTTTTCCTCTAAAAGCCTATATCCAAGCCAAGAACCCTTTAGCAACTTTTTAACATTACTTAGACACAAAATGATTAGTGGTAAACTTTGTTATATGATTCTAAAGTCTACAACCTACATGCCTTAATCTAAAAAAACCAACAGCTGCACAAAAACAGCTTCTCCCATGATGGCAGGAGCGTAGAAGTTGGATTATTTACTTTAAGAGTGATTGGTGTGGTATCTTTGCTAGCTTTTGTTAACATTTACTGGAAATTTGCCTTCTCAATTCACCAGAATAATAATGGATGGGTAGGAAGCCATAAACACAATAACGCCATAGGTAGACATAAAATGATCAATAGTAAACTCATATTACATGATTAAAAAAAGTCTAAAAAGGACATGCTTTAATCGAAGGAACGCTACAAAATACAGTGTCCACAGCTGTCCTAATTTATCATATCAAATTTGGCTCTTCCGACATTTGCGCAGAATGCCATCCCTTTTCACTTGCTGGTTGTTTTGACATACAAATCCAGCATTTGAATGACTTTAATATTGGCCTAATCAATGGCTGGTGATCTTTTGATGGGCTCTATTCAATCTGGCGAGGGTCAGCTGTGTCTAAGCTTCATAAACAGAATAATGGTAAATGATTACTCCTCGCCATTGTGTCCCAAACTGAGCGCCACTAATGAAGAGAAATGGCGGAGTTTTTTGGCCGCGGCTGCCAGCTGCCATTTGAAGAGGCGAGCGGCCGAGATTAATGGCGACTGAGCCTGGCTGTGTGGCTATGATGTGGTCAGAGGCCCAATCGATAGCACACATACACACAACAGGAACACGTGCAATGCTACACTCTCACAAACAAAAACGCACACAGAACATAGGCCCTTACTCTTGTACACACAGACCTGTGTACCCTCCACCAAACCGAACACACACTCACGTACTTGCGCTCTTATACTGCATCATCCCTAAGTGGAGTGATGAATTGACGACATTTGAAGACAGCATTGCTCACTCTCCTCCTCCTGTTCCTCTCGCCAGTCTACAGGGGTCATGGCGAATTTAACAAGTGCTACACGTTATTGTCCATCTGTTTCGGAAATTGTTTCGTTAGCCCTTTGTGCCATTATTTATGACTTTCATTATGACGCTGTGTATGTGCATGCTCGTACGCGTACCAAAGGGGACACAAGTGCTGTATGGCGAGCAAAAAAAAACTCTGCATAAGGACACAATTTGTAACTGCTAATGGACATTAAAAAGTGCCCAGGGTTTGGCCTATCCCTGAAGGAGGGATAAAGAAGGAAGAATGAGAGGATTCAGTCTATCCCACAGAGCAGAGCACTTAGCCAGGGCCTGCAGGTCGAACCAAGAACAGACGTTGTGTCCTCGACTTCTGGCCACTCTGCACTCTCAAAAATAAAGGTACCAGAGAGGGTTCTTTGCAAATGTGACGTATGAGTTTACCTCCACATACACTATATGGACAAAGGAATTGGGACACCTGCTCATTCATTATATCTTCTAAGATCAAGGTTATTAAAAAGTGTATCCTGCTTTTGTTGCAGTAACTGTCTCTACCATCCAGGGAAGGCTTTCTACTAGATTTCTACTAGAAGAGTGTTAGTAAGGTCAGGTTGTTGGATGATCATCACCCCACCTCATACCCAACTCCCCATCTTATCCCAAAGTCAGTCCCCAGACTGCAGTGCATGTACACCCACAGATTAAACACAAGACTAAGACCAACTATGATCACAACTGGTAGAAACAGTGCACGTTTTATCCCTGTCTTCATGATTTGAAAAGTAAAGCAAGCACAAAAATTGGAAACTTTTTTGATATCATTTCAAAACCATACTCCTATGACTTTTCTCGCAGCTCATCCCTATCCAGACACATTCTGCAGGACTCTGCACCTTCCTCTTATTTTTTCCCCCTTAAAATAATCCCTCATTTTAAGTAAATAAAAAGTAGCTTTGCTTTCAGCGGCCAGCTTGCGCCCGCTAGCACCATGCCATGCTTTATAATTATTCATATGAAATGCGCTGCCACTGTTGATGTGCAATAGTCTTATTTTCTGCTTCAGTCACCAGTGCACATTTGTATTTTCATACAGCGAGCCACTCGTTACGTAAGGCAATTTTCTGCCTTCTTAAGAAAGACTGTCTGCTGGCCTGCATTAATGAGAGAGGGAGGGGAAGAGGGAGGGGGAGTGAATGAAAAGAAAGAGGGAGGGGAGTAGAATGAGGGGTCGTGCGGGAAGGAATGGAAAGCAGAAGGAGATCAGAGGAAGTGAAGAGAAAGAAGAGTTTGGAGGGGGAACAAAAATATGTATTTCATCTACAACTGCAATTTAGTTTGCAGCAACTTAGTAAGGTTTTACTTCCTCTAATCACTAACATTAGTAATAATAATACATACAAATATATTAAACATTGTGAACTGATGTATGTGGGACAGTGCTAGCTTAACTACATCCAAAAATTTGGTTAGGTAACAAGTAAGCCATGAATCTACAGTTACCATCTAATACTTAGTGCATCTAATCAGTCCTTCATTAAAGAAAATCAGGTGAGCTGCTAGTGGAACTGAACAAATCCATACAGTGTCTGGAGATCACAGAGAAGTCAGCAACCAAACCTGTGTTCTTCAAACTGTGCACTTTTAACTTACATATTAACAACTTCGAACATTTGTGAATATTTAAAAATGTAATAAAGTACATATAGTACATTAAACTTTTTTTAATTACATTAAAGTTTCTAATTTATATGCTAAACATACTATACATTCTGGAAATTAACCAGAATAAACATTTGATTGGCAGAATATTAACAACAATAAATAGTCAGTGTTATGCCCAATCTTGTACCATTGTAAAAACAATGATCCAAACTTGGACTGGAAATAGAATCTCAGTACAGTGGTTTACTTTACAGTAAGGACCATGTTTTTCTTCTCCTGTAAAACTGCCAATTCTGAGATGTTTCATGAATTTTTACATTTTTGCTCTATTAAAAATATATATATATCAATTCAAGTTATGAATTTTGTGAATCACCACACCCCTAACGTGTAATCATGTAAAACATCTTTCTTCAGGTAGATCCTTTTATATAAATTGATGTGAAACTGGCTTGTACATGATTAGCATTGTGCATTTGCACTTTCGACATTCATCCCTCTCTTCCACTTTGTTCTATTACCAGTGGGGGTCCTCTCTCCAGCGGGGGGAAGCTTAATTTCACACACCTTTAGCACCACTGTTCTCTGGGACGTTACACACAGACCACTGGGTCAGCAGCCCGTGAAGACCACCTGGGATCTAGCAGCATGTTCCTTTAGTGCTATTTCATTCAACGGCTTCAGGCTGCGGGCTGGCTAATTGAAAAAGTGCTTTTTTGATTAGACGCATAATTACAGCACCACCTCATTCCGCCGTCAACATAAACAGGCACATTAAACCTAACAGGCATCGCCAGTAGACGCTGTTATCTGAGGATGAAATCATTAGTGACGGGCTACTCTTGTTCTTCTAAGGGGCCAGTGGGGTGAAAAGTGGACAGAGAGAGGGGCTGACACAAGCCAGCAAAGTAACGTTTGAAGGTGGCCCTGAGTGGATGGGTGTGAAGAGTGTGTGTGTGTGTGTGTGTGTGTGTGTGTGTGTGTGTGTGTGAAGAAGGCCAAGAAGAGAACAAAAGCAATGGAGAAATACAGAAGAGCATGTGTGTTTGTATGTATGTGTGTATGTGTGTGACCTTGGCAGAGATGGGGTTTTAGGAGTGTGCTGTAATGATGGCTGATTGCTGGGGAATGGTGGAGAATGGAGAGAAAGAGAGAAAGTGAAGAAGGAGGGAGGAGAAGAGGTCTGTGTAATTGCAGCATTTGCGAGCCTGGGCCTCCTGTGGTACAGTGATGTAGGGGTGCCTCTCAGAGAGTAAGAGAGGTAGAGGTAAAAAGAGAGAGAGAGAGAGAGAGAGAGAGAGGTAAAGAGAGGGTACAAAACCCAGCAAGAATGTGAACGTGTGATTGAAAGACAGAGTGAGAAAAGAGGAGAAATCTAGGAAGGGATAGTTTAACATATGTTTACTATTTTAGATATAATTCTCCTCCCTCTCTCTTTTTCTAATACAATAGAGGGTTTATTTGAGCATGATACTCTGAGCGTGATAAGTTCTTAAGTGAACTTAAGAGTTCAGCCATCTAATCCTCTGCTGTGTTCTCTTCACTGGCTTCCTGTAGCTGCTGCCTGCATCAGATTCAAAACCCTGAAGCTGGCCTACAAAGCCAAGAAAGGACCAGCCCCTCCGTACTTGATGGCAGTGGTCAAAAGCCAGTCTGTACCAAGAATCCTTCGAGCTTCAAGTATGGCTCGGCTTGACCCGCCATCCTTTAAGATTCATAAAAGACAAGTGTCCAGGCTTTTCTCTGTCCTGGTACCAAAGCAGGGGAATGAACCGACCTGCTGAAGCTGATTGAAGATCCACATCTTCCAAGAGTACTTAGGCAATGTGTAGTGTTTGTTGAGTATCATGGTATCCATACTGACTTTTGTATTTAGTAGTACAAACTAGCTAAGGGTAAACAATGAGTAAACAATGAAACACTTTTGTAAGTCATTCTGGATAAGAGCATCTGCTAAATGCCTTAAATGTAAATGATAATTATTATAGTTGTTAAAACAGCTTCAGGAAGGTTAAGATCAGTGACGGTGGTGCAGCTGGGCAGCATTGCTTACTTGACCCTTACCTGTGACTTTACCACAAAATGTAACATCTAAAGTATGCTGCAGAACATCTAAACAAGCCTTATGGAAACAAGTGCTGTGGACTGATACTGGAGTAAAAAGAAGCTGCATGTCATTAAAAGAACTTTGCCAAATGTGAATCATTAGGGTGGATCTACCATGCTTTGGGGTTGTGTTGCATGAAATGCCCTCTTTGCTTCCCAGGTGTCGCAGCGGGGGCTGCCCAGTGCCCGGGCACATGTTCTCACTGTCCGCTGTATGTGTTTGCTCACTAGTGTGTATGTGTTTGTTCATGCATGGATGGTTTAAAGGCATCATTAAAGTTAAAGGAAGTCAAATTCTATCTGTGTCCAACACAAATGGTGGTTGTGGTTGTCTTATATATATATATATATATATATATATATATATATATATATATATATATATAATCATAGACATGGTAAAAATAATGAAAGTATATATAATAATGATAATGGCCAATTATGGTTATAAAAGGAAAAGCAGCAACTTAAGTAGTCTGAAGCAGACAGCAGTAGCAGGAGAATGGTCAGCTGATCTGATGCAGCTAGCAGGAAAGCATGGTGTTCAGTCATGTTTTCCTTCAATAACATTTTCAGCAATAACATTTTTTTTTTTACATATTTCTTTATGTGCTCAGGTGTCTATTACATCTGTACAATCCTGTATATAGAAATAGTAGAGATAGTATAGTAGAGGCAAGCACTGATCTGTGTTAGTATGTGTTGATATTATTCCATTACCGTCCCTGTTTTAAGAGAGGAGGGTTTGAGCACTTTTATATGCTATACTTTTATTATTTCATTGTAATGTATTAGTCAAAACAAGTAAAAATCATTTGTATGAATGTGGGACTGTGTGAGGAAGACACAGAGGGCTAGAAGCAAAAGATGATAAAGATCAAGTCAAGAGAGAGGAACAGTGTATAAGCGTAATCATACACAATGTATAGAGATGGAGAGAGAGAGAGAGTAAAGGTTGCCTATTGGACATGGAGCTGTCAGTAAACTGACACTGTCTGAATGTTGGGCAGTGGTAGTGTGTAATTAAGCCTTATGGTTTGGAGGCTGGGGCAGAGAGAGAGAGAGAGAAAGTGTTTTCTCTATCTTTCTCTCTCCCTTTTTCTCTTGCTTCTCCTTCCTTCTGTCTCACTGTCAGCCCTGGAACCATGGAGACTGACACAGTGTGTCTGGGTCAAGGACTGTTAGTGAACAGACAGTCCACACACGTGTGTGTCAAGGCTGAGAGAGAGAGAGAGAGAGAGAGGAGAGCCCCAAAGCAAGAGAGATAACACCTACTGCACTGCACTACATTACAGATACACACTGAGTGTGTAGAGTGGTGATGTGGCAGGAAGAGAGGTGTGTGTGTGTGTGTGTGTGTGGGGACAGTCTACACTTCTCCTCTCTCTCTAGGCCACAGCTCACTGTGTGTGTGTGTGTGTGTGTGTGTGTGTGTGTGTGTGTGCTAGAGAGAGTGTGTGCGTGAGGCCGATGTAAGCCAGTGGAGTGGCAAATTACAGCAGGCCTACAGCTGTAGGCCGACATTATGATTAATTTGATCAGTAATTTCTCCTGTTTTTCATTCTAATCGCTGCGACCATTCTGCTGTGGCAGGTCTTTCAGATCTAATTAAGATCAATTCCGGTGTAACCGGCTCACCCTGCATGCGCCGAGGGTGTGCACACACACACACACACACACACACACACATATGCTCACTTACACACACACAGGCACACACAAATCCCCGAGCTTCCTCAGCATGGAGAAACCCCGCTGCCCCGATCAATCAACTCCCACAAATCCAGCCGCCCTGCTAATCAGCCCATTAACACACTTAAGCAAATTTCATAATCTCCTCTGCCTGTCATCACACGGCCAGTTCCCCACTGACTTACTACCTCAGAGTGTCTGCATCTCTCTTCTGCTCACCAGTTCACAGTTACCTCTCTCTCTCTCTTTCTCTTTCTCTGAGGAGGTGAGATTGTTGCAAACTGTGCTTTGCTACACTAGAAATGCCATTATGTAATGCAGCTACAGAATTAGCTACATAGACATAGTTGAATTTGTATTCATTTCAAAGATTTACAAAGACAAACACATGGCAAAGAAGCAAAATGCCATTTCAAAGTGTGCTCACCATGGCAGAGTGTCAGAGTGAAAGAAAGAAAGTGTCAGTGAAAGAAAGAGTGACATATTAAAAGAAAGAGCCAGAGTGAAAGAAAGTGTTAGTGAAAGAAAGAGTGACAAGTGAAAGAAAGTGTCAGAGTGAAAGAAAGAGTGTGAAAGTGAAAGAAAGAGTGTCAAAGTTGAAGGGTGAGAGTGAAAGAAAGAGTGTAAGAGTGTAAGTGTGAGAGTGAAAGAAAGAGTGTCAGAGTGAAGAAAAGAGTCAGAGTAAAATAAGGTATTAGTGAAAGAAAGAGTGACATAGAGAAAGTATCAAAGTGAAGGAAAGTGCTAGTGAAAGAAGAGGCTGAGAGTGAAAAAAGAAAGAAAGAAATAGTGCCAGAGTATAAAAAAGAAAGTGTCAGGATGAAAGAAACAAGAGTGACAGAGTGAAAGAAAGTGACAGTGACAAAGTGAAAGAAAATGTGTCGGAGTGAAAGAAAGAAAAGAGTGTAAGAGTGAGATAAAGAGTGTCAGAGTGAAAGAACGAGTGTCAGTGTAAAAGAGAGAAAGAAAGTGTCAGTGTGAAAGAGAGAGTGTTAGAGTGAGATAGAAAGTGTCAGAGTGAAAGGAAGAGTGTCAGTGTAAAAGAGAGAAAGAAAGAGAGAGTGACAGATTGAAAGAAAGAATGACAGCATGAAAGACAGAAAGAGCAACAGAGTGAAAGAAAGAGTGACAAAGTGAAAAAAGAAGGACAAGGACCGTGAAAGGTAGTGAGAAATGAAGGATTACAGTTAAAGAAAGAAAGGGAGAGTGATTAGAACGAAAATCCTCAAAATGACATAAAGAGAAACAAGGACAGAGAAAAAAGGAAAGGCAGAAAACGAAAGAAAGAAAGAGAAAAATGGAGTGCTGCAGGAAACAGTAAAGGAAAGGAGGAAGTAAAGTAAAAAAGGTACGGAGGACTGTCAGTGAGCTGACTGTGGCATTATCCCAGTGAAATGCTAACACAATGCCATGTTGTCAGTTCGGTTAAAGGAGGCCCTCAGGTCTTGTCTGATGATAGCAGACTTGCTCGGCCTCCTATGCTCAACTGATTATCGAGGGTTGGAGGGGAGAGAGGAGGAGAGAAAGGAGAAAATGTGTGTTGTACTTATGTTACCAGAAGGGGTAATTATGAGAGGCCCTGGAAATACACTTTCCCATAATTCTCAGGGTGTTTGTGGTGCCTAGGCATGACTGTCCCTCAAGGCCAGTGGCAACACTAGGGTGAAGCCCAGTGCAACACTCTCTCTCTTGCGCTCTCAGACACAAATGCAAGGCCAATTATGGACTCAGGCCCCTCAGGAGGGAAACGGCAAACACCACACACACACACACGCATCTGATGATGGGGACCCCCCAACAGACAAACATTTTCCATCTCCTTCAGACCATGGCCATGCAAACAGACATACACACTTTCACACACTCTTTTTTGCACTTTCTCAGTGTTTGGGTGGTAAGGTGAAGGGGTAGCTAATGAAGCACTGGCCTCTGGTCCATCTCTCTGTGGATTAGGCGGACAATGACTCTTAGCTGGAAATCTAATCACACCCCCCTGGGATAGAAGAGCTAGACAGTAGTGGCCAAATCCTATTGCAGACTGAAGCTTACCCACTGCAGATTCTTGCTGCTGCTGCTGAGGGTGTTCCTCAAGGCTCCGTCCTTGGTCCTGATGTGATGCTGCTCTTGGTAATGACCCAGGGACACAGTAAACCTTTTACCTCTTCATGGCACCACTATACTTAATCCCATTGGATGGGGCAATATCGTAATGAGCCCTTATGTTACTCTGACCTGGACAAAGAGCCATGAAGCTTTGCAGATTCCCTTTAAACACCTCTGTTTAATCTATATGTTTTGCGGTCAAGAAAATTTAATTATCAAAAAGTTATCAATTGTCTAAAAAACAAAAATGAATATATTCCCAGAGTGCTTATTGTCCAGAAAATTGCAAAAATAAATTTTAAATGTTATTTTTAAGCATTTTTATAGGTCCGGGCAACTGTTTTGATTCAGTGTGGTTGTTAGATGTTAGAAGTTAGCTTACTAACGAAGACACACGGTAAATACGGTAGTATCTATTACACTACAGAGTGTTATACTCTTGCCACAGTCCCCCTCATGGATGTTTTTTTTTTTTTTTTTTGAAGGTTGTTTAACTCTGTTTAAGTCAGAAAACCTGTTCTACGTGCATGTTCATACTTCACAAAGTAGATCAGCATAATTACTGTAGTAAAAACTGTATAAGAGGTTCATTTTTGTTGGATGCAGGATAGGGGAAAAAATGAAATGCTAACACAAGGCCATGTTCTTACAGTGTACTTTAGTTCAAATAAATTCAGATATGACTTAAAATAAATGTGTTAATTACTTGGAAAATGTGAACTCCCTGTTAAAGAAAATGTTTGCAATGAATATCTTAAAGGTTTCTAGTCTGAATAAACTCATAATACATAATGCTGTTCTTATACTAAAAGGAAGTCCCTTGCAACAACACAAATGACTCCAGTGTGCCAGATTTAGTTCTGTTAGATAATAAAAGTGGGAAGAAAGAAAGTATGGGAATAATTATAGCAGTGGTGAATGCAGGTCATAACTTGTTAAGGCTGGTGATGATCTATACGATTCCCAAAATTGAGAGACTTTATTCTAAACCAGCTAATTTTTGATAAACATGTCCTAACACAACTGAACCTGACTGGAAGACTTGTCAGGGTCCTGTCAGGTTCAAATAAATATTTCAAACTTTAGGGCACATCTGGCCATTGTCATTATCTGCCCAGGTATTGCAGTCCCCTTTCTTGTAGCCCACCCTCCCCCCACTTACTTTATCTACTTCACCCCTAATACACCTAAATCATGTAATCAAGGGCTCGAAGATCACATGCCAAATTGAATCAGATGTGCTTCGTCTGTCGACGGGAGAAGAGAAAAAAAGCCTGCACCCCCAAGGAGCCTCTTTGAAAAGCACTAGTTGCGGGCCCCCGGGGACCATTAAGCACCAGGGCCTGTAGGGTCCAGCTGGTGTGTGTGTGTAAGGGCTTTGGCAGAGGGACAGAGGGTGAAATAAATGGCCTAAGTTGACGGCAGCCATGAAGGGGGCCGCAGCACAGAGCAATAAGGACTGTGACGCTGATGAATGTGGGGAAGGACACAGAGGCGACCCTGGCCTCTCTCCGGCTGAAATGAAACCACTGGGATATAAAAGAAGGGGGGGCAGGTTATTAGAGAAAGAGTGGGACAGCCAGACAGACAGAAGAGAAGAGATGGATGGATGGATGGATGTATGGATGGATGGATAGATGAACATTAAGAGGGGGGGGGGGGGGGGGGGGAACATCACTTGCTTAATGAGGTAGAGTGGGGACATTTTCGGGTTGGGGTGTGTAATTATTTAAATGGTAAAACACTAGATTTTAAGTGGCCCTTGAGGAGTTAATGAATGCTTTTGGGGATCCTGCCACATCTCTGCATATTCACAATGCCAGAAAGGGTTCTTTCCAGTGACAAGATTGGAGAACCACTTTCTCTCGTTCTTTACAACACCTTTCACTTGAATGCTTTTAACTTCAGGAGGTTTTTTTTTAAAGAGATGTCTATGGAAAGGTTCTGTAAGGGTCCAAACCTGGTTCTATCATTCCACAGAACTATTTTTTACTCTTGATATTTAAGGGTGCTTGCTAAATAAATTAACGTTCTTAACAACTGGACAAATACGTCTTTGATTGTTTTCATTTATCCGTGGCAGGGTTTTACTCAAGTATAAGATAAGCACATGCACAAAGATGGAGCACTGAACACACTCTTATCTCTTTTTATTCTTTAGAATTGAACAAGATATTCTGGTAAGATACCTGAGCTTTGTTCTGATTGGTTGTCCAGTTTTGGGCATCATTCAAAAAGTATCTCAAAGCTGAAACATTGCAGTCCAAAGGGTGATGTTTTAAAGAAACTGCATGTTTTGTTTTTTAATACAATTTCCCCCCATTTGGACTGCCAATTCCCCAACGCGTACGTAATCTCCCCCCTATCGCACGCAATGCCCCTGTTACCAGTTAGGGCGGACTAGCACACGCCCCCTCCGATGCGCGTGCAGTCAAGCCGCATATTTTTCGAACTGCCGCTGAAGGAACATCACCGGGCAACCAACACGCCTGGAGGGAAGCGCAGCACCAGCCTGCAGACACCAGTGATGGCCAGCACCAAAATGAAGAGCGCCATCTACCCATCCCAGAGAGAGCAAAGCCAATTGTGCTCTCTCGGGGCCTCCGCTGCTGATGGCAAGCAGCATGACTGGGATTTGAACCACGATCAGCAACCCTCTGATCATGGTGACAGCGCCTAGACCACCCAGGGCCTGAAACTGCATGTTTTAACGTATGTTTACTAGTATATGTGTACTACATGTAAACTATATGGTTATAAGATCATGAATGTGCCATCTGCTATCTGTGCATATTTTAACGAAACAATTCATTTGGCTAGATTAATCATTAATGGGGAAAAAATGAATGAGTGTTTGTAAGGTTTTTCTCATATGTATTTATGCCTAATTTAAAATAATAATTACAGAGACTTGTTAAAAAATGAAAGACCTTGATCTTTTTGCACTTGAAATGCAATCTTTAATACTTGCTGACACCACTTAACATGACTGGACTTCTGATATAATGTTGAAGTCGTTTCAACGCTCAGTTGAACCTCTTGGGCGAGTTGCAAAAATGTCTTCAAGACTTTCCCACAGGTTCAGTCACCTTCCTTATTACTACTAGACAAAAGCAAAATCTACAATTTTTCAGTTTCTACAGCTTGAATTCTGATGAAAGTTCTGAAACACAGCTTTTGCCTCTTTACAATAAAAACCATCTATACTTGGTGAATCGATTTAGACAAATAGCACAGTGCTATTCACAAAACTACATAAGAATATTAAGCAAGATGGGTCCCTAAAATCATAGCAGTTAAATGCAGCATCAGCTGTGTCTACTGCACCCATATGAAACATGTCAATAAGTAATTATCATGTAATTGATTCAAATCAGGTTATACCAAAACCATCATAACTCCTAATTTAATATTCCGAAGCTCTTCATCCTCAATAATGCTCTATTGCTGTCGCAAGCAAGATGGCAGGGATGAACTCTTAACAATAAACTTTCAATTTTCATTCTTTCCCAGGGACCTAGCTTGGCAAACAAGTACCTCCTCCAGAAACAATATTTGTAATATCCAAGATTTCCCCAGACAGATCCAATCACTCTATTGAATTACTGCCCCATTCTCTAAGATTCATCCCAGGCCTTGTGTCACTCCTAACCTCCATTCTTCCCGGCACGTTGTGAATAATGTAGAAGAACGAGTCCTTTAAGTGGGTCGACATGATATTTAGGAGACATTATATGGATCGACCTCACAGGCCTTCAAGCCCAGGCAGAAGTCTGAACTGGCGTTTGTCGTTCAATCATCGTTCAGCATTTATGTCAACCACAAATGACTGCAGTTGCATTTACTGTGTAAGGAGCCTACTATACACCTGTAGGCTGCCAGGAGGAATAAAGGTTATTGGTCAGTGCTAATTTTGGCCTGGAAATGTAGACCTTTTATTTTGTTGTTGGTCTGAAACCTTCATATGGCTTTTGCACTCAAGATTGAACATGTGCTGTCTAGCCCATCTGATTGTTTCAAGCCAAAGATCATACAACTGTTATTCTGCCATTCTGTGTCAGTGCCAGTCAAAAGTTTGAGGACTCCTTGGATTTTTTTGGTTAGATTTTTACTTAACCTTTTTAAATGAAACCATTTGAAATGTCTCCAAACTTTTGATTGGCAGCACATTATTGGGTTATACTACAACTAACACAGCAGTCACATAAAATAATAAAGATCTTACCTGCAATGGCAATGGTGGCGTGACAGGTGAGGGCAGGCTGCGAGCTGGTGATTGGTTGGGCCTGTGAGAAGGCGGAGACTGTGGAGGCGGAGCCGAGACATGGCTGGAGGAGGTACAAGAAGTGACCGTGCCTGACGAGGGACCAGACGCTTGTGGCTGGATGGGAGGAGTCAGCTGACGATGAGATGGCAGATGATTGGGCGGCTGGAGGTGAACGGGGCCGCAGTGTTGCTCTCGCTCTCGCTCTCTCTGTTGCTGCTCTCTCTCGCGCTGCTCTCGCTCTCTTTGCTGCTGCTGCTGTTGCTGTTGTTGTTGTTGATGTTGTTGCTGTTGCTGGTGGTGCTGCTGTATTTGTTGGAGGTGCTGAAGATGCTGAAGCTGGGAGTTGAGAGATGAGGTAGCTGCGGAGGAAGAAAACAGCAAGCATTCGATCGTCAAGCTGATACTTTTAAAGGTTCCAGGACACCTGTGCAGCTAACCACAAAACCACAGTCAAGGCTTTGTTTCCAATAATAGATAGAGGGCAAGTTCCTGTGTCCTACCTTATTCGCCTTATGTAGTACATGTCGAAAACAAGATTCCATTACTTTGGGTACTTTGAGTGAAAGATGATATTAATTACAATTCTAAAATTTGATGAAATATACAGTAACCTGAATGCCTTCAGATCTTTTCATAAGTTAACAGAATGTGAGATACATATTAGTGTTCTGGTTAACACATATGTAATGCCATGTCCCATCTACATTAGCCGTAATTTGAACCTGATGGTTTAGATGTGTTGTCCTCTTTCAAAACTAAGAAGTTCAGTAAAATTGCAGGATCATCACTATTTGCCAGCCATTGGATACTTCATACTACCCTGCAGACATACTGTAATTATTGAGCAGACCATGCTTCTAGAAGTATCTACTAAAAGTGGATTACCGCCCCTCGGGCTGTTTAGAGATGTTCCAGGCTTTTGATGTGGGAGCACTCCTTCCAAACCTCAGGTCTTAAGAACCCTTAGAGTTCATTTAGTGTAATTCATATTTTCTCTCCTTAGCTGTGTCTCCTCCATTTAAGAACACTCTCACTGCAGTCAAGGCCTGCTTCTTTTACAGTAACAAACATGGGCACAGTAGGATTTTGGGCCTTCTTAATCCTCTGTGTATTCGTTTGGGTTAAATGTAACGTCTTTTGTTGCCTTCGTCTGTGAAGTCATGGTCTGTTTCTGTTTTGTTTGACTGCAATACAAAACTCAAGCCGTCAAATTTGTCCTTGAAAGGCGCCAAGGGCGCTACTGAATATGGAGAAATGCTGTTTCTTCTGAAAAGAAACCACATCGCTGACCCATGCTTTCATTTCCAGGGCCTACGGCAGTATAGAAAGACATACAGAACAGCGTCTCATAAGCACCACATTGCCCACAAACATAATAACCCAACATTATTTCTATTCACACCAAAGGTGACTTCATAAACCAAGCCAGTGCATTCAAATGACCTGTGTTTTCTCACTTTTGAAAGGGTCCTATATAAATCAATGCGACCTTTGTTTGCGCTTGAGAAGACTAAGAGAAGGGCGCGCAAACAGGCTGACGACTGACCTCCAAAGAGAGATCTAATAACACTGCTTCTTCAACAAGGCGGTATCAGTCGGAAAAGTTTGATTCAAGTTATGTTTGATTTGAGTTCACCGCATCGTCTCCGTCAAGACATTTTTTGTAAACAACTACAGACGTTGTTTTCTGTTTTGGCTCGAAAATTAACTTCAAATAGTCCAGCTTTGAAGGTAGAGAAGATGAAGAGAAACGAGAAGAACACAACAGCTGCCTCAGTACAATACAAATGATGGCCCCATATATTCACATCAGGAATAATTCATTTGGATTCGTGGGCATATTTAATTACAGCAGTAAGACAAATCACCGCAAATGGTGTGAAGTACAATAGATCAATGCTCAAACAGAGAGAGCGATACTTGTATTGACACAGCAAGCGTTCGTTTGCTAAGCTGGCACGCAGACAAGCGAGTCTCTATAATTAATTGATGCACTTGAATAATTAAAAATGGGATTTTTTCTTCCTTTTTTTTCCTGGGAGATAACTGGAAAAATACATTGGGACAGGCGTTGCTTTGATTAGCGTGGCTACTCCTGCATCAGAGCCGGACGGACAGGCGTGCATTTGATCCCCCTCCACTAAACCCCCCTACTACCACCCCCACCACAACTCTAAAAAAGGAAGAGAATCAGAGAAGAAGAACAAAAAATAGAAAAAGAAAAAAAGAGAGAGAAAGTGTCTCTCGACCAGTAAACAGCCCACTTTTATATTTCTTCTATCGGCTGACACGTTGACACCACTCTCACACCCCGCCATGAATTATATATATCATCTGCACCCGGGAAAAAGCCAAGAGTCCAATTCGCGCGTGAAATGTTGGGGCAAGTTGTCTTGCAGGGGCTTGACAGGGCCGAAAGCATATGTGGCTCTCTCCGGCAAGTCCGGACGCCGCTACCAGTGGGAAAAAGGAGGGGGGGTTAGGGGAATGCTGAGAAGGAGGGGGTTAAAGAAGGAAAAGTGGGAGGGAAAAAGAGAGAAGAGAGAGAGGAAAAAAAAAAGCAGATTTCTGTCAAAAAATTATCGAAAGCGCAGGAGGAAGATCAAAGGCAAAGGCAGGCCCCCTTCTCCTGCCTCCAGTCACGAGGGCCAGAGACCGAGTGGGAACAACAAAAAAGAGTGCGAAGAAAAGAAGAGGAAAAGAAAAAACAAATAAAGAGAGACAGGCAGGGAGAGCAGGGAAGGAAGCCCCATGTGGCCCTATTATGTGGGTAACACTGCAGGTAACGACGTGCCTTTAACGGCGCTGCTTTATAAACTCTGTCGTCTCGTTAAAAGAAGCTGCTGACCTTCTGCTCTCCTTAAAAGAGCACAGCGACTTCATCAGGCTCGCTTTAATCGCATGATGTCTCGCGAGCTAATTGTTGGGGGCGAGGCATAGGCTACCAGCTCTGAAGTGCAAACACTGAGGATGTAATTACTAAGAAAAGAGATGACGGGGCTTTGGACGCATGTGGACGTGATGATCTGCTGAACGCCACAAGTACTACATTCTACTACTTCAGACCAGTGGTCTTCTGTACATGCAGCCAGACATTTCTGTACTCGTCATGCTTGCAGAAGCATGTTCCAAAGATCATTTATAATTACATTATTCTAAAAGATACAAAATTGTTCAGTATTTACATTTACATACCAAACAACTGATCTGGACTTAAATGAGAGCCTAAAAGCTGAAGCTTTATTAAAAGTTAACTATTAAACAGTCATTAAGTCCTGACCTAGTTGGTTACAATAGCATAAAACATGTCTGGTAAAAATAGAGATTTATAATATTTCTGAATGTAACATTTTTCTTTGCATCAGTTACAAATTGCTAACAATGACATCTACCAACTTTAATCATGCAGGCCCGTTACCAGTGTAGGCTATGTATAGGAAATACTCATGACAGGCCACTAATAATGTACATTTTCAATGCATTTTAATTTAATTTAAAATGCAGCGTTAAATTACACTTATAGCCAACAAGCCCTTTATTATATAGATCTGTGCTGAATCAGGATTCCTTTTGTTAGAACATGGGGTCTGTGTTTAGATTGAGCCACATTACCAGAAAGCCATCATCTCAATTGATGTAATAAAATTTCCGGTTGTGTTGGGTAAGAAAAGGCCACAAATTCATCAGTGCACCTAATTAACTCAACAGTTATCAGAACTGAGATAGAGTGCAATACATTAGACCTGTCTGTGACATATTTATATAATGGTAACAGAAAATGGTCACAGTAAAGTTGTCAATGTAAAAATAGCTGTTTTAATGATTCAGTCCAATAGGGTTAAACTGATGCAAAAACATATTGATTTTCTCAGAACATTATGGCACATAAAGACTTTATTATTAAGAATGTATTATTATGTATAATTATTAGTATAAAAACAACACCAGTGATGTTAAATGCCCTTAAGTGTTTATTATAACCAGCACTTGCAAATATTCGTTTTAAACACTGCATGGTTGCATCTCAGTATTAACTACTATAACAAATTGACTTTTTTATATTGATATGCTCCCCACACATATTAAGGCAGAAAGCGTTGGCATGTAATTTATTACTTTCTACAGAGTAGGACCATATGTGCAGTATATGCTGTTCAGAAATACAGTTTCTTTTACAAAGTAGTTTCTTTTACAAACATGGTGCTTTATGAAACCAAAAGAGGGTTCTTCTATGGTACTGCTCAAAGAACCCTATGTAGCACCTTTATTTTTAAAAAGTACAGTATGAAAATGAACTCTTTAGATGTCATGGGTCTGTATTTTGTGTGTATATACTACAGTACTACACTGTATAGCACTGAAGATTAATAGTAATGTCTACAATACAGTAAGCATCATTCAGACGTGGCTTCAAAGTATGACAGTCCAAGAAAAAAAAAAAGCCAACAAAATGTGTGAGCCTTTCTCAGCATTAATGCTAGTCGTCCGCCGAATAGAGAAATACAGCTTTGGTCAGAGGGCAGCTAAAGGTCATCACCTACTTTAACATGTGTCGTCTTTGTGCTCTGCTGGGTTATAAATCACTAATGCAGTTCTCTGCAAAGCTGCTTTACAACAATGAGCCTTACTCACCAGTATCTTCCTAACAATTTTCCTACCTGTGTTCTACATCTGATTCATGCGTTTAAAAAGCTTTTAGAGCACAGAATTATTCCCAGCTTGGCTCTTATAATGATGGAACCCATTGTCCTCATAAATTGAACACATCCCAAATAAGAAAACTGCCTAAGTTTAAAAAAAACATTTTATGTTAAGTTTAAAACCTTATGATGAAATTTCTTGTTAAGAACACTTAACACTCAATGTCTTTAATAATAAATGTTACATGGATAAATATTCCCCATATTTTCGTCTATACCTAGAAGCTATACTACAAATGGAATTATATATTTTATTATATAATGAGATTCACAGTGACTTACATTTATATTTTAGTATTGACAGCTTAGAGCCTGCATGTCTTTTTAATTTATTTATTTACTGCCACACAACTTTGATAATATTTCATATAATTTAAAATATAATGTAATAAAATTTTTTAGAATCTGCAGCTTCAACAAAATTTGTTGTATATGTTATGCATAAGTTCAATGCAAAATATCTGGGTGTTTCAGCTTCTTCCCTCTTATGCTCTTCTCTACCCAAATGAAGGCCTACAAGCCAAAACGTGTGGTTTAGTCTTTTCTCCAGTATTAGTTTTTACCAAGCACCTTGTTTGATGATGATGTTGCTCCAGATCACTCTTCTTCACTCTTCAACTCTGAAAGGTATTTGCTGAATCTCTACTCTGATTATACTGGTTATATTGTATTATGATTATATCAGCACATCTGTGGAGTAGAACAGTGACCTTTTATGAGTTTACATTTATAAATAGTTGTGATCAGATGAGGATGGGTCCCTGAAGATGAGTCTTGGTTCCTCCTAAGGTTTTTTCCTCCGTCTCTAAGGGAGTTTTTCCTTGCCACTGTCACCTTTGACTTGCTCACTTGCTCACTTTATGTTTTTTCATGATTTGTTGATCTCTTGTCCTATTACTGATTCCTGTAAAGCAGCTTGGATACTCTTGGATACTCTTGGATACTTGGTTCTAAGAAAAAACTTTCAATTAGCACATATTTCAATTAGCACATGACCTATATATAGGCTCTCTCTCTCTCTCTCTCTCTCTCTCTCTATATATATATATATATATATATATATATATATAGAGAGAGAGAGAGAGAGGTTTAAACAAGGTTCTTTATACTGTCGCATCTCATTCACCAAAACTGTCCACTGAAAGGTTCTTCAGCGTTCTTCTGTCACTACAGGATTTCACAAATACAGCTATTTTCTCAGCAGGTTTCTCAGTCTTGCGAATGCCCCTTCTGTTGTTCAGTTCAGACTTTCAGGGCACATTCTATATTTCTCTCCTTACTTTCAGCCCACAGCCAGGTTAGAGGAGACAAAGAGACAAAACTTCCAGAGCAGATCAGACGAATTCCTCTGTTTAACAGAGCCTCGCTCAGCTGACCTCCCTGACACCTTGTACGTGCGTCCGGCCTGTGCAGTTGTGTTTGTGTCTGCATGCCGCCGTGTGTGTCTGTGTGAACGCACTTGCTCTTGTCGTTCTTTCTTTATGATAGCTCCCGTCTCTGTTGAGCTGCCACTGAAAAAAAAAATCACCTGTCTTGTGCTTGAGCGCTGACAGACTTTGTGTGTGTGTGTGTGTGTATAAAGTGCAGCTTGTGGCTGATTGTCAGAGGTCAGCACGGAGGTCACAGTGAGCAGGAGAGTTAGGGCGAGTGGCTATTTTTGCCTCATGTACAGAGAGAGTGAAGAGGACAGACGTGGAGTGTCCACCTCTCTCATTATGGCGAACCACCTGTCCTGTCCACCTAAACGCCACAGCCACAACCATTTGCAATGAGTTGGAAGAAATGGAGTGTGATGGTGACAAGGCATCTGTGGCCAAAAAAAAGCCAACAGGGTAATATCCTTCCGGGCCACAGTACTTCATGGTTTGCAGGACTAGCAGAAGAAGGAAGGACCTTCATCTCTGCAGAGCTGTGGCCTGGAAGGAACCTTACTACAAATACCTATACTATAAAGTGAGTTTACACTCACTTTACAATGTTCAAAAGAATATAGCCCCATCTAACTGGTAAATTCAACTATTCTATGGTGTACCAATTGCCTACAAGCTATTAATGAACATTTATTAATGAACGTAACTTGTATATTCTCAATAGAAAAGAATAGCCAATTGAGATTGCTGTAAAAACACTCTGTATTCTGAGTCATACTGAGTGTGTTAACCTAGTGAAAGTGGCAATTTGCAAACAGAATAATTTCCCCTTTTGATTATTACAAGAAATAATGCAAGAAACAACACTTCCAGCAAGCTAAATTGTGTGCCAATGGAATATGACACTCACATAAATAGTACTTAAAACAGATAAAAATAAATAATTAAGTAAATAATGTTAATTATGTAAATAAATTAAATTCATAATATTCTTACAACATCTCAAAATGAAAAGAATTTAAAATATTTCCACTTTCTTTGATGTATTTATGTTACATTAAATAAAACCTCCAAATAACATTTAGGAACCTAATGTTGTTTTCAGATGAACAGCTATGAATATCTTGCTTTAAAGGCTAATTAGTTTTACTACTGAATAGCTGCCGCAGCTGCTACCAGACATTTAGCTTGATTTCTAAAAAAAATGTTGCTCATATGATGAATAAAACAGGCTGCCTGGATGTACATACACACAGATGTCTAGCCAGCCAATGTAAATGTTACATAATATAAATGTTGTATGTGTATACATAAATGTGTATATAATATATATATATCTATATCTATATATATATATATATATATATATATATATATATATATATATATATATATATATATAAAGCTGAGACTTAAGGTCACCATGCCTTGGCTTAAGGGGTGTAAAGCCCCCCCAGTATTTATTTGTGACCTTTCAATATATATATACTATAACAATGTTCAGAGTTGTATTACTTGTGTCTTTGTGTTGCAGCAGGGGAAGTGTTTGTTACATTTGTCAGATCATCCCCACATTTGATCTTTCCTTCCCAAAAGGACTTTACAGTCTAATTTAACTATACATTATTCACTGGGCCTAGCAGAATTGTAGCACGTTTTAGCTATTTAATATCCAAATGTATCTGTACAAAATATACTGGTAGTCCACATTGTTCAATCATGTCTGTAAAAGACACAGAGCTCAGACAGCACTAAACAATCCACAGGCAGTGATCTGTACAGGGATCACGCGGCACTAAACAACAGGCAGGCTAACCCCTTGTGAAGTGGACTAGGCTTTATAAGGCTGCAAGAAGCAGTTTGTTGGGATCAGCTAGCTCTAGGAAGTGCAAGATATCTGTACGGTCACCCCTGCAGAGGGATTTAGAAGGGGTTGAGGACTGAAGTAAAAAAGCAGAAAGGTGAAAAACGCTAGTGTCAAGAATGTCTACATCTACATTTTCATGTCTTTTATTTTTTTCTGAAGTCCACTTCCATTTCTGTGGGTTTATGTACCAAAAACACAGCTAATCCTTCTGCTCCAAAACCTCTACTAGTGTGTCACATCGAACAGCGCTCCGTATTGCCTTAACTTGAATGGGCAGTCACATGTAAATGTTTTCATGGTTGTGACAAGACAACTATTGAGAATTTAAAATGGCAATTCAAAACTTCAGTGTGAACAAGAGCCTAAACTGCTGTAGGCTGAGTAGGCAGCCATATGTGACATCACAACCATAGTCAATTTAATCTATCTATGTACTCATATCTACCGTGAACCCCTAAGGAACTATTCTTTGTATAGTCAAATGCCTCTTCTCTATAAATTCTGGTGTAAATAGTTCCTTTGTAAAAATGACAACATTAAAACCACTTTGCGTAGGCTCCCCACATACATCACTGAGCTTTGTTGAAGCACTTTTCTTAGGTACTGACAAATGCAGAAAAGATAAACCCCACAAGACCTGCCTGATGTTTGGGAGATGTTCTGACCCAGCTAGCCGTCTGCTCTGACTCGTCTTGATGGCACAATTTTCGATTTTTCCTGCTTTTTATAAATCAACTTCAAGAACTGACAGTTCACTTGCTGTCTAATATATCGCACCACTGACAGATGCCACTGTTACAAGAGAATCAATGTTATTTACTTGACACATCATTTTAATGTAATGTCTAATTCTGTGTTGAACTAGTTATTGCAACAAGTTTTTCCATTTTTTTTTTTTTTTTTTAAAGCTAGCAAGCAGGCCTGGTGTCTGTGATATGGACCCTTTAACGCACAAATAGGAATACAGTTTGGCTTCACTTCTTCCTGACTCCACAACAACCGTTGCCCAATTTGTGTTGGCCTTTCCACTCCAGTTTCTTCCAAACCCCTGTCCTCCTTCTTCCAACAGCCTGTTTGGGGAAATGGCCCACCACTTTCCCACTAGCGTGCTACTCGCAGCCCATGCTGGTCACACTCCAGTCCCTCACAAAACCCATTGTAGGCCTACTACCGGAGGTCTCTGGCCTTCACCATCCCTGATGCCTCCTGCGTGCGCCTCAGTGCCCCTTGCCCGCCGCCACCTTTTACTCTCTCTCTCTTTATGTCTCTCTCTCTTTATCACACACCCTTTCTCCCCTCCATCGAGTGTGGCGGCGCAGGGGTAAAGAGCCCTCATGCAAAATTTATGCTCGCACGGCAGTTTCAGTGGGCGGAAAAATCAATAGAGCCAGGCCCTGATGCGCCGCGGAGACAGAGTGCTGGTTGACAGACAGTAAAAGCCTCAGGGGTGGGGTATGTGTATGTGTGTGTTAGGTCTGGGGGCGGGAGTTGCATGTACAGACCCAGAGAAGGACCACGGCGGTGTGTCCGGCCCGCACGCCCTCCATCCACCTCATATCACAGCCTCATCGCAGAATTATTCTGATAACTACTCTGAGTGGAGCAATTATGCTATTAGAAATGGTGCAGGGATAGAAAAAAAGAAAAGGGGTGAGAAATGTGGGCTTTAAAAGGCGCACGGCATTTTCTGTCAGAAATAAAAGCAGCTTTGCTTTTGTTTGTTCTTTTTCTTTTTCAGCAGTTGCAGAAACGCGAGGCTGTGGCGCAGCAGCGAAACGGTTTCACGCATAATGAAAAGGCAGTGCGTGGATGAGGGGGACATCACAGGGCTTTTTTATGTTCGGTGCATATGTGTGTGAGTGTCTGTATGGAGAAAAGAACAAGATTTCAGTGGGCCGAAACCCCAAACAATAGGATCGAGCTTCCTCTCCTCTCCTCTTTAATTATTCTCTTTGCTCAGCCCGGCGTGCGGCGCGTCCTGTGCATATGGCCCTGGATTGCGCGTGGAAAAAGGAAGGAGAGGAGAGGAGAAAGGGGTGGGGAGATTAGAAGGAGGGGAAAGGGTAGAAGCAGAAGGGAGTAGAGAGGGGAAAAGGAGAGAAAGAGAGAAGGAGAAGAAGGAGGAGGAGAGGAGAGTTTTTTTGCGTGCCCACGAGCGCAAAGTCCGTGTCGGCCTTGTTGTCGTGCAGCACTGACATGTCACTGCCTGTGATTTTTAATGCTCTTTAAAAAGCAGCCCGGCGCAGCTTGAAGAGGAGGGAAAAAAAAACATCTCCCGTTGATATAAAACAGATATTATCAAGAAATAGATCAGATACATATAAATCACCATGCCCCTGCATATCATCTGTGCCTTTTTTTCTATTATGTACCCAGTTAGTGGTAGGCCGTGCGCTCCTGCTTTTCCAAGGCCTCAAAAAAGCAAAAATCAACACAAAATCTTGCAAAAGTGTCAAGAAGAGGCTGATTTTGGAAAAAAAGAAAAAAAAGAGTCATGTATGCCCCCCACCCCCCAGTGCACACACACAGCTCCCCCCTCCTTTTAATAGGAGCTTGGCGGTCCGTCTGCTCTTTTCTTTTTTGTCGGTTTAGTGGTTTCCCTCCTGCATGGCCTATAAGGCACCTGAACGGCGCGGGCGCTACATGATGAATGAAGTGGCGCTGCTGCTTATGCGCTTATCGTGCTCGCCGAGCAGCAACAGGTTCAGCAGAGGCCGGCGGGACTAAATGAAATTCCTCCGCGGGACAATTTATCATCAGAGCCAAATGTATGCAACCCCCAAAAAAACTTGTGCGTGCACACCTCACTCGCAGCCCAGCCACTGACAGGGTGTATGATGGGTAAGGGGGGGGGGCAGGGAGAGGGGTGGGGGGAGGTGTAATGGGTGGAAGTGAGAAGCGAGAAGGTGGAGGAGGGGTGGTCTTCAGGCGCGAGAGACGCAGCTGAGGAAGCGAAGCATATATTCATATCGGCTGATGTATGTCTTTTCTACTTTTCCCCACATTAACTGTTGGGGCCGTGGGAGTAAATCGAATGAGCCACGGCTAATTTAACACAGGGAGCTTATTAGGAGGAGATACATCATGATAAGACAGACTAGGCCTCAATAGACTGCCCATATTACATTGGGAATGTCTGTGAGTTGTTTTTTCGTCTTAAAAGGACTGGATTGTCTTTTTTGAGTGGCAAATCTGAGTGTAGTGTGTGCCTATTTACCGGCCACTTTATTAAAAACATTCACCTTGTATGGGTGTAATGATTCACAAAATTGAGCATTTGATACAATACACTGTTGTCTTGATTCGATACATTTTCCGATATCAGAGCAAATAAATATGAAAATGTGAACAGTGTTTCATAGTGCTCTGATCTAACTTTCCAACCACAAGCTAACATGTTAACTCCAAGTAAACCCACAAACCACAAGCTAAAGTGATCACAATAAACTAGTCATTAATCATCAATACAGTACGTTATAATACAGTGAATGGTCACTTCTCAACCACCTTGTAATGCATAGTTTCCAAAAAAGGTTCTTTGACTGTAAAGTAATGTAAACTAATTAACTGTAGTAATGTAGTAATGATTAACTGATTACTGAGTGTTTTTAAGTTAACTTAATCTAGCTAAGCCAAAAGTCTCCCTAATTCACATTTTCAGTTCTGCATCTCAGTTTGGGCCACAATACGTTTAGAGTTGAGAATCTCAAAAACCTTGAAAATGGTCTGCAGCTGAATGTGATTTAACATTTGTAAGTGTTCCTCTGTGTTCCTCCCTCTCAGCTTTTTTACTTTTTATTCCCATCTGTAGGTTAGAACTTAAAACCTGTGTCCCCAGACTGAAAGAAATTGTGCTACTCTTGACATGTGTGTTTTTTTTTAAACAACCGATGGGAATAAACAGTAAACAAATTGAGGTGGAGAAACAGAGGCTAAACAGCTTACAATATATTTAAGCAATTTAATCTGCAGCTCATTCACTAATATGGTTTTGATTTGACTCAACTCAAAATGTACTGTTGGCCACTCAACTCACAGAACTAGAGAATGTGAATACTTGTCACTTGTATGAACGTGTAAGAACAGGTTTTCTGCGATCACTGGTGAAACAGTAAGAAGATAAAAGAAAAAGTTTTAGCAACTGTTTAGTAGAACCATTTTTGTTGCTAAACAAAACTTTTTTTTGTAGTTCTTAAAAAAACAACAAAAAAAAAACAGGTATTTCATCATATAGAAGAAGCATTTAACCATGTAAACCAAACCAACCAAAATGTAAGGGTGTAGGTACACCTCACTGTGGTACCTGTAAACACTGTATCCCATCACTTAATGCCTAATTTCTTATTTGTCATTCTCTAGCTCTTTATCAGTGCTCTGTTTCTGAGCACTGGACTACTAGATAGTATTTAGGTGGTGGACCACTCTCAGTTTAGCAGTGGCACTGAAGTGTTTAACAAACCAAGCAACTACTGCCAACTACTATGTCTGGTACTCTATCATGTACAGCAGTTTAGCTTCATCCATTTACAGTGAAACTGCAAGGAGTATTTCAGCCTGAACTTTCATAATGAGGTACAATACAGGCATAATAAAGGCACAGAATCTGAATAAGCTTAATTCCAGGGGATAAAAAGGTTTAGAAATGGTTGTGGAAATGAACTTGAACTGTTGTGTTCCATAAAACCCCACATATGTTGAAAATATGTGTGGCAAAATATCAAATCTAGAATATCTAGGATATGGGCCTTAAAGAAACCTTATATAATATAAAGGTTTTATACCAATTGAATGCCTCTTCTAGAAGCATGCATTCAGAGTAAGACACATTTAAAAGCATTTAGAAACCTTTCATTTCTAAGGACCAGTGTAGTTGGCAGTGAGTGGAAAGAAAAGGTAGGGGTTTCTAATAAAGTCAAGAAGTAGGCAAGAAATAGGGAAGGATGGTCTGAAACGAGTGACATCAGCCACTCCTGGTGTCATACGAGAGATTAAGGGGGGAGTTCAGACTGATAGAGTTGGAAGAACGTGCGAGGAACGAAGAAAAAAGTGTAAGGCCAGCGTAACTCAAACTCACTGCTGATATGGGAGAGGGGAAAAAATGGGGAAGGAGGAGGAAAGGGAGGTGAAAAGTCGCTTGTTTGAGGGCGGTAAGACACACTTAAGCTATCTCTCCTTGTCTCCTTCACTCTCGCCTTTCCAGCTGTTTCGGGTGTTGGGTGTGAGAGTTTTGAATGTAATGGATATCCACCCTCCTCCTCGCTCGCCTGCGGTCCACTCACGTGCTACATGATCCGGGCCCCATGCGCCTGCCGCGTCTTTGCCAAGGACCCCCCGGGGACCATTACACTCTCCACTCCTTCCTCTGGGGCCTCTTTCAGCCTCCTCTTTAACACTTAACACAAGAATCTCCCCCTGCCGAATCCCAGACCCTCCCCGAGCTTTCCATCCAAAGCGCAGCTATTAATTAAGGTAATTACGCCCTGAGCCGACAATTAGAAACCGCAGATGGCTTTTAGCTGCTGCCTGTCGCCTTCCAAAGAGGGGGCATTGGTTTCAGCACCATCTGCTGAGCTGGAAATCACCACAGGATCTTGTGTCTCGGAGGGAGCGGAGAGAGAGACATGGGCGTCATCCGAGATACAGACCTTCACCTGACCCCCCTCCCCGGGGGGTCAAATTTTATGACCCTCTCTCGGATTTTTCAGAGGTTTGGGTTTTCATCTCTTTTTCCTTAGATATGAAATGATAACTGAAACTGCCATCGAATCACAGAGAACTGCTGGTGACCCTGGCGGAAGTGGGCATGCAAACGATCTGTTCATGAAGAGCGATCCCTGTTCAAATATATTGGAGCACTTAAAAGCGTATTGATTTCTTATTATGGCACTGATGTATTTTGAATGGAGGTACCAGGGCCACTCGTATGTGCATCGAAAAGCTGTTTGACTTGTATTGATAGGTCGATTCTTTAGCTATGGATTAGAAGGTAAGGTTACAACGATAAGGCTAGGTCTGTGTTCCTTCCTGTCGACTCTTGGGTAAGTGGCCATTGATAAGCTGCTAGCTTGCTATTGACCACCATTGACGTTTCAGATGTGATCCAACATTGTCGTCTCAACAAAACGTGTTTTCTTCTTCTTCCACTCCAAACGGGAGTGTCCAGAACTGTTGCTTTTATTATTTTCTTACACTTTCGCCAATGATCTGTAACGCAGAAAACCTGTTCATACAGAGCAGGCCTTTTAAACTTTACATTTTCCACACGATTGAACTAAAAGGGGGAGCTTAGCCTGTCAGAAGCGCTTTTTCTTCACCCTCACCCTATATTTTAGTAACCTTCCCATCTGTCAAAGTGAACTTTCACGCTCTCCTAACGCAAAATGGCATACCTTTGCCTTCACTGTCTCACAAAAGGTACACATTTGTGTCAATGGAGTGCTAGTCGCCTCGCGCCCTCTTTCTCTAAAAGCTTCAACAAAAAAAGCTCCAAGCCTCATTTCTTACAGGCAGTTTGGGGAGGCTGCTACTGCTGCTGCTGCTGCTGCTGCAGCTGGAACCGAGCAGTAAGTTACATTATACACACACACACGCACACGCAAACACAAAAGGAGTGACATATGGTTTACGAGACCCGGCGACAGAACACAATTGTCGGCGCAGTACGATAACCCCATTTTCATTGCGGTTCACTCCCATGAAATTACCATTAGCATTACGACTCATGCAGAACTGAGATAAATGTAAAAACGTCACCCAATTCATCCAGTCGACAGTGCCAGTTCCCCCAGATTACCATCTCTCTCTCTCTTTCCCTCTCTCTCTCTCTCTCTGCCATAGCTGCCTAGTCTAATATTTCATTTACAACATATCGTTGGTTCTTTTTCCTCTCACTGACCATGTAAATCACTAATCAATTTCCATTTCCAGCGCCTGATGATGGCTTGCCACTGAAAGCACATGAATCGTCACGCGGCAGCCGGCACAAGACCTTTAATAACAGAGGGGCAAACTCGTGCGGGGGGTTGGGGGGGGGGGGGTTATCTGGAGGGAAAGGCAGATTGGGGAGTACATGAAAAAGGACTGGACTTGCCTAACTCAGTGAAGTAGCAGCTGATGGCTTAGGACTTAAGAAGTGCTTTCAGACGTAACAAGTTAATGAAAGTACTTTCTGTATATGGAGCACTTTGTGGTTAGTATGTCTAACTACATCTCGTCTCATTCAGATTTCAAATCTTACAAATTGTAGTTCTTCTTTGCCCCAGTCTTCTTCTTCACCTCTTCTTCTTCTTTTTCACACATTCTTTTTCTCATTCTTCTTTATTTTTCTCCTGCTTCTTCTTCTCCATATTCTTCTTTGTTTTTTTGTCTTCTTCTTCGTCATCTTCTCCAGCGTTTCCATATTCACCATCTTTTCTTCCATCTTTTTCATCCTCTTTTGGTTCTCCTTTTCACCTTATTTTTTGCATCTTTATCTTCAACATTTTGTCATTTTGTCTTGTATTCTTTCTTCTTCTAATTTCTCACTCTTTCTCATTCTTTTTATTTTTCATCTTCTTCTCTTTCCTCCCTTTATATTTTAGGGCCCTCCTCCTCTTTCTTATTTTCTTCTTCTTATAAACTTTCTTCTGCTTTCAGTTTTTCTATTTTCCCTCCTCTCCTAAGTTCTTCTAATTCTTTTTTCTATCATATCATATTTGTATCCTTTCTTCATTCTCCTCTTTTCATTACGTTTCAAGTTCCTTTTCAACTTGTTCATGATCTTTTTCATATTATCTTTATTCTTCTATGATCTCATGTTCTTTTCCTTTATTTTCTTCTTGTTCTTCAGCAGAATTGTCTTATTCTCCTTGTTTCTTAATGTTCTTCTCATCCTTCCATATTTTTTTATTTTTTACATCTTCATTATCATCTTTTCCTTTATCATCTTCTCTTCATTTTTTTTCTTCTTGCTACTGTAACTGTTCTCCCTTCTGCTTGGACATCCTCATCGTCTGCTAGTGTTAATAAGCCTTTGCCCATGTCCACTTGTGTCCTACACATGATCTATGTGCATCCCTGACTCCAGCACTCCCTTGCTTCTCATTACATATCTGAGTGAGCACGGGCGCGGAGGCTGCCGCCAACAGCTCCAGCATGCTGCTAGACTCCAGGAGCTCGTGCCACACCACAGAAAAGTGCGCACCGAGCGATTTGTTTAATTTAATGCCGCATTGAGAAGCTTAAGTCATTTCAGGCCTCTCCGCACCACTTCCCCATCGGAGGCGAAAGCGGCCGGCCGCGCCCCTTTAAAAACCCTTTATTGGAGCTTTCCAATTATTTGCAGACTGACACAATTACCATAAAATATGTACCAAACATGGATGAGGATGGAGGAGGGAGGGCAGGGGTGGGGGTGAATCCAATCAAAATTACAGGAGCATAGTGTATTTGCTCTGGCCTGTGCGCGTCCTGACCCGGAGTTTTCTCTACTTTTTGTGTCTCTTTGTGTTTTACCACAAGAGCAGCAAGCCAAAGAGGCCCGCTCGATCAAAACGGACAAAGCCATATCCGATTATCATTATTATTGTCTTTTTCAATCCTGCCTCACTCCCTCTCTGTGAGGCTGGGGATGTTTCTTCTTTTTTTTCCCCGTTTAAACAGAGTGACAATGCCACCAGTCAGACGGAAGACAGAACAGTATGTGGCAGGCCAGGCGGCTGCTGAGGCCGCTTCAAGACCACAAATGCCACAAATATGCCAAACAATAACAGCAGGATTTTCGCAGACACTCGAAGGACACTCAGAGCCCCGGGCACTTCAGCTGTAGGACGGGGGCAGATGTAGCTGGTCTACTTTTTACACTCAAAAAACAAACCAAAAAAAAGCAGAAATTTGTTGCAGAAATTTGATTCAATTATGCCACACATTTACATTAAATTAAATACTGTACAATTGAGACACTGTTAATGCTCTCAACAGAAGGCTTCTTTGGAGCAATGCTATAGACAAATCACTGTTGGTTCCATAAAGAAACTCTCAGTGGATAGAGGTTGCATATGGATAGAGATGATTCTTTGGTAACAAGAAAGCTACATTCTGTGAAGACATGGCATGATTTAAAAAAACCCTTTAAAGAGTGTAGAAGAGCCAGGTTTGGTTTCCTAAATACTCTCTTAGTGGATGTTTCTTATAGTCCTTTGTAGATTCCTTTTATTAAATTAAGTGATGACCCTCTTACAGTTTAAGTTATCCATACATTTCATTCAGAAAGATCCTTATTGGGGGATTTTTATACCTGTAAAAAGTTCTCCTTTTCTCTTTTTCTCTGTTCTCAAATCAGTTTTGATAAGACCCTTTGTTGCACCTTAACAGTGTATACATTCTATTACTCTAAATAATCCCCTATTAATAGTTCATTAAAGGACATTTTTTATAAATGAAGTGTGAGAATGTGAAGCGCCCTCCACATTAAGTTATAGTTCTTAAATGGGTTTCGGGCTTAGACATATGGTTCTGAAATAGGGCTTTAGGTTATACAGAGCCTTTGCATTGCCATTGTAATTTTTTTAAATCTTAAAGACATCAAGACATATTCACCATTTTAAGCATTCTTCTTCAGGGAACCAATAGTGAGAAATAGGTATTTTCTGTCATTGCACAAAGAACGCTTTGTGGTACAGAGAAGATACTAAATGCAGTGGTTCTGTATAGAACCATCAAAGAACCATTTTAATGTTTAAATAGTTAATTAAAAGAAAAAGGGTTCCACTATTGTCGTAGTCATAGTCATAGAACCCCATTTTAGTGCTATCCAGTTCTAACAGAACCTCCAGTGGACAGTTCTTTCAAGTTTACAAACGTATATCCACTTACACTGCATGTCCTTCATTGTATACCATGATTTTTTTGAAACCTACTTTGGTTCCATGCAGGATAATATGTTGGTTGGTGGTTGACGTGGTTGGTGTGGCGCAACAGATAACACCACCACCTACCATTGCGTTACAACAACACCATGTGGGAGACCAGGGTTCGATTCCCGGTCTGGGTGACTATGCTGCACTACACCAATAAGAGTCCATGGGCAAGACTCCTAACACTACATTGGCCCACCTCTGTGATACGAGTAACCTTGTAAGTCGCTCTGGATAAGAGCGTCAGCTAAATACCGTAAATGTAAAACATATTTTAGTTATAACTGGTGTACAACCTTTACATTATGTGGTATTTTAAAATGTTAAAGGCTCTTCACACATCTCATCCACAAAATTATTCTTTAGGGACCCTATTGTGTTTTCTTTTTGTATAACCCTGTACTTCTGAGCACACACACACACACACACATACATAAAATGCAGTAGTATCAATGAAATATCCTCAGTGGTTCAATTTTGAGAGCGTGTCTATTCTGTACTGATCTATGAGGCCATGAATGAGTCTCCACATTTGATAAAATATACAGCATCTCAATTCAAATCAGGACATGCTGTTTTTTGATTACATCAAATAAAGCCATATCTGCGGCCTGAGCATGTATGGAAAATAAAGTGTGTTTGTATTTGTCCCTTGATGCCTAGCCTTTATGACATGAGGTGGTCCGTGTGTGCACGTGTGTGCGTATGTGCGCATTTCCCCCCTCGCAGCGTGAGTGTGCGCTCGCGTGTGTGTACATTACAATTTGTGTTATTTTTATGTCTAACCCACTGTCATATGCAGTCACCTGGCAACATGCTTGCAAGTTGCTTATTCAAGTCAGACAATACTGGAGGAGAGAGAGGGGGGGGGGGACAAGAGAACAGGATAGAGAGAAGAAAACGGGAGTGATATCAGAGGCGTATGGGAGATGAGAAGCTTCATTTCTGGCGGGATTGCCTTGGAGAAGTAGCGCTGCGCAGCCCCCCACCCCAACCCACCCCCCCACTTGCCTCATCTCCGACGCCACCTCTCACTCTCAATTATTTGGCTCCTGTCACAACAAATCAATCAAATTACCCCGGCAAGACTGTGTGCAGGTGCTGCTAGCGCATCGCTAGTCGCATTAGCTTTGAAATGTATGAGGGCTCCGGCAATTTTATCACTCTTATTTATTTAATGCGACTCTCTCCCCTGCGAGTCATCTTACAACTGCTGCAAAGTTAAATCATTAAAGGACAGTGTGGAAGGCTGACTGTGGGGAGCACTTTAAATTAAACAGAGAGCGAGAGAGAGAGGGAGAGAGAGAGAGAGAGAGAAGGAGGAAGGGAGGTAGGTTTTGCATCAGTACTGTGCTGAAATAAAGCCAAGCCTGTAGATCCTCATTCCGTGCTTATTTAAACAGGATCAGTTCCAATAAAATTTATCCAAGGCTTTGCCTCGGCCTGCGCAGCTTCACTGACAGCCCAAGCCCTCTCTGCCCCCGGTGTGAAAAACTATATCATCACGCACAGCTTTCAGGCTGCTTGAATGGGAGCATCTAAACGCAGCTTCGTGTGCTTTTGAAGAAGACACCCACGCCCGCTTTCGTAAATACATGCGGAAAGTGTAGTTCAGCACCATGGACAGCTCACTGCGCTCCATCCAAACACAGCTTGCTAAGGATGCGGCTCTGGCCTGCTTTTGTGAGGACACTGGTCAGCTACCGGAATGGTATTCACACAGCAGCTAGGGCTGGAACATTAATAATCCAATAATCCAAATGTCTGCACCAAAAATACATTGCTTTCATATCAGAACGTTCTACTTTTTTTGGCACTATTTGTAAATGTCAGCCACTTTTTACTTTGTGTGAATTCTGTGATGAACAGGATGAATAAGAAGAGTGAGAAACCTTTTGGTAGATATACAAGGAGTGGTGGCGATGATGGTAGGCCAAAAAATGATGAATGACGGGCACCTGTACTTATTCATCACCGTTACATTTGGCCCTTTACACTTAAAGATCCATGAATAACAAAGTTCGTTTGTCCCGCTTCACCAATGAGATCAACTTCTACCTATTTTGCCCTTCAGCTGTTTTTGGGTGGTGAACACATAATGTGTACCTCAGATATGTCTCTAATTGTAAACTTATCATTGTCGGCTTAACATTAACTCTACCTTAATGCTAGTTTTGCTTCTTGTATCTCAGCATATTTTGAGCACCATAGACAGTTCCAGAAGCTCCATTATTCACCTTTATGTGTTTTTAATAAATATAAAATGTTAGATTTTCCAAACTTTTATGCCTGTTCTGCACCTCCATCTAAAGAGATAAATAAATGTACGTAGTTTAGCACCACATGCAGTTAATTCCCCTCTATCAAGACTGACAATTTGGCTTTGACCTGCTCTTATAAACTTTATAAAAGCAAATAAGACCATAGAACATCTCAGGCTTGAACGCTGGCTATAAATAATCACAATTACCGTGCTTCTCCTAGGATCAAACATCAAATCAGCTTCTATGCAAGTAATGATACTAAACAATATAATATTGATCAAGTTACTATTTACTTAATATTGAACACAAGCTCTTTTCTCTCTGCACTGTTACAGTTAAGTAAGGATACTTACTGGTTTCTTCTCCCCTCCATACCAGTTTTGCTACATTTATGCAGAGTTCAGCACCATGAGCAGTTCATTCTACTCCATTAAGACATTCTGAGGCTTTAGCTTTGGCCTGCTTTTGTAAGGAATGGAATCGTGTTCGTAGAACAGCCAGAAGCTTGGAGCAACATTGAAAACTAATCTTAACTTCTGTACTGCTTTTTTATTTCACTTCTTTTCTAGCATGATGTGTATGTAATTCATGTCTCCGAGACGATTCAAACTGCCATACTTATTGTGCAGTGTTCAACCTGCTAAATAAATATGGGCAAATCTCCTCACCTTTATGACAGTTTTGATACCTTTCCCTATGGCACACTACACTACACAAGAGACACTGGGCAAGACCTTTAACACTGCATCCACCTACCTGTGTAACACAGTTCAAATGGATAAGAGCTTTAGCCAAATACTATAAATGTTCATCTTTGTGCATGGTTCAGTACCATGGAAAGGTCCATCAAGACAGCCTACTCCAAGAGGCTCAGTGGTCTACACAATGGACCGGGGGTCACGAGTTCAAATTCCAAGCTATGCTGCTTTGCATTCAGCAGGCAGCACCATCTACCAACCCAGAGAGAGAGTATGACCAATTCCCCATATTTCTCCTCTCTGAATCTTTCCTCTGAATGTGCTGGCTGCACGGCAGTGCCACATTGGTGGCAGTTTGAAAAGAGACAGTGTCTGGCATCACATGTGTCGGAGGAAACATGTGTTAAGCCCTTACCCTCTTAGTGTTGCGAGCTTTGCTATTGCTAGGGGAGGCTACAAACGAACTGGTGATTGGCAGTACCAAATTGGGAGAAAATGTCAATGAAAAAAAAAAAAGCCTTTTGTAAAGCATGCAAATAGACCCTTAGAGCATGTGTACTTGGAACTATTATCTTGTAATCTGTGATTATAAATGAATTTGATTCTGTGCTGTTTATAGAACCAAAAAGTACATCAAATGACTTCTGCATGCTTTACTCTCTGGACAAGAGACAACTTGCCATTGTCCATTTAGTTAATCCTTTTCTTGATGCCTGATTCTTTTGTATGTAAGTGTTAAAATGTTGGGTTCTTGTGACCTTTTGGTCTCTAGCTCCCCTCAAACCAGATCTTTGGTTTGCTTATGTAAGGCCAAAAAAATCATCTAAACCTTTGCACTGCATCTCTTTCTTGCTTAAATTCTACATAACCAGTGTCTTAGAGCCTGGCCTAATCATCAACCTGTGTTCTTAGCATTAACATTTCAACAATATTTGTTTTAAAAGATCCCCTACCTGTATGACAGATTTGCTAAAACAACAGAGAGTTCTTTGGAGTGTCTGTAAAATGTCTTGATAGGGATTTTGCTTCTGGCCTTCTGGCCTTCTTTTGTAAAGACACCAGCATGGACAGCATGGACACCCACCCATAACTACACATCATTCTTTTGCTTCTGTTTTGCATGCCTTATGTGTAATGCATGCATGCTCAAGAGATAACTCTTCTTATCATCAACCTGCCATCGTCTAGTAAGTATTAAATTTACAACCGTTCAAGTTTTGACTTTCTCTTTTCTTTTAACAATTTTAAAACTGAAATAAGCTTAAAATGTCAGGTTCTCTGATTTCAAAATAGCAGGTTGCCCGATTTTCCCGTTAGATATGTGCTCCTGTGTAGCTCAGCACCACGGACAGTTCACTCAACTCCATCAAGTCGGCTTGATGGGGATTCTGCTTTGGCCTGCTTTTGTAAGGACACCAGCATGGAAATAATACAGAGCTCTGCTCTGCAAAGCACTGCTTCTAGGCCTACATAAATATATCAATCAATCACTTTCTACTTTCTACTTTTGCAAGTTACATATAATCCATGTACATCTCAGAGACAAGTCTAATTATCAACCTGCCATTGTCTACTTAGTATTATAACTTTGCAACCCCTGGAGGTTTGACTTTCTCTTTTCTTTTAGCACTTTTAAAACTAAAATAAGGCGGTTTTGAAATGTCAGGCTCCCTGATCTCGATGCCAGTTATGCTCTACTCCATCTGAAGCCATCCAGCACTATGACAGCAGACAGATCCCAGAGAGAGCTGGAGCTGCTCTTATTGAGACGGGGGAGCCGTGTAGTGATTAGAGCCTACATGGCTCCTCATTAGCCTACATGAGCCGAGAGACGCAGGCAATTACCCCCTCATCCCTGAGTGCCGTTTTATGTTTCCTACGGAGAGAACACATACACACACACACATGTGCAAAGCACACACTCATACACACAGCCTTGCACACTCTAACCCTCTCGTCAACCCCCCAGTTCCCTCCCTGCACGCTACACTGCAGACTCTGATGCGCCGCGACCAGGCAGCTTTACAATATGAATATGAAAGAGTCAAAGTCTACATTTGTTCTGCATTAACTCAGAAGAGAAGCTGACAAGGGCTGATGTTTCATTTGCCGCACACGTCTTTGGGGAAAAGGTTCGCAGCATTACATTAGTGTTTCCAAAAACACTTACACGGGTCATGAAAAGAGAGTTATTTATGATCTAAGGCCGTGCTCCGCTTTTGGTTAGGCTTGTTGAATCAGTGAAATGCAGCACAGATGTCTTATTACAAGAAACTTTGTTTTTCCAAAGAAGTTGACTTTAATTGGTGGTGCCATAATACGGAAAGAGGCAAGAACTGTAGAGCAAAATGGAACTGTTTTCAGGTGATTAAATTTCATATTAAAATAATTTAAAACATGTTTGTATTAGTCTTGAATTTGAATTAGTCAAATGTGACAACGTAAACCAAGGACCTTGCCATGTACGTCACATCAACACCGACACTCTGCTCCATTAACTCCATTATTGTGTTCTTTGATAGATTTGATCTGCAACCAAAATTTTACAAAACTTAAAATATGCAAGCAATGGACAATACAAAAATGCTAACCCCTTGAAAAGTTTCTTTGAAATGATGAACCTGAGTGGTGCGACTGTCTAAGCGTTGGCATTAATCCACAGTAGTCCTCAGTTATACCACAATCATCTGTGGCTAGCTGTCTATGACACTACAACTGACCTTGCTCTATGTGACTCTTTCTAGGATGACCCTCTCTCCCCTCATTATGCAACACAATGCTAGCCAATCTAGATGTCTGTAAACTCATACAGTTGATAGTGTTCCAAGAGTGTTGCACTGTCCATTGATGTTGTGTTAGCAATGGTTTGAAAAGATGCATTGAGCTTCACAAGCTATGTAAATATTCTGTAGCTTTAGGACAGCGCTTCTTGAACCGGTCGAGGCCACTCAGACTGCCCACATTTTTCCTTTTATTTTAGAGTTGGGTTGGAGCAATAATGTGTAGTAACTAAGTAAGTAAGTAATTCAATTATACTTAATATATATATATATATATATATATATATATATATATATATGATTTTTGTATATTTTGTATATTTTTTGTATATATATATATATATATATATATATATATATATATATATATATATATATATATACTAAAATCATGCAAGGCACAATCACACTGGCAAATTTGCTGTGTACCATCCTAAAATTCTAGCAGGATGACAGGGCTCCAAAGCTGACCCTAAGCTTTGAGAAGGTGATTGTTAATTACACAATATATTCAATTATTAGATTTTATTTTTAGCATTTATGTTTACCTTCAAATAAGGTTCTATTCCAATGAAAGGTTTTTCCTGTATTAAATAAGAACATAAGCTGAAGAATAGTGGGCAGTCTACAACTGCTGTGAATAAGTGTGCAGTATTATAGTATATGCTCAGACATATTTGTCTGGTGGACAAATGGGCAGGAAGCTGCAGTACTTGTCCTATTTAAGTTACCCTTTACCATTCATTGCCTGTTAACATTCATTTTCTGAGGGGAAATCACTTTCTTTACTGCATTTTACGCAACATTGATCTTCCTGACTAAAATACAAAGCTCACAGCTGCACGCAAGCTTTTTAACTTTGCTTCCAACACCATCAAATCCAAAATTCAGGCCATTCCATTTAACTTACACAAGCAGTTCATATGTATAATGTCTAGGTAATTTTGTAAATTCATGATTTACATCATTTTTATGAATAAATGAATATAACATTTACACACATGTATGACACCATATTTTACATCAAACTGTGTCATTATATACATTATTTAATGTATGCAACTTAGTTGGTATTACTCCACTTACTATACTATACACATTTAAAATACTATACCTAATTAGAAGTAATGTAGCACGGTTACTCAATATTAGCATAAATGTGATGACCAAGACAACAAATCAGCTGTGTCCCTGAAGCCAGAACCTTCTAACAAAAATCAGAAGGATGGAGTTATGGAAATCTAGGTGTGAGAAAGCATTTACAGTTTTATCGTTTTAATGAGATGATGAAACTTTCTATTAACTCTCAATTAAAAAAAACAAAAAAAACATCCAGTCTACTTTCCTTAACATAGCTTGATCTGCAGCTCATGGCCTCAGTAACTACTGTAAGAGTGGACCAGCATACAGTATACAAGAAGTTTTAATCAATGATTCAGATGCAGCCCATATTTTCTTTTTCCAGAAACTTCTCAGTGTCACTGTTTACCTGTGAAGTCCACAGAACATATTTTTGCACTTGACATTCTCAAATAAATCCCCAAAAATGTCATGTCCAGTGGGCACATTTTTGAAAAGTCATGTCCAAATATTTTTACCTTTTTATGCTGTTTATTTGTGTCATGTCCTGTATATACCTGCATTAATAAGGGTTGAGTCCTTTGAGGGATAAGGGCCAAAATCTAAATCATTTGTTTATATTGATCTGTATTTGTAACCAGTGCCTATGTTTAGAAATAAACAGATATTTCTTGCCATGACGCTGCTGAACGCTGAGTTTGTCGTGGTTGGAACAGGGAAAGAGTGCTGGTCCTGAAGGAGTCAGTAGCTAGTAAAGTACTGTAAGTGCTTACTGTTAGCTTGCTGTGTTGACTAATTAACTCCCAGCATTAGCATTTGGAGTCAAATGGCATTAAATGACTAGAGTGGATGCAACATTAGCACCTGGAAGCTAATGTATCTATAATGTGACTTCAATAGAGTATTTGCCTCAGTCACTTTTTGCCAAGCAGCATAATCATTCCTACAGCTCCTATCCACCTCCAGCCCTGTTCTTCTCTCCGACCCAGACTAAACTCTCTCATTAACTTCATGTTAATGAGAGGACTGAAACATTGACCTGTCAGGCTGAACTTCATTTTACAGAGTCATCATGACGTTTTCATATAGTGTAAAGTGTTGAAGATTATATATCTACTATCCACTATACACCGTACAGTTATTTGTCTCATAAGTATCTCATCACCAATGTTTTCTACTCTAATGAACATGATCATATGTAAGAAGGAAGTGACCCGAGATCAGCACGTGTCTGAGTAAGAGACATTAATCAGGCCTGGGGGCGATTTGGCGCTCGGCTGAGGCTGTCTGTGCAGAAGTGCTGTGCCAGCAGCTCTCTGTCAACGCGGCAGTGATGGGAAGGGACAGGGGGAGCGTGGGAGCGTGGTGGCGAGCTGCTGCGAGAGCACACACAGTCAAGACATTTAACTTCACGCAGCAGCGCTGTTATTAAGCCGCTTTAGAACTCTCTTGGCTGGGATTCTGCAACTGCAGGCCAGAGAGTGACCAAAGCCAGAGACTCAGCTTTATCCTTATAGGCTATTTGCTTCTCTTTTTGGACAAGTTGTGCTTAAGGTCCTGCTTTTTTTAATGAACTGAATTCATTAACCCTTTGAAGTTACAAGTTATTCTAATACTTTTAAAAATAACTATGTTATCATATATTTCTATCATTTGTATTGCATTTTCATTTGATTTACATTCTGGATAGATGTCAGGCAATGACAGAAAACTGATCAAAAAAGATTTTAAAAAATTGAGAGGGAGGGGGGGGATTTTTCATCAAATTCTTTTGAAAATTTTCAAAAATCAGAAGTTTTCCAATTATCAAGTAATACTTGATTAATAATAAATTCCACCCTGATTTTTGTTACCGGCAACAATTACTATAACTTCAAAGGGTCTAAGTAAAACTCCAGTGCTTTTCAACCTCATGTCCGCTTGTCATATCTGAAGCATACGGTCGATTACAATGGATAATAATTTCCCTGCACTTAGCAAAGAGCAGAAAAATTGTTGACTCAAAATGCACTTATAATAGAAGCCAATGGGCAGGTGCTGAAGCATTTGCCCATTGGACTTCCATTAAAGGGCCCATATCCTGCAATTTTCTGCCATTTTATTTTTTTCCCCTTGAGTTCCACTTATAACATTTGTGGGGTTTCATGTAGCAAAACAATCAGAATTCATTTTACTCACTTCTGTTTATCCTTTTTTACTGTGCCTTTAACCCTGGTATATGTAAATTACTTCTGTTCTGACCATCTGTCCGTGATTGTGCCTCATTTTAAACGCAGTCCATGGCTGAAACACCCTTTAAAACTCCAGCTTTGATGGCCAGGTATAAACTACTGAGTACATAAATATATGTAAATGTGTATTTTTTTATATGACATGGGGCTGAACCATGTGAAATGTGAAACAAACTTCGCTTCACAACTCTTTTACTGGAAAAAAAACTGCAGGCCTCATATCCTGCAATCTTCTGGCATTTTATTTATTTTTCCTCCTTAAGCTTATGAAGTTTGTATGGTTCATGTAGCAAAAGCAATCATTATTTATTTTTAAATTACTATTTTCCAACCTCAGACTATTAAAAAATATTACTGTTACTGTGCCTTTAAGATGATATATGTAAATGACGCCTGTTCTGATTGGCTGTCCAGCATTGTGCTCCATTTTAAAAGCAGTCCAAACTGAAATGCTCCTTTTCTGTATTGAGAAAGAGTAATGAAAAAAAATGCTAGAGATGTGAAGGACAGACATTAGGTTGAAAAATGCCATAATAATCCTTTAATGGCAACCATAACAGAGCGAAACACAGAAGTAGCTAGCAAGTAGTTATTTGAAGCGGAGATGCTGAAAAGTTTCTTTGCGGGTCATAATTGATGCCTTATTAAAGTTCAAGCATTAGACCCTCTCTCTGCTGTCTATTTTAGAAGTTTCTTGAAGGCCGAGGCCCCATGGGTGTATTATCGTGTCTGAGGCAAGTTCGGGTACATTGAGTAGTGTGTTTTTTTTCTGCCCACATGAGTGTTTATTAAAAGCCTGTTGTTATTTATGCATGTTTGTGTCCATTAGAGTCGTCTTCCTCTCTATCCGGCTGCCTCAGCTATCCATCCATCTGTCCACCCATCCGTCCGTCTTCTCCCTTTTTTAGGCCACTTTTGCCCCTAGTCTGTGCATTATTTTAATCTCCAGCCTTCCGAAAAAAAAAGAGTTGGAGGGGGGGAAGAAAAAACATGCTACTTTACATGCACTCAATTTTATAACTTGGCATTTTTTAGTCAGGCATTAGTGAAGGCACCCTCATCCAAAATGTATGAGTGACGGTTTTCCCCTTCCACCCCTCAGTCTAATGGTATAAAAGAGACAATGTTTTAAACATTAAAATGAAAACCATTTACAACTATGATCAAAAGAGAACACTCGCGCATTAAAGTTTAAAAGGCGGAGGAAGAAGTATGGACGTGCGGTCAGAAAGAGAGAGAGAGGGAGAGGGAGAGAGAGACAGAGATAGAGAGGGAGGTGAAGAAGAGAAGCTAAGACAGATGATCCAGTGGAGAAAGAGAGAGAGAGAGAGAGAAAGGGGGAGAGGAGAAAGAGGCATAAAGTGCTCTTGCGCTGGGCTGCAAAACGCTGACCTGTAATGAATATGAACTCCTCTTTCAGCCCCATTCACTTCCATCCATCTTTCCTTCAGAAGCACTCAGTGTTTCTGTCCGACAGACATTTGCAGGTACATCTTAAACACACGGCGGCTGGATAACAAAGGCACTTGGAGACGGAGACGTTTCAGTGAGTGCCTACATGCGCTGTAATTGCTGTGTTGTTGAAACAAGGAAAAATGGTGTACACCTAATGTACACTCTTCATGATCGTTTTAAAAAATGAAACTTTGAGAGTTCAGCTGGGGATTCTGTGGCTTTAAAAAAGAAAGAAATTATGTGGGACTTATGATTTAAGACATAACTTAATACTATATTTCAATCCCTTTAAAGGAGAGATTATAATCAAGTCCTTAACCTTAAAGGGGCCCTCATTACACTTGTGTTTAATGCCAGTCCAAACAGCCCAGCTTGTTTTGAATGAATGGTATATGTAATGTCAAGAAAAAAAAAATCATATACCCGTCTATTCATCCTAAAGCAGATTAGTTCCGCACCTTCACGCCCAATCAAGTTATGAAGTGAGAAGCGTTTCAGCCAAGACTCCTATTGGAATGAGGTGCAATACAGGGCAGCTAATCAGAACAGAGATCACTGACATAGATCAGTCTGAAAGGCTTGAGGGAGGAGCTAGGGGATGAAGAGAGGTAGGTAGCTGGTCAAAAATTTATTCTGACTGTTTTTGGTACATACACCCACATCAAAGTTATAAAAAAAAATATGCCTATTCAGTGACAGCAATTATATTTATCTCTTTAGTTTAAAATTAATAAGCAATTATTATCTTAATTTAACATATTTCCTTTCATATAGAGTCAATATATACAGACTGTGTAATCTTAACGCCATCAAATTTTCAATTTGTTAGTGTTAAAGTTGCAAAACACACAGTTCACTTTCAGTCCAGCCTGAATGAATTAAATGAATTGGATTTATAGTCATAGACGTCATTGAAAAAAAAACATAATCATTTGCATGTATCTGCCTAATCAGCTGTTGGGGTTTAGCATGATAAGGAATGTTTCAGTCTAAACTACTGCTTGATACTGGGCAGCCAGTCGAAGCAGATCTCATTTACACTTAGCAGTTTTAAAAGACACTGGGGAGGATGAAGAGAGATTGGTGATTTGTCATGTAAAAATGGATGAATTATGATTGTTTTTGGTACATAAATCCACATAATAGATAATGGGCGTGTTCATATTTAATATTTTGTAAATACAATGAATATATATATATATATATATATATATATATATATATATATATATATATATATATGAATAAATAAATCAGGCTCTAAATAGTTTTTAACAATCACAGGCTGAATTAGTGAGAAACAAATAAAAAAGTAGAAAAATAGAACATATAATATGCAGTATGTTTATTTGACTCACTGATAAAACATGACAGTTTCAGCACCAGGCCTTCCTCAGCGTGCTCATGTTTACTTTGTGACGTCATCAACACATTGTAGGTATAATTCATCATTCTCCAAAATAGCACTCAGACATGTATATGAATAATAGAAATACTGAAAAATAAATGATGATATACAAAATGAAAAATTACCAAATAAATAACTTTTTTTTACCTATATAATCAAATGTGCAGATCATAAAAATTAATCTTGAATCTCAAAAGTCAGGGAGAAATTTAATTTAAGAGCCCATTTAATAGAAAACCCAATTTCCCCAATGTTAGTGATGTAGTATGTAAACACAGTTAAAGTTTTAAAGTTTTACCATACAGCAAGCTACAAAAAGTCTGTAATGCACACAAATCTGTGTATTAAAGCATATTTGACTATTCCGCCTACAGCAGTTTAGCCCCTCCCATTCCTACTTCCCTTGCCAAGGCTTTGGGTTCCATCATTTCTTGAAATTCAACAGGCTTTATTAGCTTCTATAGGCATGAGAAGCCTTTGTTGCTGGTACCAAAACCCATGTGTACTTGCAGACCACTGAACAATTTGCACGGCATGAACTTCATATAGGCCTACTGGTCTTCAAACCCATGTCAGTAACAGCTCTGTTGTATCTGTCAGCTGAAAGAACAGGACCCCCTTACTGCTTTGTATCGGTGGAATGAGTCCCAATGTCTTTGAATCCTTTGCTCAAATATTTATAGATAGATAGATAGATTTTTTCATCGATTTTTATAGAATTACAAATACAAATTATAAAAAATTGTAAGCTTGAGTATGTTTATAGCATAGAACAACACTTTACCCTGATTGGATGTCCCTTATATGCTTATTTCTGAAACTTTTTCAAAATTTCGGACAAAGTCTTCACGAAAGACAACAATTTTGAAACCTCCAGAAGAGGCCTGAAGAGGGACATATCTCTCATAGAGTTCTAAATAAAAACTTTTTTGAATTATGTACTGATGCCGTCACCTATTTACTGGCTACATTAGAGCATGAGTGGACTCTCACCTTGCAAGTTCTGTAGAGGGAGCGTCATGATGCCTCCAGCAGCTGCAGCGGCCACCAGGCCCTGGATATTGGCTGCAGTGGGAAGAGAAAGGACCAAGCCCTGCTGGCCGCCCAGATGCCCACCTGCGTTGAAGGGAATGAGGATGGGCTGGTTCAAACCCGGAGCTCCACCAGACATCACCCCGCTCACGGCCGAGGCCAGCTGCTGCGCCACCAGCAGAGACTGCAATAGAATTACATTACAGATCGATCAATAATGAAACACTGTGCACTATATGCAAGTGACACGAGTATGTAAATAGTAATCCATCACACTGCCCTTCACAGCAGGGATTAGGAGGCACTGGATATAAATGACTGTCTTTTTTAAATAGCTCATTCTTCTTATAAAGATGTGGCTGAAAATGGGGAGTTAGCATTGTTGGATGTTCAGCATAAGCAGATTGTTATAACTTCTCATTTTGTAGCTCATTAAAAACAGTAAATTGTGTCAGAAGAGCAGATTAAAAGGAGTGGACTGTAAACTTAAGTAACTGTGATGTTAATATGCAGATTGTTAGCTGAAATCTGATGGTATTTACATCCATGCTGGCTAAATCACATAGTAATAACAGGTTGGTCACTCATAATCCCACCATTTTTAGGGACAAAATATTTGTCATGTTTACTACTTGGTTGCAAATCCTGTAATCGATGACTGCCTTAAGTCTGCAATCCATACACATCAGCACATGCTGGGTGTGCTCCCTGCTGACGCTCTGTTTGTTTATGATGCTAGCTGTTTGCTTTGGTATTCCACAGGGTATGTAGTAGCATCATGCAGTCTAAAGAGGGGTGCACAAACTTTTGCCTACTTTTTTCTAATTGTATATACACTTTTCTAATAATATACATATATATGTCCAAATGTTTGTGGACATCCCTTGTAATGAATGCATTCAGCTACTCAGCTACTACACAGCTGTCACAGATGTGCAAATGCACAAGGACACAGCTTGTCTAGTCCCTGTAGAGAAGTGTTGCCAATAGAATAGGACAGCAGATAAACATTAACATATTGGAAACATATCTAATGCCAGGTGTGGACTAGAGGAGTATAAAGCCCCCCAGCATTTGGCTGTGGAGTAGTGGAACTGTGTTGGGTTTTGCCTAGTGCTTACACACTAGTACAGATCTGTATATATTTTAAAGAGTAATGATGGAGTAATGTGTGATGAGATACTTTTCCAGTAAAGTAATCTAATTACAGTATGTAATCAGCTCATTGTAATGGATTACTCTTTTGAGTAATGTGTCTTTGTCCAGTTACTTTTGAACCATATTGTATTGTCAGTGGAGCTGGAGAACATACTGCTGAGTCTGACAAATCAAACACTCCTCTGGATGGAGAGCAGTGTTTTCTTCAATTCAGCTCCCTCCGGCTCAGCTTTACGCCTTCATACAAAGACATCTCTGATACAACAGCAGGCGCCACCAAACACCTCTTTTCTCCTACCAACCTGTCAGCGATTCTCTCCCTGTGTCTCTCTCTCGCTCTTTCTTTCTTTTTGGTTCTCATTCTCTTACACAAATACAAACACACACACACATGTGTACACTGACACTCACATACATGTGCGCACACACACACTATCACTCATATTTGGCTTACTACTGCATATCCGATTTTGACTTTATACAGACATTTATTTTTTTCAAAAATGGCGCTTCGTTTGTAAAGACTGTGTGATTCTAGGAAAAACCTTTAACGGGTGTAGGGTCTTTACATGATGTGGTGGTTCTATAAGCTTTAAAAAATGTTCTTCAGCACAGCTGAAAGGTGTTAGACCTTTCATGGCCAGTAATGCCATAGTCACACTGGCTGGGAGTCCAGGAAAGTATATTTGGCTTCGCTATCTCAGAGTGTGTTGGATGGCCCTTCTTTCCCCACTCGGCAGTATGGTAAAAATATGACCGTCTGTTAGCTGATTTAACAGAATTGTCAGTTAAATTTTTCATCCAAGATCATTGCGAGTTTCAGTGACATCCATGCAGGCTGGTCAGGTTGGTCAGACATTCTGGGTCAGTGGTTGGTGTAGAACTGGACTCTGCACAACTGCCCTCTATCATGAACTCACTGCACACCATCATTATGTACTAAATGAGTAAGTTCAGTGGCAGGTTGCTGTCACAGAGCTGCTCTACAGACAGACTCAGGAGATCCTTTGTTCCGAGAGCCATCAGTCTCTTCAACTCTTCCCAGTGGGGCCGGAGGAGGGAGTAGGACAGAGGAGGACTGAGTCTCATTTATTGTACTTCCTGTACATCTGCACTCCTAGACACTATTTGTCACTTTACTTTATTTAAATACTAATATATGCACATATGTATTCAGTATTGTCATCTGTCTGCTTCATCCTTTATTCTTTATAACTGCACTGCCTTTCATTTCTAGTTGGTTTCAAATGCATATCTATTTGAATAGATGCAGCTGGCTGGCTTCATTTGTCTTGGAGGAAGCGCATGCTAGCCATCACCCTCCTAGTGCTGGTTAAACGAATGTTGGAGGATGACTAGTGAGTGGGAAAATTGGTGAAAAAAGCCAAAAAAAATAATTCCAAAAGGTAAAAAGTTGTTTAAACAACCAGCCATTGAAAAGACCTTCAGAGAATCAAACAGCATTCTTGCGTGGCATCGCTCTGAAGAACCCTACTGGCATTGTTATTTTTCAGGTTGCTGTTGACCAAAGTGCTTCACACTAAAGTTATAAGATTTAACAAATCTCTAACCATTTGCTCTGCTGTTCCAAATGTATGCTAGGTGCTTGCTATGATGTTGCCAGGTGGTTGCTAGGGTGTTACTATGGTGTTACTATTTATTGTTTTGTTGACATTAAAACAAATGCCAGAAAGCCAGAAGTGCAGACTCGAAGCTGCTGAATGTAAACGAAAGTGACTGTAATTATTGTTTATGTAACTAATAAGTAATTAATTATGCATTACTCAGTATCACAAACCAGTCTACCAGTCAAAACCAGTCAAAATTATGAATTGTGATATCTGCAGTGTGAACATATCAGAGTGCAGAGGGGGGGTAAATATATTCTGTCACAGAGCAGCGCTTCAGCCGGTTCCTCCTTTAACCTTGTCCAGCCTTGTGGGTCTCCCCGCAGCTTTAGCGCAGCCTCTTGCCCAGCGCCTGTCAGCTCTCTGCCCTGGTCACCTGCTCTGCCTGCACTTACTGGAGCACCTAAAGCACTAGAGGAGGCCACCTCGCTCCTTAGGCAAAGCACACGTTACCGTGACAGCAGTGTCACTACAATAAGCAGCCATGCTGTACGCCGAGGGAGGCCTGGACCAATAGAAATGCAGCTGCGGAGTCGGAGGCGAAAAGAATAGAATGAAATGAGACACAATGTTCAGAACAATTCAGAATAATGGGGAAAAGGCTGGGGAATTTCCTCTTACATACAGTAATGTTTCTTTTCCTCTGAAGGATTCAGGAGAGGAGAACTAATGGGGTAATGGAACAGAGAAATGCAAAAATCAAAACATTATTTTAATGATCAGTTTCAAACGGTATTTAATGCAGACCATGCTGCACGGCCCACTCCAATCTATAGATAATGTGGGACCATTCAATACTTTTTCATGTTCTTCTAAAGAGTCCACTGAATTTAATAAGAAGCTGACAAAGGGAATTTTCCTTCACAGGATTATGCGCAGATCCTTTTTTTTTTGGTTTAACATTCAAGAATATGCCATTTGTCATTTCATTTGGAAAGGGGGGACTCTTTGAACGTTGACTTAAGAGAAGCAAAAAAAAAAAAAAATCAATTAACCACTCAAAGGACAACAACAAAGAGTCTTGTGACAGAGTCGAGTGACATATGCTTAATCTTGCTGTTTTAAGTGTGTGTGATGTTGGATTCTTGAGGCGCATAATCAAAGACAGCCTTTCAACATTCGCTCTTCATCTCAAAGTGAACGTCACTCTCTGCTCTGACACACACAATGGAGCAACATGGAAGGGAATGATATTAAAAGACAATCCGCATCACATAGAAGGTCTCTTTCCTCACTGTACATTGCTGCACTGTTATGATTTAGTCTTGTTTAAGATGACCTACTGCAGGTCAGTTCATCCAAATTGTGCAAGACATGTGAGGTGTGTGAATCTCATCTCACCAGCATTCGAAGGCTATTCAAAATATTATTTTTTTTAAGGAACCTTGAAGACAACGGCTTTAACAAAAATGCCATGGTGTAGGGGAGCGCAGGTCACAATGTAAAATAAAATGTAAAGATAATATGCAATAAAATGGTGTAATCTGTAGCAATATAAATTTGGTCACCTTTACTTATTGCTAATTCTTGTCCTTTCACAGAATTCACACAGATTTTGTACCACCAGATTTGTGATTCCTGAGTTGTGAGCTCACTGATGTGATCCATGGAGGTCTCACTTCACAACTTACATAACTTAAAGAATCTGCTGCTAACATCTTGGTGCCAGATACCTAAAACGCTTTTAGAGGTCTTGTGGAATCCATGCCTTGAATGGTCAGATCTGTTGCGCGGCACAAGGGGGACCTACTCAATATTACGCAGGTGGTACTAATTTGTAAAGTGTATGTGATACAATCAAAAACCATGAAAATGTGTTATGTGCTAAAAGATAATGTAAAAAAATACAGTGAAGCAAGTTTATTAAAGTTTATTTGTACTTTAGTCACTGCCTGTAGTCACTGTACTGCCACTGGACCTCTTTAAGAGATTTACATCAATAAACTCATTACATAAAAATGGGGATAGGTCTTTTTTGGAGAAGAGAACACTGGTATGTGCATTATTTCTGCCAAGCAGAAAAGAATTTGAGCCCCTTTTAAAGGCTTGGTTTGAGCGTTCCTCGTTGCACTATGATTAAAAACACACTTGACCCAGACTGGGCTGTTGAAATGGAATTCATTAGACTGCTCAGAGGGACAAACAGGAGCCTAATAGATGAGACTCACCTGCATAAGAGCCACTAAAAGCAGGATCCAGAGTGAACACTAAATCGGATATGCATGAATGCTCTACTGCCCCCTAACATCTTAATTGACGGAGAGCTTTGTCAAAAAAAAAAAAGGGCCAAAATAACATAGATAAATAGCTTAAGTCAAAACCTCTAGAAACTTTGGAAACTTTTACATTGAAACCAAATGAATAGAAATAGAATTGAAGTGATAGACGGAACACTGCACAGTTTTGAAATGCTTAAAGTGAAAAAATACGCTTCACAAAGAGAAATGTTAAAATGAAGATAAAAATATATAAGTGAGGCAAGTACAGACCTGATAGAACTAATAAGGAAAGGATATAATTCAGATAATAATAGTAGACTTATTTAATGCACGGTTATGGTTCTATCAAATCTTGAAACACACCCAGCTTAATACATTAAAACTAAATGTGAAAAGGAAGAGGAATTAAATCTAAAGAAGAATGGACAACACTAAAGAGATATCAGTGGAAGGGCTCAGTTCACAGAAATGGAAAGGAGTTCAGCATTACAACTTCATAGAAATTCCGCTATGATAACCTCCCTGTTTGTAAGAGATTGGAAACAAAAATGCAAACTATTTCCATATTACACAGGAACATATAATACACTACAGGACATTGTCTAATATGAGATGCCCTTAGAGATTAAGGCTGTTTTCACGCCTGCACTTTTTAGTCCACATACATCGGGCAGGTGTAAATACAGTAATTGCACTCGGTTGCGGACCGAAACTTTCTTGCTCCTGTCCCAGACCGGTCTGAACAATAAGCACAAGAACATAAGAACATGTTCTCACATGGTTTGTGATGCATTTTGGTCCTTTTGAATTTTTCCCCGTGTGACAACAAACCAAATCAAGGGGAAAACGCTCCAAGTTTGCAAACTCATGAACTGAGCAAAGGACGAGAGCAAAGCCCATATGTCTTATATACATCAAAAGTGGTAGATAAAAGATAAGTACTTAATGAATTTACTGTTTCTCACCAAATAGATATCACAGGATATTTACATAGATGTATAGAACTTTCACAAATCAACCATTATGTTATAAACAAAACATCCCTCTTTTTACATAGATTATTTTTTTTCTCTTTTCTTTAACTTTGAAACAGACTATCTTGAGATCTGGTACCAATACAAATATGTGATATACATGTACAGTATCATGTGGTGATGTTTGTTTGATGCCAAATGTCAATAAATAAATAAATAAATAAATAAATAAATAGATAGAAGTACATACAAAGTAGAAACTCTTTAGACAAGAGAAGCTCAACAGGTATGAAATGCAGTTCCAAGCACTTCTAAAAATGGGTCAACATTTTTTGAACAGTCCTCTCTACCTTTCTAAAGAGAACAGCGCTATTTAAGTAGGGCACATGCAATATATCTACACGTGGATATTTAATGTAAGTATGGAACCTAATCTGTTAGACATACTTTTGGACATTTTCTTGTGTTTCCATAGCAACGTCATCTGTGAAGATTCACCCTGAAGTCTGTGTTCGTAGCTTAGAAATTGTAAAAGCTTTTTGTACCAGCTAAGAATCTTTCAAAGCTTGTGTGGGGAATTTTCACCCATTGTTCTTCATAAAAGGCTTCTAGTTCTGTAAGATTCTTGAGCCATCTTCCATCCATGTGCCCACAGATTTCTTCAATGATGTTTAGGTTGAGAATTGTGAGGGCCATGGCAAAACCTGCAGCTTGCGCCTCTTGAGTCTGTGGTGGAGTTCGGATTACTATTCTGTTTTCCCAGACACCATCCTTTTTTATCCTCTGCTTTTTACAGACTGGGTGAAGTTTGCTTCCACAGTTTTGCTTAAAATGTTGACAAGAATGTTTCATCTTGAACTTTATGTCTGTAGGAGATCAGTTGATATTGTACTTACTTAACTATTCACAGTAGCAGGAATTTTGACCAGGGGTGAACAAACATTTACATGTTACTGTATCATTGCTGTCGCACAAAAGCATGCAAAACAGGTCATATTTACATGTATTTATTTAGTTTTCTATGTATTCCCTCCTTTTTCAGTTGCACTCCTTCACTCGCCCTCACTGTTTTCCCCATCAGCCCCCACTTCTGTGCTACAGGGCGGCTGGCGATGGGATCTGAACCCTGGCGTGGCTGTGAAATAGGATCCGATCAAAACACTCTTTAAAACGGCTCAACAACTCCACACTCCAAATCTCTCCCGCTTATCTGAGTCACGCTGCCTGCTCTCGCTTCACCTGCACTCGCTTTTTCCTACACCAGGACACTTTGGGGGGATATTGTGGTGTAGCCTGGAATCAGCTAAATTCGCTACAGCTTGAGACATTAAACGTACATCACAGGGAATCTCTGCATTTTCCTCTAGTTGTTTCACAAAAAGACTCGGAAACCCCGGGAACACACTAAAGAGCAGTCTATTTAATCCCTTCTTTTGATACTGTTATGAATGGCTTACATTGTCAAATGTTTTGATTATGACTTCAGTGCCTGGCAATTCTGTGTTTTGGAAATCATTCTGAAATTGAGTTGGAGCTGCATTAACTTGATAGCAGAGTTAATACTCAAAACATCTGAGGCATGATGTTTAAATGCAAAAAAGACAATTATTTGACCTTGCAAATGTGCATTGATTCACTAAGCACTATACACATAACAAATATATTATATACACATACACAGTCGAACACACATATACACATATATACATGGACATATGCATCTATACACACACATATATATTACACTTGCAAATATATTACAAATCATCACTGTCTTAAACAAAATCTTATATCTCCAAAATAGTACATTTACAGAAGAAGCACTGAAGAACTAAAAGATTTTTTTTCAAGCCATTTTTGGCCATTTCTCCAGATTCATTCATTGTGACATATTCACACAGTGTAAAGGACAGTTTTTTAAATTAGCTGAGAAAATTAAAAATAAACCCAAAATAAATTTGGAAGTGCCATCCTACTTTTTTTGTATCTATTTTTAAAGCCTACATTGCAAGTAAGCATTGGCTAACAGTCCAATGTACATATCTGACTCTATGGAAAAAAGTTATTCCTGGCAATTAAACAAATCAATTAACTAAACATCCGCTTTACTTAATCCAATGAAAGGATGAGACAAAATAGCTTCTAAGACACTTTGTGCATGTTGGTATGGCCAGTTCAGCAGGTTAAAAGACAGGCAGCAGAATATAAACCCCTGTTTTGCTTATATCCTTTCCTTTTGGAAAGTAGTTTCTGTTATGTAGGACACGAAATGTTGCTTGTTCATATATATGCCCAAAGTGTGTTTAAAAGTTTGACTTGTTTTCTCGATATTTTGACTGTCGGTCAGATGTAATGATATAATATATTTTTTGACTTTGTATGTTGACATTATGCCAAATACATCAATAATAATAATCAACCAATCAAGAAGTACAAATATTTACTATCGGCCTTGGTAACTATGCTATTTTATGGTGGATTCTAAAGCACTGCTGTGTCTGCATAGTAAACCAAGAGTTATTGTTAGATGATCTGCCCCTAAATGTCTTGTTGTAATCTGATGCAGTCTTTATTTGATGATTTCTTAGTTTTACGTAATGTTCCTCTTTATGTGAAAGAAGATTAGATGGTGATTAGTTTTGTCATTTAATCTGAGAAATTATTCTCCAATTGTAAAGGGAGCTTTTTGTCTAATCCAGAGTTCAGCAGAGCAAAGTGTTAAAAGAAATTAAACAGTTTAGTTTTCCTTGTTTTAACTTTTTTTTAGCATTGAACCCCCTCATGCATCACACCCTCATCCTCCTTAGGAGGAACCCAGGGACCCATAGAACTGCCTGACGGTGTGAGCTCCTGAGAGATTACCCACAATCACACTGATAGCAGGCCTGTGTGAGCGAGAGAGAGAGAGTGTTGGGGAGAGAGAGAGTGTGTGTGTGTGTGTGTGTGTGTGTGTGAGAGAGAGAGAGAGAGAGAGAGAGAGAGAGACGGACTCATGTAGGGCTAACTGCCCTCTTACAGATCCAGCTCCGTAATGGCAGAGTGCACAATATCCGACTGCGGAGTGAGAATCCATCAAAACATATTGATCCCCAAACAGGGGAACTGGCTGTGGCAAGAGCAGAGAGAGCAGCGTGGCTGGAAAGTGTTTGTTTTGGCACTACCATCTTGACAGGGTTCATATTTTATGGTTCTGGCAAGGGCCAGTTCACTATAGCAGGGCAGTGCGGGATAGGGCATTTGATGGCCTACACACCCCCTCATCTTACTCCTACTCCTAACAAATGTACCAAGTTCAGCTAATGTTAGCGTGTTTTACGCCTCTAAAAGCTAGATCACAGAAAGCTATTGCGTAAAATGGTTATGAATATGTTACTTAAAGCCTGAAATATTGTTTTACAGCTGCTTTAAAATAAGATTTTTGTTTTATAAATCCGTTCAAGGTGGCAAGGTACATACAGGGTGTCTGTTCTTTATCAAGTAATAATTATGTAAAGCTGCTTTGTGACGACAACAGTTGTAAAAAGCGCTATACAAATAAATTTGACTTGACTTGACTTGACTTGTATGGCAATTTTTACTAACATTATCATTGTTATACAAGACCCAGAGGACACACATACGTCCACAAGCCTTTTTGGTTTACAAATAAAATGGCTGTAATTGTGTTTAAGACATCAGGACGCTTGGTTCCGTTCACTACCACTGTATAGAAATCAGAGTGGACTGGAATCAGATCGGAGCATTTATTGCCTCTAAAAGCTACATCACAGAAATATTATATAAAATGGGCACCTGGAAGCCTCAAACACTGTTGCTGTAAAATAGATCTTTTGCATAAAATATATTTTTCATAGATCTGTTCATGGCAGCGAGGTATATGCTGGGCATTTGTCCTATTTTTCCATCATCAACGTGAACTTATTATGTTGGATAGTAAATTAAATTGCAATAATTGTGTTGTAGACACAGAGACCCCTGGTTTCTTTCACCAACACTGTAATAAAATCAGAGTGACTACAGTGAACTAGTTCACACCAAACCACTCTCAATGACTGACTGTTTACATCACCACAAAATTCCCTTTAACCTTACTTTAAGTGTTTTTACCAAGCAGTGCAAAATGTGTGTGCTTATGATTGTGTTGTCACCTGTGGTCCAACAGGGTATGCTGGATGGGACTGGCCCATGTGACCCTGCTCAGAGGGGCTACTGCTCGCATCAGATTGGACTGATCCACCTCGACCACCTGATGTGCGACAAAAAGAGAGAGAGAAAAAAAGAGAGGTTTACTTTTCTGCCCCCAAAAATACAATCGTGTTCACAAATTCCATTACAATTCCACAGCAAGGAAACTATCAAAAAAGTGTATACTATCATTGCTTCCCATTTCTGCTTTTCTTCTCCCCTCAGACACAAACACGCACACTGAGGCAGAGTCACGCTGTGATGGTGGTAAGCCCTCAGCAGGGAGCTCCGTAAGTGTTGCGGTAAAGTGTTTTATCAATAGATAAACACATTCAGCCCTAAACACACATCAGCAGCGTCACACACAGCTCATTGAAACGCTTTATTCCTCCCTCTCAGCACCACTCATCAATTTACATGCCGAAGAATCCTGCTGACCTGTACGCACACACACATACACACACACACTCTCACATACACATCTGTGTCCAGTGCAGGCCCACGCATATATACACAGACATGACACCCAAACACTTTCATGGGCAATATACATGCATAAACACTCTAATACAGGCACACACACATACAGTACTGTGCAAAAGTTAAGAGACCACTTTTAATTTCTTTTACTCTCATTCAAAACAGCCATTAAACACAAAACACCGAAGTTATTTCTTTTTCGGTGTCCGGGAGAACATCAGAAAACATCTCAATCAAACGTATCAACCTTTAACGAGTCCACACTTCACCTTCATTACACCTTCCATTCTTTTCAGTGGATCCCTTTCAGTCATTCTGCTGAAATCTGCAATCCTCTAAAGTTCATTTTTAAAAGTTGGAGCACTTTCTGCTTCTGACTATCCAAGCCACCTCAAAAGCATTCTGTGATGTTAAGGTCTGGATTCTGGATCCCTGTGTCCACACCCACTTACATACAGCTATAGAGTGGGTCACAATCATCATATGCAGTTGTATGCAAACGTTCAGTTCCTTTTATACAGGAAGCAAAGAACAGTTTATAGAACCCACCACTCTCAGCCCTGCTTTTATTAATCACAGTGGCCAATTCAGACAGCACCTTTTCCTCTCTCCACAATGGTGGCTGGCTTAAAACATGTAGAATTCACACTCGAGTTCAGGCCAAACCTTTCCATGAAGTTGTGGAGAACCACAATAGCGAAGAACACAAACTCACAAGGATACGTAAAACATGCACCTACTGTAAGCAAGAATCGGCTCCCGTATGGAGCTCTTCTGTGTAGAAAGCTCTGAAAATGAAAGGCCTGCACGTCCAGCTGACCTTATACAGTGCTGGCATTGTTTTACCTTGAACCAACTGCAGTCAGTCGGAAACACTTATACCTGTCCTTAAAGGTCAATATGTCCATATTTCTGATTTTCAAAACAATACCAAAAGTAGTATTGCAATGCTCAATACCAGACGATACAAAATGAGCGACTGAACTGCATAAAAAAAAACAGGGGTCTTATCCGATGTCATGACATGACCCTGTATTGAGGGCAATGTTTATAAGACTACATGGCATCTAAAAAGCCTTTTGTTCTACAGAAATCTGCAAATCTCCAAAGTTCGGTCTGGATTTCAGTCTATTGTTCTGAGAACAACAGCTTCAGACGTTGTTTTTTTTTAGTAAGAGCTTCTTGATGTCCTTCCAAACACACAACAGAGTTGTCTTTTCACAGTGGAAGGATGGACAGAGTAACCTGTGTGATTTCCTTTGCACAGTTCTTGTTTATCTGATGGGGCAGATCTTTTTGTGGTGAACCAGGTCTTGCACAGTTGTTAACCTACATGTTATGCCAGTCTGTTAAGGTAGATGTACAAAATGATCTACATGACCCTTTCATAACAACAGACATAGATGTTTATAAAAGTTCCAATGTTCCAGTGTTCATAAACGTTTATGAACACAATTTTAGGTTGCTCATTGATCATTCAATATTTAGACCTCATTAACACGTTTGTCACTGAACGCAATCAAATCCTCACAGCAATGCTTTAGTAGAGCCTAAACCTTCCTTGGACCAGAGGGACAGAAACTCCAACAAAAGCGGGATAACCTCCGAGCAGGTGTCCCTAAACCTTTGTCCATATATTGTATATGTTTAAAAAAATTACTTTACTAAACGTAGAAGAAGAAAACAGTTATTTATCTTATATATCTTGTTTTCTAGGTCATCCAGTGCTGCCATGGCCACCCAACACCCACCTCATTTAGATAGCTTAGTTATGTATTAGAATCACCAATACTAAGCATCAAGCTATCCATAACTGGAAGTGTCCTTGTATGACAAGGGCCAAATTGTGATGGCTGGACAATAGGGTCAGAGCATCTCCAAAACATCAGGTAGGTCTTTTGGGGTGTTCCCGGCATGGTCTAAGAAAGGACAACTGGTAAAAAGGTCACAGGGTCATGGACACCCAAGGCTCAGTGATGTAATCCATAGAGGCCCAACCTCACAACTTACAAGACTTAAATGATTTGCTGCTGATGTCTTGATACCACAAAACACCTTCAGAGGCCTTCCCTTGGAGTCCATGCCTCAAATGGTCAGATTTGTTGTGGCGACACAGGGGGACCTACTCGATATTAGGCACATAATATAAGAGTTAATGTTATGGCTGATCAGTGTATATATACATGAACCTGATTATCTACATACAATATTTGTAAGCCTGAGTAGAAGTTTATTAAAGGATTGGCTGTTTAGACCGCATTAGTGAGGCCCGTGGTAGCAGTAGAGTCCTTTGACTGCAGTGGATTGATTTTGGATCACTGCTGTCATTCTTCATCCACCTAGGCTAGGACATACCAACCTAGATAACTGGACATGTTGTTATGGCTCTTACTAAGTGACAATAATTTGAAACCATGTGTACAGATGAAGACACTTTCCAAAATCCATATATAGTATATATATATATATATATATATATTTGCCAAAAAGCTTGAGATTGTATATTAACGTTTACTCCGGCCCTATTTTTCCAATTCCAATTTTACAGATGACACTTGAATGACCATAAAAGTGGCTGCTGTTTTAAAAGCACTGCCACAACAAACACAGAATAAAGCAAGAAATGAAAGCTCCTGATTCCACCCTTAACCTGAACACAGGAATCATTTTGCCTGCCTAGGCTGTAATTACAGAGATGACAGGAGGGCAGAGACACGTCTGTCCACCCTAATCTTCCACACACACTGATCAGAGCTAATGAGAGAGTTAGTAATCAGGTGGTGCACACGCCTCTTATACACCACACATGTGCTGGGGGCTGTTTATGTTGGGGTGCTGCAGATAAAAACAGGGAGCACAGGGCAATTCTGTTTTTCTCACTTTTTTGTACGTTTCTAAAGGTTTAGAAACTGTACAATTTACAAAACTGATTTTGGAGAATAAAAAAGCTCTTATTCATAATTATTCATTAAAGAAGAAAATGTATTGATAAGAAGAATTAATTATCATCATGTATTATATATTGCACTAAACTAATTTTAATAGTTATAATAATAAATATGGTAAATACATACATAATAAATTGAAAATAAAATAAAAACATTATTTTAAGTAATGAGTAAGATAAATAGATAATAAAAACAATGATATATGTGACTTACTAAATGATTAATATTTAGCAAATTATTAGTGCATATATATATATACACACACACATTACACAACATTTATATATAATAACAGAAGGTAATAAATAAACAACAAACAGTTAATAGACCCATTTCAGCGTCTTATTGTCTTAGACTCATTAAGGAATGTCTTTACGACATATCTAAAACCAAACAGACGTGACAAACCCAATAAACACCTACAAGGACAAATGTTCTTGGGAGTAAAAGTGACAAGCGCCAAGCGCCTCATTATCTCAATATCAAACATAAAATGATGTGAAGCAGGTGAGGCACTGCTGTTCTGCTGTAATCGAAGAGAATTGTTCTCCTGTATAATTAATCAAGGCATCACACTGACAGAGCATATGAGAACACAACAGAATTTGGCACAGAGATGCAGTTATTGTTATGTTGCCAGCTGAGACTAATGCATACTCCACATACGTCTGCAAAGCCAGGCTTAGCGTACAATGCTGCTTTTCATTGGATGAAAGTGGAGCATTTGATCCCTTTGCACACAACTGTGAAGTTAACGCGTTTTAGTTGTATGAAGGGAAAAAAAATCAATAATGAATACATGCACATGTGCCTCTCCGCAGGGGGTTTAGTATGACTTTTCCTCCCTGCAACAAAATTAAAAAGCTGACGGAGGAAATGTCTGGGGATTTCAGCAGCCATTCCGTCCCATTATCAGATCCCACTGTTCTTTTAACCTATTTATTAAAGGGAGCTGTCCTCTAAATGGATTACCTTCTCAACACAGAGACTATACTTATGTCTAGGGCATTGATAGGGGTGCTCTGCTTTTACAGGAAGATTTTAAAGGAAAGTGCGGTCATACATGCATTTTAAGTAGCTGAGCTTACAGTACACAGTTTTGTGCTTGAAAAAGTATTTTTTACCTCACACATATACTGCCAGAAACAGTATAGTTTTGAGTTTTGCTCATTGGATATTTGTGGAAAAGTGTCAACTCTGGTGCTTCAAACACTGCTACAAATAGCTTAACAAAGCCATGTAACCACCAGAGGAGTGCTGACCTGTGTCTGATAAGGAAAAAGTGGATTATTTGAGGTTAACACCTGTCAAATAATGCATATATTAATCGGACATTTTAATTGACCACACATATATTGTCATTAAGAAACAATTAAAAACTTTTTTGTTTTATGAAGAAGAACGTAAACAATGTAGATTTTAAGTTTATGTAGATTAGGAGTTAAACACCATAAATGCGTATGCGTAGATGTCCAGTATTATTTATAACCCAGTATATTATTTATAACATAATTTGTTACAAATGATATACTATAACTCTATGTTTACAGTCATTTTTGTTTGTTTTGTTTTTTTGCTCCGAGACTTGATTGCCACTTTTGAAATATAGGGATTTCTGGATATTATCTTTATCATAACTTTATTATTGATGCTCACCAGCTTTCACAGTCATTCTGGAGTCATCTACAACTCCATCATTGATCACACTTGTTTTTTATTTGTAATTATTGAAATATTAATTTACATCTTTGGAACAGTAGTGTACCTGAAAAAACACAACTTTACAGGATGATCTTGGATGGATGGTCCAAGATCACCAAAATCACCAAGTTCATCCATCCATCATGAAATGTTCACGTAATGTAAGTGGCAGCTGGCATTTTCTATTATGTCAAAGCAATAAAATGAATAAAGATGTGTTAAGTAACGAGATGTAAGATACCATAGAAGCCCATGATCCCACCGTGTCACCATGGTTATAAAACAAAGACAGTTGTCGTGGCTGCCTGGCACATAAAAGGAAGGAGCTGCCATTACATAAAAAAACCTCCCTCGCATTGATCATCTAAGTGGCAACTGTGGAGTGGGAATGAATAGGCCTGGCATAGTGAGCCTGCAAGGCCGAAGGTTTTTTTTCCCCACAGAGTGCAAAGAGCTAGCTTTAATTGACCTCATCCGTGCACTGCCAACCCCCCCACCCCCCACAGCACCACCAAAAAAACCAAGACCATCCCACTCCCCCCCTCCAAGGACGGCCGCAAAACAATCGTCTGGGCCGTCGGCGTCGTCATTGCGATTCTGCGAGCCACCTCCTCCGATGTTTCTGAATCAAATGGCTGTTATTGAAAGCTTTGTAAAGCGCTGGGTCGGCTTTCGCCCCCGAGTGCATTTATGAATCAATTTCAGCCGCCGTAAAAAAGAGGAGCTTTAACACTTTAGCTATTTTAGTGGAAATGCATTATATCATAAGTTGCCTACTACGGGTGGGGGGCAGGGGGAGGGAGTTGGCTCAATCAGGGCTATTCAGAATCAACAGGCCAAGGTATAGTGAGCTCTTGGCACATCTTAAATAGCTCTTCTCGAGACAACTCACGTTGTGCTACATTACCTATTTATCATGTCATTGTGCAAATATGCTACACATTACAAAGCTGACAGAGACAGTACTTTCAGCCTTTCAGCTGTGAAATCCAGCAAACTGAGAACATGCGGACTTTAATGCGGCAAGGCAGAGCCTACTGACACATGATATTATATTATGTTAGCCACTGATTCAACCATAGCAGGCTGAAAAAAGGACGCCTTGTTGATTTTTTCCTGTAAAAAACGCCCTCAGGTTTCGCAGCAGCATAAGCACTAATCATTAGGCACCAATCCATGACCTCTCCAAAACACATTTAACCACTTTGCGATTTGATGCATAACTTTGCTTCGGGCATCCAGCGCATGCAGTATTTTTATAACGACGACTATTGTGCTGATGATCGGTGGAATGATCGATCCAAAAAAAGGGGGAAAAAGAAAGCAGTGAGTGGTGGTTTCACTCAGTGGGATTTAATGCCTGCGCCTGATGATTGACAGGTTGCATTTAACACAAGCTTAAATCCAGTCAATAATCAGAAGCGTGTTTAAATTGTATGGCCATTGATTTAGGCTAGTTAATGCAGCTGATGGGCCCAGAGAGATATTACTTTAGTGCAGAGAATGTGAGTGAAAAAAAGGAGGGAATGATGGAGAGAATAGGGTGGAATTAGAGAAAGAGAGAGAGAGAGAGAGAGAGAGAGAGAGGGGGGGGGGGGGGGGGAGGGAGGGAGATGTTTCTAAAGTAAAACAGCTTGTCAAACCCCACAGCTCCTAAAGGTCCCTTTGAGCAGCAGATAGTGTTGTCATACTGAACTTTACTATCAGTGATATTGGAGCTAGCGTTTTGTTAACAGCTCAATAGGAATGGACCTTCAGATACGCTATATGGACAAAAGTATTGGGACACCTGAAATCAAGTGTATTGAAAAAAAGTTTATCTTGCTTTTGTTAGAGTAATTGTCTCTACTGTCTAGTCTAGGCTGTTAAGGCTAAAATCCAAAAACCTGCACTTCCAAACAGAAGACAGAACCTCAAAGAAGGATCGTGACGGGGCGTCCGAATGCTATCGCACAGAAGGCCACATCTGCTTGAGAAGCTTCCTCCCTTCTCCTCATCCTCCAGCAATGTCAACTCGATTACCTCAGGGTTGAAAGAGACAAATACCCATCCAGATGACTCCTCATCCTTTTAGGCCCATCTGCAGAAGCCCAGGCTCTGAGGCTCCAACCCTGCCCGAGGAAGCGCTAACCCTTTTAGAGGAAGCCGCAGGAATGCCGGGGTCATCGTGCTTTTCACTCATGCTAACCCCTTCTTAAATTATCTTAACCATATTTCCAACAAATAGGATTCTGCCTCCTGACCCTGATATTGTCCCTGTCCTGAAGAAGGTCCCTCCTTATTTTCTCTCTGAGCTTGCTCGCTCTTTGAAAGCATCTCCCTTTTCGGTCTATTTTTGTATCGTTTTTGCTGTTTAGCTAAACTCCCAGCTCCCCCCTTTCAAGTGCTACAGCCCACAGAAGGCTGCTGTAGGACACAGCAAAATGCTGTTTGTTGTCTTGAAATATCATTTGTTTTGTTAAACTGAAATACCATGTGAGTAATGTAATACTCATGTGTAAAACCATGTGATTGTAGGTAATAAATGAAATTAAATGGTGTTAGGATGAACGTCAACTTGCACATCACATTACTTTTATTTGGGCAATAAATGCTTATATTCAACTGACATAATCTCCAGTTTCATCTTAATCAGAAAGTCACTGGTGTTGATAGGTATGGATATTGGGAGGACTTCAGCAGAAAAGATTTTAAAGAAATCCAGCCTGAAACAGCACACAGTCACACTGTGTGATATAATAACCTGTTACCTGTGTATTTCCACCTTTGGGGTACTAGAGTGTGTGGGTACAGTAGGTACAAGTACAAAGGGTACCTATTTAATATAGAACCTATTTAATTTGCTCTACAAAGAACCATCTACAAGATGTTCGCCTTGTATATAAAGAACCATTTAACCAGCCAATAAACATTTAAGCATTTAATAGTTCTGTGAGGGCTTCTTTGAGAACCTTTAATGAATTAAAAAAAAACTCAATTTTGTGGACAAAATTGAAAAATTCATTAGAAAAGATCCTTTTGTGACATCATGCAATGACCCCTTTTTGGATGCCTTGGAGAGTATGTATAATTTGTGTAGCGTATTTTGGAACACTGCCTTGTTACATTACACACCTCCATCTAATTAGCTTTGAGGCCTTTTATAGACAAACTAATATTACTCAAATCTTCAGCAAAGACCAGTGACTTTCACATGCACAGGATTTTCAGTTCTTCTCCTTCTCAACATCCTTTTTTAAAGGTTTCACTTTGATAAAGGTTCATCTTTACTCAATCTGTCTGTACAGCTTTATTCCAGAACTCTTTGGGCTCATCTTTGTATTTCTTAGCAAATTCCAGTATGGCTGTTCTGCTCTTCATACTTTCATGCCAAGCAGTTTGTTTTGAGTTTACCTTCTTGAAGTCATATGTGAATTGTGGATCATGGCACTTTCACACTACACTGTACAGACTATCTACCACCTGAAAGAATGATAGATCTTCTGTCATATGTTACTAAATACACTCTGAAAGGCAGTGAACAACCCGGTACTTATAAATCCTTTCTTCTTCTTGTTATATTCCATAAAGGTGGCATTGGAATCCTCAAATTCAATAACGGCATTCATCTCCACTCTATCAGTCCAAACATCTTTCCAGCAATCCATTCAGAGACATTGGTGACTTGTTAAAACTAGTTACAATCTGTTGCCAGAGGAGTTGGCAGTGCATGCATGTTCAAGTTGGCCATAGTAAAATGTATCAGCGTGTAGAATAAGACCTTTCTGTCTACCACCTGTGTCTTCTATATCTATAAAACATACACAAGGCTGCCTTTATTGTGATGCGCCGTGAGCTGAGAGCAGGATTCACAATGCTTAGCACTCTGTATTCATTAGTTTAATTAGAGTAGTGATACGGTGTGACTGTTGTGACATCCCTATTCGTGCATGTTCTTGATCAAATAGATAGATTATAGGCTCCTGAGAAAAGAGCATTCATTAACAGTTCCAGCTCTATAAAAGTGTTGCTGCAAGAACTTTAACAAGGAGGGCAAGGAGAACAGAGCACATTATCCTGGTTTTCAAAATCACTACACTGGCTTCCAGTCAGCTACAGAATAGATTTTAAAGTTGCTACTAGTTTACAAATCAATAAGTGGTTTAGGCCCAGAATATATCACTAATATTTATTTATTTATTATTTGCGTACAACTGGAACCGAGTGCCAGAAAAGCTTAGATGTGCACTAAATCCAACAGTTTTTAATCCAAGTTAAAAGTGAATCCTCTTTTCCTGTATCAACCAACTAACTCAACGACTTACCAACTGACCAACAAGACAGCATAATTGAACTTGCTTTTCCTCTAATAGCTACAACACGTTGGCCATATTTACAGACCTTTGTAATTATATAATGAAGCACAGCAACGTAATGGCAATAACTTTCAACCAAAACTGAAGGTAACATGAAATACTTTATACACTAGTAGCATCACCTTTCACCAATTATCTCAATATTTTGTCCCAAACTGGAGGACTAAACACAAGTTCCTACTTGTAAGAGAACCATTTTTCTTCAGAGAACTTCACAAAGCTTCTCACCATATCTGCCCACACGCCCACCAGTGAGTACTGTGCGTTCACTGGTTTTGAAATCCAGTGTGGCAGTGAGGCTTCCCAGGGTGGTGTGAAGAAATCAACACGGCAGATGCCCAACATACCATGCCTAACATGTCAGCCGCTGCCCCTTAGGCCACTCACAAACACATTTACCCACATACTCACACACACACATACTCACACAGCCTTTCCTCCTCTCCTTGGACTACCTCTCCTCAGTGGCCTACTTTAACCACAAGCTCTACAGTAAAAACAAACTGTCAATGTGATGCGGCCTATTCTATCCAGTCCTATAAATTGTGTTTGAGCACATACAAGCGTTTGCTTTGAGCTCATAATTGGTAAAATTTGGCACATGATATTGTCAGAGACAACACTATCCTGTAAAGGTACATTTGTTCATCTAGCAGCAGCAGGAAACCCCTTAAGAACCCTATCTAGGCCTTCAGAGGCTTAATGATGTCTGGAAGCTAAACCATTGGTAATGTTTATACTGTAATACTGCAAGCTCTCCTATTGGTTAGGACTTATGCATAGAAGAACCAAAAATCCATTTTTAACCAAAATGATTGTTATAGAGATATGTGTAAAGAACATTTAAATTGGTAAAAAAAAGTGATGGTTCATTATATATCTAAAACGTTATTTACACATCTAAAAAGTTCACTCTTTACATCACTTATACAAATATGGTCTATTATGGAAACCAAAAGTGGTTCTTTTTTGACATTGCTCAAATAACCATTTAAAGCATCTTTATGTTCAGGAATGTCAGAAAATAGTACCACTCTAGGACTTAAGGTTAAGTCATTTGAAGTCACTTAAGCAGTTTAGAGTCACTTTTAATTTAAGTCACTTTCAAAACTGCTAACCTTACCAGTGTGGAATAATTTACTTCCTGATCTGGTCTTTTTTGCAGCAAGACCGACACCTAACTGAAGAAACCAACCCCCCACTCCACCCCACTCCCTCCAAATCAAATCTGTTGGTGGTGAGATCTTCATATATAGTAAATGTAAGCAAGCCTCTGAGTCTGTTACATATTGGAGAAGCAATACACTCCACATCATAAACTTTCACAACTGCGTCTCCTTGTCATTTCACCGCTCTTTTCTTCATCCCACACTCATTCCCTCACCCACACGTCTACCCTTCCTCTTCTCCATGTCTTTCACCAGGATCAATACGCATCATCATAAACACGAGCGTTCGGACGGGATTGCCACTGACCTGCTGTGAGGCCCCTTTCTCTCAAACTCTCCTGTGCAAGGTCATTTGGTGCCCCCGTCTTGCCACCCTATTGAAGGTCGCGCAAAAGGACCGGCTCTTTGAAGCCCCAGAAACTCCATTCTGCCAGAACAGAGGTGCCCCCAGTTTTTATTCCACATCCTCAAGTATGAGTGTGTGGGAGGGGTGGTGGGGGGATAACAAAAAAAAAACTAATAACTTCTTCAGATAGCTAGTGTCTCTCTTTCTCTCTCTCTCTCTTGCACACACACAAATACACACACACACACAACCCTTCCTATATAGGCGCACTCTCCCGCCTCTCATCTCCTCAGTCTCTTGGTTTCAAAGGAAGCGAATAAGGCAGAAGGACAGAAGGTTATGCATTAGTACTGGTCAGTGCTCAAAGAGACGCCGTCATAAATAATAAAGGCTCTGGGAAGGACATCCAGGCTCTAGTTAACGTGTCTTGTGCCGCAACACATCAGACGCAAGTCGCAAGATTGTCATTTCGACCACCCGCTCGATCCATATGATCAGGTGACGGTTTCAATTATACCGTGCCACTGAGGCTGCATAAACAACGCAGGGAGATGCGCAAGAGTTTGTTTTGGGGTGTTTTCTGTACATCCATGAACATTCAGGGTCATGCTCCTCACTGATAACCATCACTGATAGCCTTTTTATTTTGCATGAACTGGAATGCAATTTGTTTCCTTTTCCTTTCTGAAAACAGCAAACAGCTATATCAGTTATGATGAATATACATATAAGCTAGGAAGAATCTGGCTGTCTTTATTAACCCTTCCAGGACCCCACATGCTTTAACTTGTCTCTTATTACTTTTTGTTAAATTATTTGTCATTTGCAGAATTTTGTTGAAAGTGTAGATTCTAAATTTTTTTGTGTTTTGTGGAAAGAAAAAAGCTAATTTCTATTTATTGACCATGAAATAAATGGAGAAAGATCTGAAGTACAAACACATGTAATGTAACAATGCAACTAATTATGTAAGTATACTATATAATTATCTACGTTTGCAATTTTGGAATCTAAATGTAATAAAAAGTACTAAACTTTGAAAGGTAAATTACTGTTTGATTAGTCAAAAAGTGTAAAAATTTCATCTCAGAGACTATAATGGTATTTAAACAAAAATGGTACACTGTAAACTAAAAAATGTTGAATTTATGTAAGAATACAGAGAAACTAGTTATTCTATTCTTAAGTACAAGTCCACAATTTAATTGAACCATAAGCAAGGCATAAATTCTAAACTAGACATAAGGAAGAAAACTTAAAACCACTATATTTTGGTATATATATATAATTCTTCATAAAATGACAATTGTTTTACTAAAATATCAGTATGTTAAAAATATGTAAACTTACTTTATGGTAAGTATACTATAATTTACACTGTACACTTAATACAAAGATTTAAGCAAGTTTACTTATTTTTTAATAAATTGATAATTTGTTCAAAAAAAATGTTAGAAATGTATGTTAAACTTATAACGTTTGTCCTCAGAATTTATGTTACTATACAGTTACTATAACCGTTTACAGTCTATTTCAATGTTTCTAGACAATATGGAAATATAAAAGTTGCAGTGTTTTAACCTGGAAATGTGGCAAAGAAAACTGGCAAAGTTATGCAATGAACAGGACTACATGTCTAGTAATTAACTTGGACATGTAAACATACACTGCTGAGAAGCATGTCCAGCTTTAATTTTTCACTTTTTTTTTTTTTTTTACTTTTATTGTGCATCAAATGTTTGAGGTCACCTAGCTTTTTAAAATCATGTTTATAAATAAGCATGTTTTCTTTGTTGTTTGGACATATCTTAACATGTCTTAGATTTTTATTAGAAAACTTTAAAACAACTTATAACAACATTCCTGAGAAGTACAAAACACCAAGTATTATACAGCGTTCAGAATTACAATACCACTTTTCACTGTTCACTGTTCACTGTTTGCACTTACTAATGCAAATTACATAAAAATAAGCTAAAATAAGATGAAAATAATATTTCACAAATCCATTTTGTATTGTTCAGATAAATCAGACTATTTGTCTATGTAGGATCATTTCATTTCAACAACAGTGAAAAGTTTGCATACATCTCTTTATGAATAAACTAGCTGTTTCAGAATGATCCATACATTTTCACCAGGGCTGAAGTCAATTGAGGAAGCAGGCCACTCCATAATCTGGTCATCAGCAAACCCCTTTTTCTTGAACCAATCACGATTCACGAGTATAGTGGGAAGCACGAGATGGGACATGTTTTCCTTCCTGTGTTTTCCTTACTCTTGCACTACAACCCTTCCACCAAAGCAAGAACTGTTGCAGAACCCCTCTGAGTTCAACTTTACTACATCTGTATGTTCATCATTGATGATACAGGCCCAGAACATGACACCTAGTGACCATCCATCAACAAATTTTGCCTGGCACTCGTCAGTAAATATTAATGTATCTTTTGGCCTACATTATCCTCATCTGTCTATGTTGTATTCTGTTAATTGGGTTTCTTGTTTTCATCTTGGACACTCTTACTTACTTCTTATAATTGAAAACTTTACAGCAAATAGTTTTCTTTATTTCTCTTAATTTATAGGCTGTAAATATATTTTTGCTAGTCAACTTAGGTGTTTTTGCAACTTATCTTTTGATTCTTCTAAGTTCACAAGCTTTAAGTTTCTGAAACTTGTGTTCCACATGTTTCTTTCAACCATCTTTACAATTCTGCAGAACGTTCTTTACTGTGTGATGATCATGTTGAATTAATTTGGATATTTCCAGTGTTTAGGTGTTTTCAGATACGTTTACTAATATGTTATTATTATTATTATTATTATTATTATTATGTTATTCTCATAGCTTTGCTAAATAGTTGTGAACACAAACAGTTACTGTGTGCAAACAGAATTACAAGCAAGGGGCATTATTGAACTTATTTGACACTATATGGAGACCAATCAGGGATTTATTTGGAGCAGCTGTGCTGATTAAAAGATATATTGAAATGTAGTCAAAAATTACATGGATGCATAATAATTTTAAACTCACTGTACTGTCTTGTTGTAATGTCATAGTTCCTTTATTTTTTTTATACTGAACTACATGCAGAACTACACTGTTAATTGTGGTCCATCCATTCAACCTAAAGATATTACTTCAGGTGGTAACAGCCAAATGAACCAGGTCTATTCAACTCAAATAACCATTTGGAAAAGAACCATTTTTTGATTTAAAATATTTTTTTTTAGTTATTTGAATAAACCCAGTTTAATTGGTTGTTCTCACGTGATGTTTTTTGACTGAACAGGCTCTTTTTTCGATGTATTACGTAAAACCTGAGTGATGAGCATTTCGAACATCAACAATTTTTTTTTGTCAAGCAAGTAATGTCTTGCATACCAACCTTTCATCACAAAAAAGTTTTTCCCCTTATACCCATTATAAAAACTCGAAATGCAAGTGCCAATTAATTTTCACTGGCTCTCCTGTCCTTGCTGACCCTGAACAAGCATGTTCCAAGAACAAAAGTGGACCTAGCGCAGGTCCCAGATGCACTCCCCCCACAACGCATGCTTGAATAGCATCTTATCTATAGCCGCTGGCACTACAGACGCATTAGCGAGTAGATTACACATGCTTGGTAGGCATGCATTAGGGAGATGGGGACAGGTCCCGGCTCTAAGCAGACGACTAAAGGCCTAAGCCCGGGCCTATAATGAGATCTAACTCCTCAGGAGAGGCACTCGGGGCCAGTGGGCTCTATTTACGGAGGCCGGCCTTATTTAAAAGACTGTGTCTGTGTCACTTTATTACTTAGCCCTGGCGAAGCACATCAAGGCTCTCTTTGCATTAAGACCATACACCCCCCCCCCCCCCCCACCTCCCTATTTGCAGCTAAGCTGATTACACAAACATAATGTGTGTGTTGTGCATGGGGGACTGCGAAGAGGGGGGGAGTGCAAGAGCCTAATGTGAGTGTGTGCTTGTACTTGTGTACTTATATGTATGAAGCGACAAAGGACGCCTGGCATAAGGAGACAGTAATGTGTTTCGCTCGTGGCTAACCATTAAAACAATCGTCTAAATCCAGGTCAACTTTTAGGCAACAGAAGAGACGGTACATTTGTATGACTGTCTGGCAGTGCACTATAGTCATATACCCCCACTAGACACACACTACAGGCCAAAAGTTTGGAAACAGTAAAGCAGGAGATAGCAGAGAGTAGTCTCTTACTGACGGAGAACAAAAGGAGCTCTTTGAAAAGTTATTGATATTTTTTTGTGTGAACATTTATCAACATAGAGTATGAACTTTTGTTCACAGTATGATATAATGTCATTGCATTGTCATGAAAAAACCTTGTATCTACAAAGAGTTACAACGTTACTTCACAGAAGAAACATTACTGGACATCACTGTAAAAGTTCATCATCGCCATATTCAAATAATGTCAAAAACTAAATATGTGAACATTTTTCTGAATAAAATCAGAACTGTGGTCATTTACATTTGGTTAGTATAGCTGTCAGATGTGTTGTGTTCACTGTTAAGGAAGTGAATTCATTGTTAAATATGCAGAAGGAACCAAAAAAAAAAATTGGTTTGTCAGTGTAACCCAAACATTTTATTCTGCGTTGTAAAAAGTAATTTAACTGACTTTATTCAAGTTACATTAGATACAAAAGAAAAAACTAAAAACGCTTCAAATAAACTTCTGTCCTGTTCCCCAGTCCAGTCTTGGACTGTGGTCTAGACTACAGACATCTTTGCCATTGTCTTGGACTTGTCTTGTACCGGAAGTGTCCACCATAACTAAAGCTTCTAGCTTCTTTCTACACGTCCCAACTGTTTCTTGTCACGCAAGAACAGTGAAGCATAAAACATATCACTCCTGGCCACAACAGATACATTTTCCTCTCAAAGTCTCCCTCAATTACACAAATCAATACACATTTCTTTTATCTTTTCATCTCTTTTGCCTCTCACTCTCTCTCTCCTTCTCCCTCTCCGGGTTGAAGGTGACCCCTGGGCTGGAACGTGTCCTCCATTTCGCCAGAATCGGTATAAGTGCTGGCCATTTGGCTTAGACGTTAAGTGTACAAAATGAGTGGTCCTGTCTCTCCGGCCCCTCTCGTCCTGACAGGCTGATGATAGAAGCATCACATCCTGGGCCCCACAATAAAATGCAAACTGACAAGAGATGAGGCTTTGGTGGCTGAATATAATGCTGGATTGTGCCTCCGAGTGCCTTATTATCTTGTCTCGGGATGCTGGAGAGGAGGAGGGCCTCATGGAAAAAAAAGAAAGCGTAGACAGTGCACTGTACCCCCAACACACAAACACCCAGACACATGCAGACATACTTTGGCCTGCTAACCACCGCTTTCGCTGCTAATGTCCACTTTTTTCCCCCTGACAATAAACAGCACAGGGCTGATGGGGACGTTTACGTGTGGCAGTTGGAGTGGAAAGTAGCAGAAATGAGCTTTTTAAAAAGCGGAGAAGATCGCAGGGTGATGGTGAGGTTGGAATGCAGGGGGAATGAAGTAGAGAGATGTTGTGGAGTTAGCATTGCTGCCTCTTTTTCTCTAATAATTCACTCAGGAGTCTGTAGAAACATGCAAATCACAATCATTCCCAAACTACTTCTTTAAACTAAAAGACTTAGAGTTACATGCTAGAGTTGAACAATATGAACAAAATATATTACAATTATTCTCTAAAATGAATGGGTTGTTTTTTTCTACCCAAATGTTGGGCTGAGCCTGTTGGCTCATTTACACAGCATCAGGTAGTTTCTAAATAGCTTTTGAGTAGCCTGGCTGCTAGAATAGTTGGAATTGCTGAAACAACCCAGGCAATGGATCAGTGCAAAGGGTTTATGTGTTTTGCAGTGATCTGCAAACTTTTGTCATCTTCTCTTGAATGTCCAGCCTCAGAATTCAGCATAACCTCATAACCATCAGTTAGGCTGAGCATGGTCTTTGCATGGAAATCAACACAGTTAATTGAAAGGATCAATTCTGACAAGAAAAGTGATCAAATATTCAACCAGAATTCTGCCAGAAGCTACAAAAAAGAGTCTAGTCAAGGTGCAATTTGCTTAAGGACATTTAACCAAATATTACATATGCTGTATACATTTTTATTCGACCCTGTACTCTCCTAAATATTAAGTTGCTCCAAATAGTTATTTGAAAAAAATGCCATAAAAGAAATACTTTTCATTTCCTTTTGGAGTGTGAAGATCTTTTACATTTTAATGAACCTTTATGATGATGGTTCTTTAAATCTTTAAAAGCTTTTCCTGTTTATATTTTTTATATAAAAATGAATGACTTGTTATCAATAGAAAAATAAATAAATGTAACAAATGCAGTATTTGAAGGTCTATACACTACTTCACGACTACTTGGAAATACCCATATGTCCAAATGTTTGTGGACACCCCTTACAATGAATACATTCAGCTACTTTGCTGTGTTGCTGCATGCAGATATACAAAAGCACACAGGTAGCTTATCTAGTTCCTGTAGAGAAGAACTGCTAATAGAATAAGACTTTTTAAAACAGATAAATGTTAACCTATTGGCACTTTGCTTAATGCCAGGCGTAGGCTAGGTTATAAGCAATGAGCTGTGGAGCAGTACAACGGTGTGCGCCATCCAATACTTTTGGGGTAAGCTAGGGATAAGGTGGAGTGGTGATCATCCAATATGCTGACCACTAAGGCTGTTGTCTCTGAATGCAATCAAATCCTCACAGAACTGTTTTGAAATCTAGTAGAAAGCCTTCAGTAGAGATAATACGGTTGATACAGGTATTCCAACAGAATCATATTCTATTTCTTCAACACACTTTTTAATCTAAATTCTAAATGTATCTAAAATGTTTATCTAAACTGTGAGAGCATTAATGGGATGCTTGCATCCTAACCCCATTCTACAGAAGCCGGGGGAACAGGCTTCCCCCGTGCCACCGCTTAATATAGTCCACATAGCTTCAAAAGCTACATAAAAGCTTTTTATCCTTAGCAGCCACTACCGAGGTCAACCTTTCGTTGGCTGCTGTACATGTTTATATGTACGTGTGTAGGTTCATGATTGCTTATTTGTCCACATGTATTCCAGTAGCTCTGTGACCGCAGTGGTTTGTCTCTCCTGCAAAAACATCAGCAACATTTCCATTATGATGGCAATCCACATGGAAAATCAAGTGAAGAAAAACACACTTTGAGTTTACAGGCTTATTGTGTTATCACACTGCTATGTCTTTTAAAAGCAGGCAACGCGAAAGCTCAAGCCACTGTGATTTAATGCATATATACAGCTGTGATCTATTGACATCTGCAACACATAGCACCTGTGAGCCCTTTTAACGTCTTGGTCTATATAACTGTATGTATGAGTCAAAGCCAGGGGTCAAATGATTAAGTCAGACAATATCCAAGCAAGCTGAGTAGAAGACAGTGCTTAAAAAGTGACCAAAGATGTTGTTGTTGTTTTTTTTACTGTCCTACCACACAGATCACCTGCGTGCCTCTGAGCGAAATATTTGAGGATGGTGCAGCGTCCTGTAGCGTTTGTGGCAGAATGCATTTTGCTGCCATGCTACATAACACGATTTCAGGGCACGTTTGGAAAAATGTACATTCTGACTCCCTAGACTGTTTACTGGTGTCAGACGTTCCACATACCTCAAGCAACAGCCTTAGAATGCCTGGTACTCTTCCTGAATATTAGATGCATTTACATATTACATACACCCGAAAAAAATGGGAATTCAAGGGTTCCTTAGTAAGACAATGACTGAATATAGAACTATTAACTTAAATAAACATTTAAATGTTCTCTTCCTGGTTTAATGGCTCTTAATTTACAAAAATACAAGGCAAACCTCATACATATATTTAAATAAATATTTCCTTCCTGGTTTAATGGCTCCTAAATCACAAACATATAAGGAAAACCACTTATATATGTTTATAAAAAATGTATTCTTTAGTAAGGATAGTGGCCCTATATAGAACCATAAACATTAAATAACCATTTAAATGGTTCATCTTTATAATGGAAAATCTCTTGTAGACAGGCAAAATTGATCTTTGCCTAGTTCATTTATTCTTCATATACATAGATGCAAGGAGAACCTCCTGTATGTGTTTTTTTTTAACATAGTTCTATATAGCACCAAAAAGAGTTCCACTATTTTTAGTAATTTTGTAATTTAGGAAACGCTTTTTGTGAAATTTTGTTTCACCTTTGTTTAACTAGGTCTCTGTCTGGTTGAACTGTTTTTCCTTATAATGGAAACCTTGTACACTCTCTTAAACGGTTCTTCAATGTTTTGTTTTTTTTGTTTGTTTGGTTTTTTTAAGTAAAGGCAATCAAACCATGACAACTTGAAAGCTTTATTGTTTTTTTGCCTAGTTAAAATCATTTACAACTCATATATTCATATACAATGATTCTGTTTCTATACAGCACCAAAAAGGGTTCCACTATTGTTACTAGTCAATTAACCTTTTTTGGAACTACATGGAGTGTACAGCTCCTGTTATACCAACATATTTTAATTACCCCCCCCCCCTCAACAAAAAGAGTTAAAGGTTAAAAAAAGGTTAAATGTTTTTACGATTACGATTAGAGAATGTTTCCATATAGCATCACGAAAATTATTGTTATTACTCAAGCTCTTATTTCAGTCGTATATAGTTTGTCTGTTGTGTTTGGTTTGTTTGTTTGTATTTTATAGGCTAACCTTGGTCCTAAACCTGATCTTGACCCTAATATTTACCCTAATCCTAATATTAAAAAATAGGTCACAAAGTACCTAGTAACCAATTTAATCTACTGCAAGCTAGTGAGCTATTGTTAAGCCGTTGTTATATTTTGCTTCACAAAGCACATAATAGGATATTAGGATATTTATTTATTGATTCATTTAAAATAAAGTTTTTGTCAATTAAATATAAATACTGTCCACTTGATCACCACAGTATGTGATTGCTCACCACATTTAACACATTTAAAAATAAATACACAGTAAAGCAAATACAAACCCTTAGTGTTTCTGCTACACCCAATAAAGTGTAATAAACAAACAAAGCAGATCCACAAACAAACACAGATGCAAGCCCGCAAACCAGCTCAGCATTTGTCCACCTGACCTTTCCTTTAACTTCTTTGAGCTTTTACTGCACTTTATTCTCTGTTTGTTTCTAAGCAGAGTGGATCGACTGCCCGTTTTGGGCCTACAATGGACGCTGGCGCCCCAGGACAGACTGAACGGTGCCCTCCTTGCCCTGGCCTGCCCCCTGGCCTGCCTCAGGCACTGCCCCAAGCTCAGTGATGCCAGTCTGCACTAGCCTTCAATGAAGACGAAAGGTAATGCTGGTTCAGCCACTTACAAATTGTGTCAATTGTGTCAATTCATAATGATTGGCCAGTAGATCAATATAAACACCAATATGGGAAACTTTGCTTATTTATTATATACATTTGTAATAAAAAAAATTAAAAAATTGTGGCAAAAAAAATTCACGGCCAAAGATTATGGCACATTTTATGTTTAGTTTTATTATTTTATTTTCCCAATATGTCAAAAAAAGGATATATCATGATTAAGTTTGTTTACTTCTAAAATATGGGTGTCCAAATTTTTTGTTCACACAACTGCAAATTATAGATATGTCATTTACATCTACATATATGGTCGAAAATCATTAATGATTTTAACATGTTAAAAAGTTGGATGTCTCTAAACTGTTCACAGAAGGGTGAATAACTTCACATTACCTAAAGTAAAAGTTTCCTTCTTAAATACATTAATGTTTAATGTCAGTGCGTGAGAGTGTTTGTGTGTGTGTGTGTGAGAGTGTGTCTGTGTCTGTGTGTGTGTGTTTGTGTGCACACGTGTTGTGTTTGTCTGAATGCATGAAAGCTAAATTGACTACAGGACAGACAGATGAAGAGCTGAAAAAATAAAGGTGAAAGGATAAAAAAGCTGATAACAAAAGCAGGTTTGATGCTTATTAAAGAAAATTGTAACTCTAGCATTATGAAACAGTTACCGCTCTCTTTCTCTCTCTCTCTCTCTCTCTCTCTCTCTCTCGTGCGCAGACTCTGCGTTAGTCTCTCGCTCTCTCTTTTTTGGTGAATCTTGCCTTGGGATATCCTTAAAAATTCATCAGACTGACAGTGGGATCCTCCAGACCGATCAGTGAGGCTGACAGTGAGGGTCGGACAGGGATCAGAGAGACACCCTCCAACACCCCCCCCTTCACCACACACACATACACCAACCCCCCCCCAAACACCTCCCAGAAGTCAAATCAGCAAAGAGAGGCCTGCGTGGTAACACTCCGTCTCCTTGGTGACAAGCTACATCATGCTCGCACTACCACCCCGTAGCACCTCTCTTGAAAACAGAAAAAAAAGGAAAATGTAAAAAAACGGCCTATCCACCATCTATGCAGATATACAGACGCATTCTCTCCTTCTCTCACTCTTCCACACCATCTCACTCTCCCTTTAACACACACACACACGCATACACACACAAACACACTCTTGTTATGCTAGTAGGCCCTCATAAGGGGGTAGCTGATGTCTGATGTATAATTTATCTCAAAACACCAAGCAATGCTCTTTATACTTCTCTTTTCATGTCTAATGTACTGCGGTGGATTGGCATGTAAGCGCTATTACCTGCCTCAGTTTAATTAGAGCAGATGAAGCCCTGTTCGCTCTCGCCTATGATGATGTGTTTTACTTACCAGCATCAATTTAAAAGGATTTGTGTGGTCAGCTTATACTACAAGAAAACTTTTCACATATGCACATATTTTAATAAACTGGTCACTTCTTTCTTTTCATGGGAGTTTTTATTTACAACAAGTACAGCTCCATAAAATGGGTTCATGTAAGCTAAAATGTAATTATGGTACTAGTAGTTAATGTATGCATATAATTTACATAATTTATATATTAGTAGGTAACTAGTACCCTGGAGTTCTATTACAGTATGTAAATTAATTACAATAAGTGTCCTCTCATGTTGAAGTAACAGTCCAGAGTCCAGCACGGCTTTAGGTATTAACTGTCCCAATTTAATACACAAAAATAGTAAAAACATGATAAACAGATATCTACAAAGCGGCAGGAATGAGGGTGGGGGGCGGGGCAGTGAGGTATTTGGTATTAAGACAAGATAAGAAGAAAGAAAAAGGAGAATAGGGTAGGAAGGAAGGAAGGAAGGAAGGATGGATGGATGGATGGATGGATGGATGGATGGATGGATGGATAAAATTTAGAAAGAGAGACATATACTGATTCTTAAATTTAACACAAGGAAGAGAGAAAAAAGAGACAGAAGGAAAGAAAGAAAGAAGTAGAATAAGTGAAAGGATATACAGAGAAAGAGGGGATGAGAGAGAGTCTCAAGTTTAGCAAACAAAAGAAAAAAGAATGAGTGAACGAAAGAAAGATAGTAATAAAGAGAGAGAGATACAGTCACAGCATCCAAACATGACACAAGAAAGAAAACATGCTGTATCGTTCACTGTGGGAAACAGTAAAATGGATTTAATATAATATATAAAAACAACTGAATTGGACGAATCAAACTGAAGCAGCTAAATGTCAGATTTATCCTTTAAGCTTTAGTGTTTGGAATTAAAAGGGGAAAATCTATTCACACTCTAAAACAAAAGCAGTGTAAAAGCACTTCTGACATACTGACAGTTAATGTAAATGAAATGAGTGCCTACTATTTAGAAACATTCCTGTTATATTATTATTGCATATAGATATAAGACGCTTCACTGAGACTATAATACTGCCTAACGAATAATATGGTGTAATTTTCATCATATACTCAACCCCAATATACGCTCAGGTTTTTTTTAATGGGACAAGCTTCAGCATTTATTCATACATTTATAAATCTGTGGCCTATTTGTGTTGGTCATAGACTTGACACTGTGTCTGGACACACTGTGCACATATGTGTAGGCGCGCAGGCGTATGTGTGGGTGTGAGTGTGTATGTATTGGTGTTTTGGTGAGGAAAAACAAGTTTGAATGTGTGTGTATGTAATTTCTACAAAAAGCAACAATTAATAAAGCAATATGAGCAAATCATTTTTCACAATCTATGCTGCCTATATATCCTGAGTAAAAGACAACTACATTGAGTTGACTGAAAATAAGTGAGATAAAGTTTGAATCAGAGAGATAATCATATTTTTATAATAATACAATGATAATAATACATATCAGAATGTGTCTGTTCTAAAGTGTGTTATAATAAAATAACTGTTACTGTACTAAAATAAAAGTATATTAATATATGTATAGTATTAGCCAAGTTAACACTCCTGTAGAGACAGTCATAAAATACCTTCTATAATCATTGTAGTCATTTAAATTAAAGGTTCATAACTAATTTCCGTTTGTCCTAATTTATTCATTCAGTTTTAGCATGTTTTACTGAATAACGTTACTGGTTTAATCTTATTTCAGTATTACAAAGAACCTTCAGTTAACGCTGCACACTAACATTGCAATTAAAAATATATGAAATAAAATGCGAAATGTAACTCTAAATTTTCTACATTTCTACAATTTCAAAGATAACAATAAACAAAATTAGAATACCAACACATAACACACCCAAACCAGTTTTACCCCTCTGTTGTGTATTAGGTGAAGAATAACTCTTTAAAAAAATGATAAAACAGCACAGAAATATTCATTTTTCTTTTTTTTTTTGACAGAAGCAGGACTTCAATCTTAAGCAGGAAAAAAAACTGGAAAGTAAGGGTATCTCCCTCTTTCCATCACGGCTCTGAAAGCCAGCCCATTCAGATCAGAGCCGAAGATGAGGCTCAGGAGCTCTCCACACAACAATCACATTTCTCTCCCCTCAGGCATCCCTGCCTTTCTCTCATTTTTATCTCCAGCCTCAGCCAAGGAGATCTCGCATGTGAAGAAATGTCACCCCGTATGACAGATGAGTGTGTGTGCGTCTCTCCCATCGCCAGTTTGCCCCAGATTCTGACGAATTTTGCTGCATTTGGAACGCCAAGCAAAAAAAAGGGTCCATATATACTGCCCTGATGCACTCCTCCTCCCCCCGAAAAAGAAAGGTCCTCTGAACAAGAGTTCCTCACAATAGTTTTCTTTATTTAAGAAAACAGCATTAGCATCTATGACAGTAGTTGCTGTGACAACTTCACAGTAAGCGTGATCTAATGGAGGGAAGCGCTAAAGCTGCTTACCGTGCATCACGGGAGTCCTCCGAGGGCTTCCACTAACAACAAAATCCCACAAACAGCAAAAATTTCCAACTCCAAAATGCCAGCATTTCTCCTGAGCCAACCAATTCTGACATTTCTCTATACTTTTGCCCCATTGTTCTCATATTCAATCATCCATCCAACACCTCATTAACATGACATTAGCAGCACTCACTAGAAACTTTCCAACCATAAATCCTGTCCTCTCACTTCCTACACACCTTAGAAGAACTTTTACACTTGTGAAAAGCATACAAAGTGATACACAATTCTTGTTAAACTTCTTAAATCTAAACCCTAAAGGTCGGTATGTAGGTTTGCTCTTTAGTTCCTTGTCCTCACAACTACCTAAGGTGCATTGAAACATGAATCTTTTTGGCACTTCAGGGCTTTCCCCTCCGAATGGCATCCCTGCATATGCACACATATCCACATGCTTCTCTACATTCTTAGATATAAAGCTACAGAAAAGGTTCCTTAGGGTTATGCCATCAGAAAAAAGCATGCTTGGTTGCCTAACCTTTCAATGGATGGTTCTACAAAACATCATCAGATGTGTTTAAAAGTTTACAGACCCTCAGTTTAAAGATTCTGTACCAATAAAAGGTTTTCTTAGAACTACACGTCCAAGTCAAGGACCATTTACAGACCATTTTTAAGAGTGTGGTCCCACCTCTCTCTTATATTTAGCCCATAAGCCTCAAAGCTGATGGTGACAGTGATGAAGATTAGAATGATGGAGAGGGGGGACTTACCGTATAGCTTGTCATTGTCATCAGCATCCGGCGGAAGCAGCAGGGGCTCGTCGTTGGTTTCGCTGTCCGGGCTGGCAGCCCTCTCGTCCTCCTGCAGCTCCGCGCCTTCCATCTCTGCTCTGAGGGGGAGCAGCGGCTTGCTTAGCTGCCCTGTGATCATTGGATCCTGGAGGGAGGGGAGGGGGTGGCGAGGGGGGCAGTGTGCAGGCAGCCACGGACCGAGCAGGTGGGGATGGAAGAGGAAGAGAAGAAGGGGACAAGATAGAAGAAATGCTGGTTATCACGTGGCACTTGCCGGTTCTCTCGCAACCCGTCTCTTTCTCTCTACTTCTCAACCTTTGGCTCTCTCTCTCAATCTTTCTCTCTCTCTCTCTCTCTCTCTCTCTCTCTCTCTCTCTCTCCCTCACTCTCTGGTACTGATCACTCTCATTCGCGCACTCTCTCCCCCTCGCTCCCTTCCTCTCTCTCTCTGCTGGCCGAACTACTGCTGACTGTAGTCAGCTGGAGAGCTCTCATGGGTCTGTAGAGATTTTGAATGATTCCATTTGGTATCCTGTATGCCCCAGTGCACTCCAAGGCCTCATTTACATACTTCAGTGTCGGTATAGCATTAGAAACCGCAGTATGCTGATAACCTGTTTAGATACACAAACTTTAAAAACACATTGAGGAGAAAATAATCACATTACACAATCACACAATCTTCATTAAAAATCAAGGTCAGTTCAAAGTTGCAGACGTGAGAGTAAAAGACGAAATCTGCAGGCACTGCCGTAGTTGTGGACAAAAATGCATGGCACTTCAGTGCAAGAGTTGGCAAGAGTGACGGCATCACTGGGAATTTTAATGGCATACTTCATTCAAGTGCCCCAGTGATTTACATATACTCTTAATTGGCCAAATAGTATTCCCACTTATGCAATCAAATATAACTCATTCCAGAGAGAGCACCTTTTATGAGGTGACATAAAAAAGTAGTATTTCACCATAATTTCGGCATTAATTCCAGGCACAAGTGCAGCAACTCCTACAGGAGCGTGGGCAGAAGTACTTCATGGTTTTTGTTGTTTTTTTAAATAATAAAAAAAGAAGAATACAAAAAAAGCAACTCACCGAAGTGGAGTATCCAGGTTACAATGAGAAATTCGCTCCAGAAAATGTTCTGCCGCAGATATCCAAAGATTTAGGGAAGAGGGTTAGAGCATGCCAGCACCTGCTCTAGGAAGTGGTTAGAACATGCTCTTCAAAAGCTGTAAAAGCAGTGTGTGACACTGGGAAGCATCAGCCGAGCCACTGCTGGTCCAAGTCTGGGGTTGCCTCTGGAGATTCAGCTGAGATGTCACCTCTACTCTCTCTCTCTCCCTTTCTCTCTCCCTCTCTCTCTCGCTCTCATCCGACCTCTCTCTCTCCCTCTCCTTCCTCAGACGTACCTCCCCCCTCCTCCCCTGATGGCGGTACACATCATAAACAAACACAGGCAGGGGCAAATAAATAAATAAATAAATAAAAACCTCGCCTTTTCTCTCCCCCCCTGCCTTATTTATGGAGAAGTTTCTGCCTAAGTGGTTTGGAGATGGGGGGACAGGTGATCAGTTTGAATCTAGCCCTCTGAACGGAGACGTCAAGAAAAAAAAGAAAGAAAAAGATAAGAGGGAGTTTGAGGGGGTGCTTAGACCTTCATGGAACCATGCCCCTCTGACCCCCCCAAACCTTTTCCACTCCCCTCCACCCTTGGAACGTTCGATGATTGGCCCCCTCAGGGGCCGCCGCAAATGCGCTCATCAGATAGAGCAGCGCAGGGTTTGATATGACACATGATAATCTATGAAAATGTTAATCAATAGGAATAGTTTAAGCTGTCATTGGCCGAGCGAGACCCGCCTGGTCAATACTCATATACCCGGCAACAATGTCGCTTGTCATCGCTTCACTGGACTTTTATTTTTTTCTCCCTCTCTTTGTGGAGCACTTAAGTACGAGAAACTCATCGACGCGTCAATATGCCCCCATGGCACCCCCTCACCACCCCAGACCCCTCCCTCTACAGAGAGGTAAGCGCATGCCCCCCCCCCCTCTGCTGCTGAATGACGGTGCCTCTCTCACTCTGTGTTCGTTTAAACCGTCCCTCCCTCTCTCCTTCCCTCCATCCATCCATCCATTGCACCCCTCCCTCCTGCCTGCCCCTCTCCACACTCTCCCCTTTGAGTTGCCTGATAGGTCCAGTGGAGGGCAAAATTAATACCTAATTGAATAGTGCAGTCATCAAAATAATCAATACTTTTTTATTATTTATTCTTTACAGTCTGTTGACTGGTTGAGAGCTGTGAGGAGCTGAGGGAAAGAGAGGGTGAGAGAGAGAGAGAGAGAGAGAGGGACAGAGGAAGAGAGAGAGAGAGCGGGTGTAATTTTCACCGCAGGCCAAGAAGAGGACGAGCTGGACACACAATAAAACATGAGGAAAAATTACAGTGGAGTTGAGGGGGACTGAAGTGAATGGGGAGAATTCTTCTCTCCACAAGAAGTTTTAATGAAAAAAAAAAAAAAATCCAGAGTATTCCCAAGATGAAACACAGCCGTCCATGTCTCGCTGTTTCTGCCTTTTTTATTGGGCAAAATTAATATTGTGGTCTTTAATTTTCATAAATTCTCCTGAAAATAGTACAAATCCCACTTACTATCAGTCTCAGTCCCTCTACCTCCTCTCTCTCTCATGCTTAATTAACTTAATGAAATAGGGGTTTTCCCATGAAACCGCCTGATGTCAGAGAGCATGTGTGGAGAGTCTGTGAAGAGTCTGGGGAGAGATGTAATGTGCATGACTGTGTGTATGTGTGTGTGTGTGTGTGTGTGTGTGTGTGTGTGTGTGTGTGTGTGTGTTTGTATGAGTGCTGATGGTGGGGCTGCCTGACTCTCCTTTGGCCACATAAGAGAAGGAACAGGAAAAAGCACTTGAATGTTGACCCCTCCTACACTCCCTCCCCCTCTGAGGGTCATCTCAGCCCTCTTTCTCTCACAAGGTATCCATGCTAATTGCTAATGGCTGTAGCTGCAAGCTCCCAGCGTCCCCCGGGGCCAGGAAAAGGGACTATGATTTGGTCAGTTGGGGAGCTGACCGCTCTGGCCAGTGTATTGTCTGCCCACTCTCAAGGTCTGCTTACCATTTATCTTTCTTTCACTTCTTGTCCATACAGCCAATAAAATACATTTTATTACAACTTTTAATATCTGAAAATAAACATTAGCTCATATTTAATTTGTAATGTTCTGTTATGTTTAGCATAGAAATGTGCTATGTCACAGTTATGACAGTGTTAATAATGCACTATAAGGTACATTTTTAAATACTTTAAAAGGTGGATAAAGCATATTTCATATATTCTCATATTTCAGAATATATTTGAATTTTTAAGAAGGACAGTAATTTTATGTATATAGTAATAAAATATTATTTCATTTAACAAGCATTATCTGCATATTGTCACTTTCAGAAAACAAACATAATTTCAGATTTGGTTTTACAAGTGGGTGGGGGGGCAGTATAGGTACAGGGACAACAGCCTATATACAGATATTTATATGTAAAACTAGGTGAACAAGAATGAACATGTTGTCATGAAATCTAATGCTTTATATGAAAATATGTAAACAATAAAAATTAGCAGGAGTAAAAACATGATATATTTTCTGATAAATATTCATAAAGTTTTATTTTGTCTTGTCAGAATTTTCCTATTCCAATATGGCATTTTTACAAAAAAGAATAAACATTTGTGACATTCAATAAAAATAATACAATAAGTAAATTGACCTTTTTCATGTATGTTTCTTATGCAATTTTCATGTTTTTTAAGTAGTAACAATGACCTGTTTACTCAATAGAAGGGACAGCTTTGTTAATTATGTCAAAAAAGAAAAGTCTAAATATGCATCATATTATATTTGGGAAATTTGCATTTTTTAGAACATATTGCTATACACCACCAAAGACTAAACATTTTCATACCGGTTTTACCCAACTATAATTCCATTTACAATGATTAATACTGCTCTGTTTTTAAATTGTGTTTTAACACAATACTGCAAATTACAAGCCAGTTCTTTCCCCTCAGTATCCCAAGACAATACGAGACCCTCTCCTAGCCCACTCAGGGTCAGGCCGAACGGCTCATGGGAAATCCAGAAGAGAGAGAGGGGGCTATTTCCTTATTCTCTAAATCTGTTTATTTCATTCAGCTTAGGATATTTACATTTAAACATATTTTGGAGAAAGCTGAGTCAGTGCCAAAATCAATATGCTCTAACTGTAATCGCATAACAGCTAAAGTCATTCTCAGCTACTGTGTGATTTGTTTTGAAGGATCGAAAAGTCTATTTTTACCTATTGATTATTACTGTTTATGATTTTATTTGAACTCATTTTCTTTTATTTTTCAAGGCGTAATGGGGACACCAAGGCGATGGATAAGCAATTGAGAAAGTGACCAAAGACAGCAGTGGGTGGGCTGCCGACCATTAGATTGTCCTTCAGGCTCTTTTTGAAGAAAGCCTGGTGATCTTCAGGTTTAGTCCTGTTCCTCTCCTGCTGTGCTAAAGGTTTGTCTTCGCCACAGGGCTCCGCACACACACTTGTGCACACGCTGCTACACAACACACTCTTGTGTGCACGTCCAATGGAGAAAGTGAGTGTCCATCATCTCATTTCACATTCAATTCAAGATATTCATAATAATATGAAAGCATGAATGAATGCATACAATATATACATAATTATTTGGCAGTAGATAACTATGCTGGAATGCAATGTATGTACTGACCCAATATATTTGTAACATGTATGTACCAATGTATGTTGTAAAAATATACCAATGTACCAATGTACCAAAATGTACCAATGTAAAAACCCTTGTATCACCATTTTTGCTGTTTTACTTGTTGACCTAATTTGAATCTTGCAGTTGTTCTCTATATCGAGTAGAAGTTTATGATAAATGGACCAACAGAAACACTCAAAGTCTTGGAATAATATCTTTATACATTAACTTCCATTGAAAGTTTCCATTTTTGAGATACAAGGCTTTTGTGTAACGACGACAATATGTTAAGCATTTTTGCATTGCGTTCTTTTTTCTGGGTGTATTGACAGTGGCTATCAAATTCACTGAAGTCAGCCGTATTAGGTGGACAGACGCATTATATATATTTTATAATACTTTCTCGTGTGCGTCTGTATAGTGCTTTTATCAGAGCGTGCTGCAGTCCTAACTTGTCCGATGGCACAGACACCCGGGATCAGAGAGAAAAGGCAGAGAGATTGTGTCGTTGCCTGTTGACTATCAAAGCGGAGTGTTAGAAAAAGCTCTTTGATGCCCGAGACACTATAAGACCCCGCTGGTCTTCCTCAGATAAATATAAAAAGCCATTGATTGAAAGTGAGTTTGTGTGCGGCTTTTTTTTTTTCTCCCCTCTCTCTTTTTTTTGATACATCGATCCTCAAGCTGACCTTCTTGTGCTTCATAGCCTTCTGCAGCTTACAGAGAGACAGAGAGAGACAGAGCAAGAGGCAGGAAGAGGCGAGAGGAAGCTAGACTAGTCAGGAAAAGGGAGAAAGATGGGAAAGTAACAGGGATGCACCAATATAGAGAAATTACGAAATAACTGATCATTAATATGTTATTGTGATCAGTACCGGGGCCTATTTTATTAGATTTTTGAATGAATTTTAAATTTTAAAACCAATTCATGTTATAATCTATACTGATCGGCCGTGACAATAACACCAATATTAACAGGTAACGTGAAAAACATCTTCAACTACAGTGGCATTTGAAAAAGAGTGCAACATATTAGGCAGCAAGTTAACAGCCAGTTTAGTAACACAGTTCTGGAAGATGTTAAAAGCAGGACAAATGGGCAAACATAAGGGATATGTGCCACGGGCCATGGGCAGACGACTGGGCCAGTGCATCTGCAAAACATGAGGCAGGTTATGTGAGGTGTTTGGGTGTGCAGTGGTCAATAATTACCAAAAGCACTCCATGAAAGGACAAACAGTGAACCAGTGACAGGGTCATGTGCATCTTAGGCTCACTGGTGTGATCCCCCCCCCCAACTTACAGGACCTTAAGGATCTGATATTCACAGGACACTATCTGAGGTCCTGTGTAGTCCATGTCTCCAATGGCCAGGGAGGACCTACTTAATATTAGGTAAGTGGTTTTAATGTTAATGTTTAATGGCTGATCGGTGTATATACAGAAACAGACTAAATCCAGTTCCCAATTGAATCTGAGTACAGTAAAATCTCATCCATTAATCCAATTTAAGGGGCTCTTTTGAATGTGCAAAATATCAGAAAGGTTCATCACCAGTAGACCATGAAAGACTAGGAACAGTAACTAAAGTAGATGAATGCAGAATTCTTTCTTTGGTGAAGAAGAACCCTTATATAACATCTATATAGGTCAAGAACAGTGTGTATCATTAACTACAAGTCTACAATCAAGAGACACGTTTCTGGGTGTACGTACAGAGAGTTTTCCTTAAGATGGACAGCACTGTAAAGAACTGTAAAGAACAGAAACCTCAGATACTACTAGGAAGCATCTTAAATTATGTTTTCAGAATGATACTGTACAGCATAGATGGATAATGACCCAAAACAAACCATAAAAACAACCCAGAAGCTTCTTAAGGGGACAAAAATGTAATGTTTAAATGTCAGAGTCACCTGACCTCGACTCAATTGAGCAGCTTTTCATTTACTGAAGACCAAACCACCGACAGAAGGCACAACAAACAAGTAGCAACTGAAGGCGGCTGCAGTAAAGGCATGAATGGGGAAAAAAAACATTGAGGTGGTGTACAAAGGCAAAAGTCACTTTATGTACCTGACTGTAAGTCAGTTAAATAATATCCCCTGATACACCATGTCCCTAATAGATTGTTATGGAAGGAAAGATCAAGGTGAAGGAGAGAGAGTCTACCACTTCACAATCAGAAAAGAGAATAAAAAAGAAACAGTGTGGATACTTGTAAAGCCACTCGCAGCAAGAGTATATTAAGAAACCTTTATGCTATCCACAGGCGTGCTCGCTCTTCCTCATCCTCATCCTCACGGCTCTTTGGTCAGCCGCTGTCGGCGACAGGGGCTGCTTGCTGATTGGTCAATGGGGCGGGTTGTAGCTGGGACCTGTCTGCAGGCTGACACTGACGAATAGTTTTTAATACCTGCAGCAACGCTGCATCATCTGGACCTTACAGTGTCACAGTGTGTACACACACACACATTCATGCGGCTTTGGATTATTTATTGGATGTATTTATATCCCAACATCCAAGTTGCCAAACAAGTGGAATCTTTTGTGAACATGCTGTGTATGTTAAAGGCAAGCTACACCAGGGTTTAAGGAATTAAATTAATATGAAAAATATGTATAATGTGTTTATTTGGTGTATAAAATGTTAGTCAGTGTTTATTGTGGATGTAGTATTAATGTATCAGTTAGTATTTATTGTAGATGTAGTATTGATATATCAGTTAGTATTTATTGTAGATGTAGTATTGATACACCAGTTAATGTTTATTGTAGATGTAGAATCAATATACCAGTGTTTATTGTAGTTGTAGTATTGATATATCAGTTTGTGTTTATTGTAGATGTAGCATTAATATATGAGTTAGTGTTTATTTTAGCTGTAGTATTGATATATTACTTAGTATTTATTGTAGCTGTAGTATTTAAATATCAGTTTGTGTTCATTGTAGCTGTAAAATCAATATATCAGTTAGTGTTTATTGTAGTTGTAGTATTGATATATCAGTTAGTGTTTATCGTAGCTGTAAAATTAATATATCAGTTAGTGTTTATTGTAGCTGTAGTATTGATATATAAATTTGTGTTTATTGTATCTGTAAAATCAATATATCAGTTAGTGTTTATTGTAGATGTAGTATTAACATATCAGTTAGTGTTTATTATAGACATAGTATTGATATATCAGTTAATGTTTACTGTAGCTTTAGTATTGTTCTATTAATTAGTAAGAGTAGATTAGAGTACTACTAAAATATCAGTCTCTGTATGTTTTCAAAATAACCATTAAATATTATATATACTGCTTCTGTTTCTTTTACAATTACAATCACAATTTGTTCTACCTATTGGGATCACACTTTTTAGAAGTACTTAATGTAAACCATATTAATTTTATTACATATTTTTATAACATGAGTGTGAACTGCTCAAAACGTTTATGCAAAGCCTGGATTTATTTAGTCATTAATGACCAGATTAGCTAATCAAAGATTATGAGTTAACAAATTGTATATATAAACAATAATTTATCTTTAGATGCCTATAATTGGCATCATTAATTTTTAGCTGTTTTCCCTGTTTGTGGGGAAATGTGCATAATACCAATACTGTATAACAAATTAATATACCAATAACTAACTGTTCTCATTTACCTTAAATCACAGTGAGATTACCTGTGAGATTACACAGAACAGGGTAAGAGCTAAAATGCAAACACAGTCTGTAACACTAAAACATCACTAAACAATCACTAGAGCAGGCCTGCAAACTGCACCTCTGAGAATTTTTTATTTCATAAACAGAGAGAAAACATTTGCACATGCGTACACACACTTAAGAGGTGAGAAAAAATGATTTCCCAAAAAGGCTTGCTAATTCTCTATGAAAGGAGAGGCTACGATCGATAAATCATTTCTAAGTAGATTGTAAAGAAAAAAATGATATCCTGAGACTGGTGACACTGCATTAGAGAATCTCCAACAGCGAGAGGGAGGGGAGGGAGTGTGGTGCCTCTGAAAGACCAGTGCCCCTGACATACCTGCTTTAACTAATGCCACATTAGCACAAAAGACTTCAAACAACTGGTAGACTTTTTAGCTTCCATGATGGGTCAGATCAGAGGACATCTTCAGGTGTTCTTGAACGAGACATAAAACAGACATACATCAGATAGCTAGACTGTTTTTTTGTCAGTTCACATTTTATACCAGTACAAGTATAAGAAGGGATTTGTTTGTGTCTAAGTCCATCAATACACTATAATGGAATCAGCAGTATCATCAACCTATGCTCTCTTGGACCCCCAGCCACAAAAGGCTGTGTCTTTGGTCCATTTCACAATAGCCAAAAATGTTCTAGTCATATGGATTTAAAAATATCCAGTGGAAGGACGATTAGAAGGTCAGCTGACAGAGGCTGCATCTGGGTAAGACCATGCCTTTTCATCACCATACCCAACCAAGCCTGATAAACTCCTATATTAAAAACTTCATGAAAAACTTCAGTTGATGAAAGTACGGGAAAAAGTCTGGTCTGCAAAAAATAAGACTTTATTTATATACATTTTTCTCCCCAGACTTACAATTCCCAATTCCCACCCAGTAGCTAGAACTTCACAATGCAAAAGTGGGAGGGCAATAGCTTACAACAGATAACCGACAAACGTATTGGCTAGCATCACGCTAAGTGATGAGGAGAGCCAGTACAATCAAGGTCAATTATGCTCTCTTGGACCCCCAGCCACAAAAGGCTGCAACATTGCCCGGAATCAAACCTGTGATCCCCCAATGACAAGGCCAGTGATTAGACAGCTGTGCCACTTGCCCCCCGGCAGTAAAGATTTTTATTACATTTCACTCTCATAATTATCTCAAAATGATCTCTCAATCCAAACAGATCAACATTAACAATTTTGTTACTGTTACACAAATATCTTGTATCTCCACTATAAAAGTAATAAGTAGAAGGAGGGGACAACCTTCTTAGCTTTCAATGGAAGTTGGTGTAAAAAGATTTTATTCATAAGTCATTTTTGCAGCGTTTTCTTTTTCATTCATCATGAAATTTGACACAACATAAAAAAAATGCCAAATTCACATTATGTCAAGAAGTAAAAAAAAACTAACATTTTCTTTCAAGCCTGTAATACCAAACATTTAACATTTTGTTGTGTACTGGTTTCAAGCCTGTAATACCAAACATGTTTGAAAACAGTAGACAATGTAATTGAACTCACATTGCTTTCTTACTAGGACAGAACAATTAAAGAACAATTGTTTTTGTAACCATATGGTACACAAATTAGGTAACATCTTTATTTATGAATGAGCAAACATGCTTTCTGTAAAAATACAGTAAAGTTGGCAGTGTACTTAATGAATCTGACCCAATGTGTTAAAAACAACAATAGAGTATTGCAGTGCAGAATAAGCTCACCCCGTAGTACAATGATCAAGCTTATACTCATACAGTACAGAAATTAGTGCAGGCAGTTAAGCCTGGAAGTGGAAGTGCTCCACTCCGGCTGGAAGGACAGCCTTATTAAGTATAGAAGGGCACTCACTAAAACATCTTCAGCATACAGTATTTGGCCTCGCTGATTGAGAGTAGCAAAAACAATCCTAGAGATTTCTTTAGCGTGATTTCTAAATGTATTCAAAATAGGTCAGGCACTGAACCGCAGATTCCAACTATTTACACCAGGAATGTTTATATAATAATAATAATAATAATAATAATAATAATGATAATAATAATAATAATAATAATAATAATAAAAATTAGACAAAAAATTGAGTCTGTAGTTAAGTCCAACGTGTCTGTCAACTCATGTGACTGATCAAACGGTCAGAACAAAGGGCTGGAAGATTTTCACCCACTTCTACAGCTAAAACTAGAGAAAATTATATCCTTGTCAAATTGTACAACCTGTACACTTGATGCAATTCCTTCAAAACTATTTCAAGAAGTACTGCCCATTATAATCAAGCCTGTTTTAAGAATAGTAAACTTACTTCTTAGTCTGGGTCACGTACCAAAAGCTTTTAAACTTGCAGTTATTAAACCTTTGATGAAGAAACGAAATCTTTATTCTAGTGTACTATCTAATTACAACCCTAATTCTTGCATGAGAATCACATGTATCAGAAAATTCCAATCTGGAATCACACCATATCATAGCACTGAGACAGAGACAGCTCTAGTAAAGCTTTCAACCACCTCCCTGTTGCTGTTATTTGACCTCAATGGAGCTACTGATACAACAGACCACACTATTCTCCAAGAAAGATTTGAAAACATTATTGGAATCACAGGAATAGCCCTAATGTGGTTTAAATACTACCTAACCAGACAGTATTGGTTTGTAACAATGAATGATGTACCTTTCACAAAAGTGAGATATGGAATTCTGTACAGCTCTATTTTAGGGCTTATTATTTACACTATACATGTTGCCACTGGGCAAAGTTATAAGCAAACATGGTGTTAACTTCACAGACGATACCCTATGATACTTAACTCTCATTACAAATCAAACTGAGATTATGGTGTTTGCACGCGATCACTAAGGTTTGTGGACAGTGGAACGGAGGGATGCGAGTGTTTAAGGGGGGGGGGGGCGACTGTGTCTGTGTTACCTTCAGTCTCTCTACTTCTAGATAGGTTGTCATAGTCAGATATGCCAGAGTTGCTAGCTGTGCTCTGATAATGTTCAGATTCTTTGTACTCCATGAATTCCTTTACCTTTTTTAGAGTACATGACTGACTACTTGTCTGGCCTGAAACTGACTGAAGTTCAACTATCAGGCTCTCATGTTACCCACCACAGACCAGCTGCTCACTGTCCACTTACTGCTATCTGCCTCAAGTTGCTCACCCTCCAATTCACATTGAAGTTTACATAGGCTCTTACTGTTCATCCTCTAATTGCTGTTTTTATGTATTACCATTAACTATTACAATTGCTTTCATTTTTCCATCACTAATATGACTATATCAGTATGGTATATAACCAGAGAAGTATGGGTTTCCCTTGTTCCCTTGTTAGTCTTAGTTCCTCCCAAGGTTTCTTCCTCCAGTTTTGAGGCCTTTGGCTTGATCCCCGGAGGTTTTATATTTTATGTTTTGTTTGATATTGTGTTTTATTACTGGATTTTTGTAAAGCTGCTTTGCAACATCAGTTGTTAAAATCTCTGTGCAAATTTGATTTGAGATACAGTTAATTTCCCATAGCCTTCTCCTACATCCCCAAATTGCTCAAAGCAGGTAAATAATTGCAGTAATCAGCAGCTCATCCACCTTGCCACCCTGCCGACTGTGATTCAGCAACTCCCTTGAATTTGCCACTCCACTGACTTTTACATGCCCTGTTCATTGACTATGTAATATAATACTAATTGCCACAGAAGATGAGGGGCCGGACACAATACGTGAGAGAGTGCCCTAATGACTGGAGACAGCAAAGCAAGTGAGTAAAGACGTTGTCTTTCCCTCGTGGGGAGTTAATTGCACAGTTCAGGCCCAATTCACACATTACATGAGAATTATGAGCCGTATTAGTCCTCTTTTCAGGGAAGTTAGCATCATTGCTTAACCTCCGCTGTGATGACACACACTGTTTTTGATTTATGCTTTGGTCTAATGAATATAAAACAGCTCTCTTAATCAAGGACAGTAGAATGCATGAGAGTGCAGTATAATAACTAGGGCTCTATTTACCTAAGCCATCAAAGGCACTCAAATATTGGCTAATGTAAATTTATATCTGTATCAGTAGCATCAATTATATCAGGCCACTAAGAAGTTAACATGTCAAGGACAGGTAACAGCTGCTACTTTAATACAGAATTTCAATAATGAATGCTGACCAATATTATATACTATATGTGCCACTGTTTGGCTAAATAATGTCAAGTTTATAATATTTCAATTTATACTGTATGTTATTATTAAACAAATAAAAAATAATGATTTAGACATGAAATGATTCCAGCTATTTTAGAATAAGAAGTAGTTGTACATAATGTTTGTATTTAAGGACAGTATTGTATGTCAATCGACTGTTACATGCCTTTTATACTGTGTTTGGTGGATCCTGTGGGTGCTTTAACTGGAAAGTGAAACACTTTCATTCTGTAATTTCACTGTAATAATGGGCATTATAGGATCTGAGCAGATAACAGGACATATTTAATTCTAAAATACATAATGTATTAAACAGTTCTGGAAAATGAGTAACATCTGATACCTCAGGTTTTAATTACCAACCAGAACTGGTAATGGTATTAGAAAACAAGACTATGTCTAATTTATATTTACCATATATGTTTATATACGATAATGGCATTAGGGTGAATTGGGTTAAATGAACCTTTGAGCTCATCAGTGGGCCGAGTGGTCTGCATACCTCAGGATGCCCACAGATCAGAGCTTGTTTGGCATGTCGTTTGAAGCAGGCGGAAATGGCCTGGCTCCTGGGTAAGTGTGTTGATTGTTTCCCCAGCAGGGCTTGTCCTCAGAGCACAGCAGGGGGAAAGGGAGGGTGATGAGGGTGAGAGGAAGGGCCAGCGTCCCCCTCTCACCCCCCTACCTGCACCGGGCTGCCCCAGCATGCCACCATCGATCCGTCCAGAGAAAGATGGGAGGGGTTGGAGATTGTGTTGAGGGAGGGAGAGAAAAAAGAGAGAGGGAGAGGTGGTTAGCAGAGGACAAGCAAGGCAGAGAAAGAAAGATGAAATGGGTCTATGCTTCTCCATTTCTCTTCACTCTCTCGCCCTAAGGTCCCACGGTGAGGGTGACGAAAAGCCTTAGAGTCCAAATCACACTCTCAGACCATGATGGAAGAGAGAAGGCAGAAGCTGAAGAGCATTTGTTTACAATTAGACAACAATGGCAAACTGGTTAAACTGATTAACCTGGTTATTATTGTAAATGAATTATTATTAAGTTAACTTGTGCTAAATGACATATGAAATATGAAAAATATGAACGCTGCCAACACACTTTAAGTAAGTAGCACAAAGGAGAAAGCAGTGGGGTTTTCAGGAATGGCCCTTATAGTGAGTCTTGTTGGTACAACTATGAGGGCTATGGTCATTAGCTTTATTATTTGTTTATTATTGGCAAACCTTTGTTACAATATACAGACATTTTACTACAATTAATTAAAAAAATACAATTCTTGTGAAAATTATTGTAATAAAAGCAAAAACCAAACATCATATTTAGGCTGAGCTTGTTGATTTTCCTAAAATCTAGCTACATTAGCTAGACTAGAAAAATCCAGATCACTATATAGAGCACTACAGGGAACAAAATTTAACAAGGCAGTGGGCGATTTCGGACACCTCTTTGTATGTGTGTGATCTCACTGCTGTGCGACAGCAGATTGCGTCGCAAACAGCCTAATTGTCAGACTTATTCAGAAAAGCTGTGTACTGAAAATGTGGCACTTCATTTTTGGACATCACTACAAAATGGTGAAATTCCAATGTTGTTGTGCACTATAGCGAATAGTTTTCTTTAGATTTAGATTTAAAAGTTTGTAGAAAAATTAATTTAATGAATAATTAAAAACTATATACACACTATATAACACAAGAATGAATAAATCTTTATAGCGGAGTGACAAAAGCTGCTCTGTGTAAAAACAAGAGGCCACAGGGGAGTCTGTGAAAGAAGTGTGTGAGTGTGTGTTTGGGGGGTGTGTCAGTCAGATCAGGCATCACAATGACATCTGCACCGAATAGAGCTTAAAGGTCAGCTCCTGAGGAAGACAACTGAAGAAGCGCCCTTCCTCTCTAGTGGCTCAGACACTATTCCTCAGGAGAGGAGAGACCTTTACTATACGGAGTGATGGTCCAAGCAGCCACCTATAGGGCAGATATAATGCACAGTATAGTTTGTAAGTAATCGGACGTTGACATAGTTTTTGTTGTTCTGGCCCTTTAGGGGACTTGACACTTGACCAATACATTGGATCAGCAGCAATTAAAGATACTTAAAGTTGACATCAGTGACAACAATTGTAAAATCATTTGGGCCCCTACATTTTATGGAACATTCCCATTTCTATTATAATTGCCCTAATGTAACTAAACATTGGGCTTCTTGTTTCCTGGACATTAGTTTATGCACAAGACAGCTTTAAAAAGATTTGGTTCTGGAGTTACAGTTGTCTATCAGTATGAGGACAAAGAAGTGTCAATGCAAGTAAAGCAGACTATCATTGAGCTGACCCATCATAATAAATCAATCACTTTTAGCTGATCACCTCAAGAATGGAAAGGACAGCTTTCAGTTTGCTGTAGTCCTATAGTGCTTAACATAACAGCATGTGGAGACTATGCTGCATGTGCCCACCAGAATTTTGTGTATGAACTTTGTTTCTTCACTGAAGATGGCACATCAGTATTGATACATTGATAGAAATTGATATGGGGCTGATGTCAGCAGAAAATGCTGAATCAGATATCAGAGCATAAAAATAATGATTCTGATCCAATCCTATAACGATTCTAGCCTGAAATAGGACACACTCTCACATCGTAGCTGTGTATTTCTTCCTGTGGAACAGCAGAGTGTCTGAGTAGATAGAAGATAGCATTTGTACCTTAAAATATCAGCACTTGAAATAGAAAAAATTGCGTCATTGTCATTGCCGCTCTGGGTTCGAGGCATGCAAACTGCAGTATACATTAAAAAAGCAAGCAGAATACTGTGTAATGCTGCATAACCCAAGTCATATTCATGTAAAGATTCTGTAATATTACTCTACTGGCTCAGTCAACTTGCTTCTTTCTTTCAGTGATGGTTCTGTATCTCTTAGCTCGTCCAGAAAAACGTGTTCTTTAGTGAAAAAAGCATGATTTTCACCTCCAGACTGTAAGGGGGTGCCCAGGAGCAAGAAATGCTAATTTTCCATGTTGCTTTAAATTAAGTGTTTTAATAAAAAGCTTACTATAAAGCTTTTAATACCGATATTAAACAAATATCAGTATTGGTATTAAGTGACTCAATTAAATTAAATTTAATTCATTTTAATAATTAAAAAAGTGAATAAATAATTTAAATCTAAAGATTTTTCTGAATTGAGCATATTGGGCAAAAAATGAAACAGAACATATTTGTTGAACGTATTTCATCACTGACCAATGAATAACATTGGTTGGTCAACACTGGACAACTCCATAACAACTTCAAAATGGTAACTTTAAAAATATTCTTAACTATGAATGGAAGTCAATGTAAATTAAATATTCATTTAGAGCATTTATATTGGTCTATTCATCCAGAATTATTTACAAAGTGTACAGGACAACTACAGGGGTCAAACCATGGAGAAAACTAACAAAGATTGAGATACATGTTTTCAATAGGAAAACAGTGATACAGTATGTGCAATCATCCTATCTATAAAACATAGAGGCAAAACAATACATCAAAATAATAATAATAATAATAATAATAATAATACTGCAATGAAAAAATGTGACAGTGTGCATTTTGAAGCCATTCTGTCGATTACAATTTCTAATTTAACTGCATTTGTTTGAACAATAAAGTTTGTAAACAACCAGCACTAACCAGCAATCCACACACTGCACTCCTCCACCTCCCAGCTCTGGTTTCATTGTTGGCTTATAAAAAATAATGTTTTTTTTTCAAAATATCATGATACGCCACTAATCTCTAGTGAAATAAATATATGAGTGTATGTATGTACACCTTTCTTCTTTGATGAATCAACACAACATCATATTGATGTTTGCTTAACTTTGTAATGGCCATGAGTGTTTTTTTTTTTTTTTTTCAGAGAAGAAATAAAATATTTTTAATGTATACTGAAAATAATTTAAAATCCCAAGATCCCATGATTTTGTATATTTCAGTTTATCCAGACACGCTCAAAAGTGGTATTACATTTTGCCTTGTAGGACAATGATTTCTTTAAGGGCATCACTTCTTTTAGAAGTCAGTGTAGTCCTAGACAAACATCACAGATATAAAATCCATGTAGTGGGAAAAAAAGTAGAAAATGAGTGAATAATTCAGCAACAGCCTAAAGGTAGATTGACCAAAGCCAAAGATGTGGTAAGCAGGGGAGCACTATGCTTCTCCTCATCAATTATTAGCAGTTATACTAAGGATAATGCATTGATGAAGCGACCCCGACTTCAGCACCTGAGGCCTTTTCAAGTATTTACCACACTCTTTACCAGGAAAATAATACAGATGAAATCTACAGCTATAATGGATGAGTGGACATTAGCACAGTGCTGAACGCCGCAAAAAGCACTCTCCGGAGTTGTTCATAAAACACAGAAGAGACTGATAGTGTATTCTGTACGAGGCCGGGGTCTGCTATACGAGATAAGCCTGTGAGTTCCATCTACCATTTTTCCTCAGATCCTGTCTTGTTTACCACATGTACAAGATTTGGTCACTGCTGTCTTTAACAGACATTACAAGCATGGGTGTAAAGGTCTGACCTCACTAAGATTCAATGGAAAACCATTCAATATATCTTATACCTTAAATACACCTACTGCACAAATAAAGAGTGTGACTCATAAAAACAAATTTTCTGTTTCTAATAAATGATGGATAATGATAGAATAACACTGGATTTTCTAAAAACAAAAAATATCTGAAAATAGATAATAATGCATTTTGGAACCATAAAATATGGAGTAATGGCAATCTTCATGTTGCTATACACTCACAGAGGACTTTATTAGCAACATCTCTACACCTACACATTGCTACTGCTATTTAATCAGCCTAATATCAGTGATTATGAGTATGGCAGAAGGGCTGCTTTGAATATTTTTATAACTGCTGATCTCTGAGATTTTCAACACAAATGTCAGAATTCAGAATTTACTCAGAATGAACAAGGAACACCTTGTTGATGAGAAAGGTCAACAGAAACTGTCCAGACTGGTTTGAGCTGACAGAAAGGCTACAGTAGTCAAGTCAAGTCAAGTCAAGTGGTTTATTGTCATTTCAACTACATACAGAGTACACAGTGAAACGAAACAACGTTCCTCCAGGACCATGGTGCAACATAGACAGTGCATACAAGACACAAGTGCAACACAAACAAACAAACAAGTGCGGACAGACAACACAACACAGTACAGACCAGAGGATAATAAATAATGACGGTAGTGTGCAAGTTGTGCAATGTGCAATAAATAGAGTCCAGTGAGGTAGTTAAGTTATTAGTGCAAATGCTTGTGCAAAAAATGCTTCCCATGTTATCTGGGGTAAATGGTTGGAAAGAGAGAGAGAGGGAGAGTGTACATGTACCAGAAAGATATCAGTTCAGAAGTTGAGTTGTGTTGAGGAGTCTGATGGCTTGGGGGAAGAAGCTGTTGCAGAGTCTGGTCGTGTTGGACCGGATGCTGCGGTACCTTCTTCCTGATGGCAGGAGGGAGAACAGTCTGTGTGAAGGGTGGGTGGAGTCATCCACAATGCTGGTTGCTTTGCGGATGCAGCGGGTGGTGTAAATGTCCATGACGGAGGGGAGAGAGACTCCGATGATCTTCTCAGCTGTCCTCACAATGCGTTGGAGGGACTTGCGGTCAGAGGCTGTGCAGGTCCCAAACCAGGCAGTGATGCAGCTGCTTAGGATGCTCTCTATGGTTCCCCTATAGAAGAGGGTGAGGATGGGTGGAGGGAGACGGGCCTTTCTCAGCTTCCAGAGGAAGTAGAGACGCTGTTGGGCTTTCTTGGCTGTAGAGCTGGTGTTCAGGGACCAGGTGAGGTTCTCCGCTAGGTGGACACCAAGGAACTTGGTGCTCTTAACGATCTCCACAGAGGAGCCGTTGATGTTAAGCGGAGAGTGGTCCAGTCTTGATTTCCTGAAGTCAACAACCATTTCCTTGGTCTTCTCTACATTCCAGTGAAGGCTGTTGACTGTACACCAGTCTGTCAGCTGCTGCACCTCCTCTCTGTATGCTGACTCGTCGCCTTTGCTGATGAGACCCAGCACAGTTGTATCATCGGTGAACTTTATGATGCTGTTAGAACTGTGTTTCGCAACACAGTCATGAGACAGCAGGGTGAACAACAGAGGACTCAGTACACTGCCCTGGGGTGCCCCAGTGTTCATGGTGATGGTGCTGGAGCTGCTGTCCCCGAACCGGACTAACTGGGGCCTTCCTGTCAGGAAGTCCAGGATCCAGTTGCAGAGGGGGGTGTTGAGGCCCAGCAGGCTTAACTTCCTGGTGAGGTTCTGTGGGATGATGGTGTTGAATGCTGAACTGAAGTCTATGAACAGCATTCTGACGTAGGTGTCCTTCTTCTCCAGGTGGGTAAGGCAGAGATGAAGGGTGGTGGTGATGGCATCGTCCGTGGAGCGGTTGGGACGATATGCAAATTGCAGGGGGTCCAATGAAGAGGGCAGTTGGTTCTTGATGTTCCTCATGACTAACCTCTCGAAGCACTTCATGATGATGGGCGTGAGAGCTACGGGACGGTAGTCATTGAGGCAGGACACCGTGGACTTCTTCAGCACGGGGACGATGGTGGTGGTTTTGAGGCACGTTGGGACAGTGGAGCTGCGCAGGGAGACGTTGAAGATGTCCGTGAGAACATCTGTCAACTGGTCTGCACACTCTCTGAGCACTCTGCCGGGGATGTTGTCTGGTCCTGCAGCTTTCCGTGGGTTGACTCTGCTTTCCTTAGGGCCGCCTTGTCACCCACTCTGAAGGCCGAGTCGCTGGTCCTCAGTAGCGCACGCACCTCAGGAGTCATCCACGGCTTCTGATTTGGGCGTGTGGTGATGGTCTTGGAGACAGTGACATCATCAATACACTTGCTGATGTAGCCAGTGACTGATGCTGTGTACTCCTCCAAGTTAACAGAGTCGCCTTCAGTCGCAGCCTCCCTAAACATGTCCCATGCAGTGCACTCAAAACAGTCCTGAAGGGCAGAGATGGCTCCTGCCGGCCAGGTTTTCACCTGCTTCTGAACTGGTCTGGAGCGTCTGATGAGGGGTGTGTAAGCTGGAGTCAGATACACAGACATGTGGTCCGAGAACGCAAGGTGGGGGCGGGGCTCGGCCCGGTACGCGCTGGGGATGTTTGTGTAAACCAGGTCCAGCGCGTTCGCTCCTCTCGTGGCAAAGTCCAGTAACCCAGATAACCACTCGGGACTATTGTTATGAGCAATAAAGCATCTCAGAATGCACATATTGAATTCGGATGAATGTGGATGGGTTACAGCAGCAGGTCAGAATTTCACAATTCAATGATAGGGCCAACATTTAGATGGACACTGTGGAAAATATTTTATTCTTTGACTTTTCATAGGTTAAATACTGGTCATACATTTTTTATACAACTACAATGTGTGCTTTTAGTAAAAAGCCACTATAACATATTTACTAGTGATCCTAAATGAATCATTCTAATAATCAATCCTAATTACCGTTTCCTTTTATTTTTTGTATTTTTCCCCCCCAGAAACTTTCTTTTTTAAGAACATTCGGCCATGTGATGAGCCTCTTCCATACATGTCTCATTATATTACCTGCTATTTAGAATCTGCATCAGACACCATTTGTCCTCATAGCCACTTCACTAAGGCAATGGGAAATCTGCCCAAAAGCCATGAACTGAAGGGTGCAAACTTTTTGTGTGAGATGTGCTGGCCCTGTCCACAAGAATCATAGCTACATGATCTGCAAATGTTGCCAGCAGTGATATTTCTCACTCAAACACAGTTTTAGCTTAAATGTCAGTCAGTCAGTTGAGGGAAATGTCTAATGCATATACATATAATATTGATTTTATAATATTGACACAGTTTCTTTACTGTATGTCTACAGGAGATAGCAACAGACAAACAGCACTGAAACATGAGTGTATCGTTAAATTCTTTGATTATTTCATCATAAGTTAAAGATAAGGATAAAAACAGGACAATGTTGACTGTGATATGGGTCATTTGAACCCCTTTATGCATTTGTGTAGTTTTGGGACCATGCATTGAATAAGAACAAAGCTTAACATTTGATTCAGATTTATAATCTGTACACTCCATAGTATCCACTCGATTCCAAACAGCAGACTCCATATCGCAGCCTGTACATCCTGTATATGAATATGGCAACCCTGCCCCTTGGCCTGCCACACCACATCAGCATAATCACGTTAGACGTATTGACAGCCTGTCGCAAATGATCCTATCCCACGGCCGTATGTGGCAGCGGTCTGTTATGAATCAAAATGTAAAAATGTCTAAGTAAATCTAATCAAATGTCCCGTCCTCTCAAACGCATAAAAATAAGCTTGGGGTGAGGGTATAAAAATGACTGTTTTTTCCTGGGGGTCATTAGAATTATACAGACAGGAAGCTGAATATTCGGACAGTGTCATGGAGCCTGATGTACACTTACCTGAGGATGAATCATGATTAACTCTGAATGATGACCTCTCTCCGCCTCGACAGAGAATGAGACGAGGCATATGCCCAAACCTTTCAAGGCCCAATGAAAAATAAAAAAAACAGAGGACATAAGTAAAGTAGGACATCAACCATAAAACAATGTAAACATTTTAAACACAGCATTCACAGCCCATACTGCACAGTTAATAAACAGATACTAAGCTACTAAACCAGTCCATTCAGAGATGGCACACAACCCAGTGCATAAATCTCTCTACTCTGCCTACGGTAAGTCAGTCAAGCCCATTCATGGTAAAGTTATAAGGACAGTTCCAGCCTAGACTGCTCTTTGAATATGGCACTTTATGTGGTAGCCAATTAGAGCGGACATTCTTCATATATTGTCGGTGCCACGGAAAAACCTTGTGTCTTTAAAAAGGAAAAAATACAAATGCCAGATTCAAATTACGTAAAAATAAACAATGAACAATATCAAAAAAATGGAGATACAAGGATACTAGATACTTTTTAAAATGCACAAGATCAAAAACGTGTATTTTATAACTGATATTTTCCAATATCATGACAATTTAAACATGTGTCAGTATTATGCTTATTATTGTTCTTCCAGATTTTATTGCTTCACCTTTATTCAACCTCTCTTTGCACAATAATTCTAAACTTCAAAGGATTTCAAAAATGCATACAATATACAATTTCAAGAGATTGCTTTGATAACTGGAAAAGTGCATTTCCTGAAGAAGATGCAGATTGATGCTGCAGCTTGAGCAATTCCCAATACATTACTAGTCATAGGGGTGTTAGTTCAATCTCTGTTGTTTAAAAGTCTGACTGCTTGAGGGAAAAAGCTATTGCAGAACCGTGCAGTGACAGCACAGATGCTCCTGTACCTTCTGCCAGATGGCAGCAGTGAAAAAAGTCCATGTGAGGGATGAGTGGGGTCCTTCACAATGCTGATGGCCAGAGGGACAGAGGGGAGAGAGACCCCTATGATCTTCTCAGCTGTCCTCACTATTCTCTGTAGGGTCTTGCGGTCTGAATCATTGCAATTCCCAAACCAGGCGATGATGCAGCTGCTCAGGATGCTCTCCACAGTCCCCCTGTAGAACATGGTGAGCATACCTCTGTGATTATGTAAAATAACATATATTCAGTGTCCTGAACTGTATTACCGAGCTTCATGTGGACAAATTCGCTGTGCTAAACACAGTACACCCAAATATGTGCAGTACAAAATTAGCAGGCATTCCAAATGACTACTGCACCTTGTATTTCTTTTAGCCAAGATCTGCCTGTTGTGGTAAAAACAGATAACATTTATAGATAAATATAAATAAATATTCTCCTGTAAGTCAGAAATGTAATTTTCTGGCAGCAATATCTTTGGTCTTCTGATGGGCCAACTCTAAAGACAAGAGCGACAGCATGGCGGCGATAACACTACATTTCCCATCATGCCCCTGCGCTTTCCTTTTGTTGTTGTCATGTGATCGTGCTTATGACTAGTGTCAAAATGCTGCAGTAGCAGCGTCTCTTCAAGTGAGGACTTTACTGTATTCTTACTGAATAAAAGAGCTGCAGTTGTCCAGGACAGCTGCTGGTACAGCCCTCTTTCGTCTTGTCATCGCTAGCAAGCGATTAATCGGAAGGTTTCGTGTACTGAGACGACTTCTGCAGTGTCGGGTTCCTCACTCTGACGGCTACTGTGGCTAACGTTAGCTAGCTAGCTAGCAGTTGGGTTAGCCATGTCGGAACTGGAGGAGAAGGTAAGCGTTTACCAAACATTACAGCCTGTTTGTTTGATCACAGAGGCAAGAACTACTAAACTAAGTTTACTGTCTTACATGGTTGCTCAGTGTAAACTGTTATTACGGTATTACGGTAAAAATGCTAATACCATTTTCCTCATCTCAGCTCTCAGTTATAGACATTGCACAGTGTAGGATGTTCAGCTACGTCCACAAGCTTATATCTGTAGCTATATGTAGCTATAAAAGTAAGCACTAGCTACATCTGTATGTGTATAAATTACGACTTGGTAAATACTATTGTAATAACGCGTGTAGTTACTTAGCCAGCTAGCTACTATGCTACCATTTGATGGGATGCTAAGGCTGAGTGTGTCTTTCAGGGAAGGAAACCCAGTGAGGAATCCACTGATGAATCAGAGGTAAGATTGGGATTTTGGAGTTGCCAGTGTAATGAAAACCCCCCTGATTACTTTGAATTAAAGGTAAAGGTAAAGGTGCACGTATTTGTCACTGTACAGTGAAATGTGTCCTCCGCATTTAACCCATCTGGTAGTGAACACACACTCACACACACACATGTGTTAGGGGCAGTGAGTACACACACACACCCAGAGCGGTGGGCAGCCAACTCCAGCGCCCGGGGAGCAGAGAGGGTAAAGGGCCTTGCTCAAGGGCCCAACAGTGGCAGCTTGCCGAGCCCGGGAATCGAACCCACAACCTTGTTATCAATATCCCGGCGCTGAGCCACCACCACATGTCCATAATTAAGTATTATATTTATAATGCAGTTTAGTTAAATAACAGCTATGTTTAATTCTTTACATATTTCAGAAGAGAAAATCAGCTCTTCAGAGAGTTCAGCTCTACTGAGCCCCTAAAGAAAATAATATTTAGAGACATAAAACATTCCCTTGATCTAATACATCATCTCCTAACAATTTAACAACCAGTTGCCTAAATGCCTAAAAGCAATTTAACTTTAATTGAGGGAGCAAATGTTTACACTGAAAGAGTTATTTGTAAATCAAGGGAAACATGTAGGTCGCTAAATGGGTAGATGCTATTTTGCAAGTGTAATTAGATCCACCTGTATTAGTATTATAGATAAATGGGAATTAATCAAATGTAGACATGTTAGCTTCATAGTCCAATATCTTGAGGCTACTAAAAGACATATCATCTGAGAGATTATAAATATTGTATTGTATGTTTTAGTTTGATCAGTAGATTTAGTGCACACAGTTATGTGATTTAAAAAAAACTACAATGAAGGTAGACCATCACTGAAACAGAAACTTCCTCTTTACCTCTAAATCAAGAAACTTCCTCTTTCTCTAAAATTAAGAGCAGGAAGGAAAAAGAAACTACCTAAAAGCATACTACCTAATGGCTAGCACAGTACTTTAATAATAATATTACTTGTAGAATGTTAAACGCTTAAATGCTGATTAAACTGAAAATGGAAAAGTTAGGATTGTAGGAAGGGACATTTTTAAGCTGCTTAGTGTTGCTAAATCAGAAAATGTATAAAAAATAAAACCACCAATGAATTGTTTTAAGAATTTTGTGAATCATTACAAACACCTAGTATTGTCAGTTATCGGTTAACATTTTAGGTGAAATCTAAGCCTTTTTAAGCTTTTCTCACCTGCTAGTCGTCTATCACACAATGCCACCTGTTCCTGTTCTTCCTCAGTCACCTAAAACCCACCAGCTGCATCTTTTTAAAATGCTGCTAGCACAGTGTCTTTGAACAGTTCAGTGCAGTTTGAGCTGGAATGCCATCTGCCAATTCAGGTATGCCAACTAACAGACTAGCATCATGCCAGGTTTTTGTGGAGAGAGCTACAGATGTCTGCAGCTTCACAAGCTCCTAAATCATAGGGCTCTTGGTTGCGCCTCTCAGAAGCACCGATTACTTTTCTTTTTTTAATGATTATCAAATAAGACTGATAAGATTTTAATATGAATAGCTGCACAATAAATAACCTGAAGCTGCATCTCCGCTTTTTACTTAAGGTAAAAATAAGGGTATTAGGTGTCCAATACTTTCAGCTCTTTTACTTTAAACCTGTCTTAGCTGTCAAGACATGTGACCGACAATTCTGAATGATTTTGTATATTAATAGATATACAAAAGGTAGTGTGATTTTTAAAAGCATACTGAAATTAGCCTGCATTTAGCCTGTTGTTAAAAAAACTCAAGGAAAACAATGCAGCGTTACTTTGAACGTCTATACATAGATAGATAGATAGATAGATCACTTTATTTATCCCACAGGGAAAATAAAGTATGTGACAGCGTATGTACTAAGATTAGTGTTCATTTGCAGTATTAAGATCCAAGGAGGTCTAACCATTACTCCAGAATGTTTACAAAGCTCTAATGTACAGCCCAGGCCCCATCTTCAATATTAATGAAAAGAGAATTCCATTCATTTTTTTTAAATGTATACTTCTATAATTCTGTTGTTGACTTGTAAACAAAGTCATTTACTGTACTTTGATGGGCTTTGTTGTGGAGAAACTTACCACTCAAGATTTCTTTTCAGTGATGGTGAATTGAACCAGAGATTGTCATGACTTGGCTACAAATGTAGCCCATTTGTTTAGCATTGAAAACAACCAGTAATATGGATTAGAACCAAAATGTAGTTAAAACAGTGTCTCCGGTATTAGGCCAGGTGTTCATAACCATTTATTGTAATAAACCACCACTGTGAACAATTCTAATTCAGTACATTTCTCTACAATGGAGCATTTCACACCGAACCACTCAGAAACTTTGGAAAATCAGTGAAATGTCCCTTTAATTAACTTCAGCCTTTGCTGCACAGTTCAAGTAAGCATGTCCCAGACTGGATTATACTGCAGGAAGCTGGTAAAGTGTTGAAGATCTCGCTCTCTCTTTCTCTTGCACACACACATACACTCTCACTGTGTAAATAAAATACAGTGTGTCAGGCTGAGATGGGATGGAGGCTGTAAGTGATCCAGAGAGTGAAATGTCAAGCACACGCAGAATAGGCCCACTGCAGCTCCTTAAAGAAAAAAAACAACAATTCAGAATGAATAAGTAAAGAAGCGGGTGGCTCTCGCAGCAAATGAAATCTCTGACTCTGTCCACAAACTGTCAGACATCCCGGAGTTCACGACTGTGTCTTCCTGCTGGTCCACTACAAGCTGTGGTTCATTTACTGATTCATTATAATCTGCCACAGTTTCTCTCTCTCTCTCTATTTCGTTCTCTCTCACACACACTGTCTCTATATCGTTATCCCTCTTTTAAGATTCTGTATTGAAAAGTTACTGAAAGTTACTGTATTGGCATAACTGTGAGAGTACAGTATTACCAATGCATTACAAAATCTAAAAAATCTACAAAATCTAAAGTCTAAAGTATATAAATGTATTTTCTACACACGTTTATGTATATACATATGAATTTGTAACTATAAGATGAAAAAAACAACAGTAAGGATTACTCTTAACTGTGACACACATATGGTAGGTGGTAGGTAGGTGTCAGTGATGTTAGTGTGGAGTGTTACCCACTGGCCCTCAGGCAGTAACATACTGATACGTACTATACAGGGAATGGGGCATTGTATCTGTAATTTTTTCAGCTTTGTAAGTTTTCCATTATTTGGGATGAGCTGTTTCAATCTTTGTGTGAAATTCGCATCTGTTGATTTAAATAAGTGGCATTAAAGAAGAAAGTGCACCTATGTCTATACCTTATCAGTCAAACAGTGACCACACAGTTGGTCCTCCCATGTTTTACCTTTCACTGTCCCAGCTTGATGGTATCATGTGAGGTTGGGGAATGGGGCTTGACTAAATTGGGTAAAAATATCACTTGGTGCTCTCTGGGCAGCCCAGATTTTTATACCTGCCTTTTCCTATTAGGGCTCCACTATTGCGATTGCAGTATTTTTGCGTCTGTTTTGCAGCATAGATATTACAATATTAAAAAATACAGGTATTTTTACCTGACATCGATGACCCAGCATGTCATGATCATAATAATAATGAACTCTGTGTATTAAAAATTAGGGTAAAATATATTAGATTGGGCAGATGTAATCTGTGTCTGATAGATCTGTCATGGAAAATGTCATGTGAATTTTCCTTTTGTTTTAAGCAAGTTGTAGCATGAAGTGTATGATGTAATAAGATTTCTTGTCCTGCGATGTGATATTTGTGCCTGTTCATTGCGATGCTCAAATGATACATTGTGCAGCCCAATATTCTGTGGCTAGACTGTTATATTTTTCTATGGGCAAACTATATTCTTTTATTAGGGGTGTTTTTTTTTTTTACGCCGATTTGATCGAGTACCTAAATTTTGAATGTCAGCCAACACCGATCTGATCAGATCTGTGTTTCTATAAATAATACATCCAGACTACTTGTGTAATATGTGATGTTAATGTACACTAGTAAAATCATTGTATTTTTTGTTTATATAATCAGACACTATTTACATATTTAATTTGGTTTGTAGCAACTTTTAAAAAATTTCTTTAAAAAACCTTCTTAAAACATATAATAAGAAGATTTTAATATTATAATCTTTTATAATCCAGTCTGACTGACCTACCCGACCATTTAACGCTGCAGTCAAATCACTTCTGAACTGATAGTTGTTGCTGTATGTCAAGTACTGATGTGTAATAAATGTTTTATAGTTGTTATTTTTTTTAACCTTTTTTAAGCAGGATTGTCACACTATAATGAAATCTTTTAAAAGTGTGCCCAGACCAAGACTGAATGAGCTATGGTTTGCATTAGCCTCCTCCTCTTGATTCTGAGGGCGCTGCTTAGTGCTGGTTTAGAACCAAAGAAAGGAGCACGGAGTGTTTCCCCAGTAGTTTTCTTTCTAACCATGCATAGTTTTAAGAGTAAAGACTGGGTGGGACTATATCCCCCCAAACAGATATAATGGAATAGAATATCCCTGTCTATGCATGAGTAGGCTACAACCAAACTGGGTAGTTTTGGCAGTGTGGACAAAAACGGCAGAAATTTAGTCCACTTCCGTTCCACCTTAAACCTTCCGTTCCACCTTTAATAATGCAGCAGTTACTGTTCTGCTGCTGAAATGTACACAGTGTAACTGCTACAGTATTTAAGGTGAAATAAAGAGGCAGAATTAAAAGCCATCTTTTGCCTTGGTTTGGCTTCTAACTGGTAAGATCACCGCACCGATCGGTTAAAGTAATGCAAATTTTTTGTCTTGTTCACTGAAATAAGGTCACTATCTAGGGTAGGTTTCTAAAGATTGGGAAAGCACAGTGCTGTCTGTAAAAATGCTATGAACTGATAGCACAATTCTCTGAACAGTCAAAGCACAAGAACCACAGATATTACGTTACGTTTTCCTGTTCCACTAAAAAATAGTTCCACACTTTCTAAAAAGGTCCTCACTGCAGCAGCTGAGAATCTGTTAATGCCTAGTGGACACCAGAGGACGGGTGGTGATTTCAGTCACTGGTTTAAATCGGGACATCCATATTTTTTAATCCTTGACAGGATTGTGAGCACACAGGGCATCCTGCGCAGTCCAGTGTTTGAACGGCCTCTCTCGCTGCATTTCGATCTCTGTTATGAACATCTGCAGTAACCCCTCCTCCCTCACCCATGACACTCTCTCTCTCCCTCTCTCTCTCTCTCTCTCTCTCTCTCTCTGTATCTAATGCTTGTTGTGGACACAGAGCTACTAGTATCTACCATATCACAAAGCCACTACTCTGAAATTTCTTGCTGGGGAAGAATTATGTCCCACTCGAGTGCGGAGAACGTGCCGAAGCCTGGAGACGTGATGTCACGGAGGGAATGGAGGGAAGATGCTGGGCTTTAGGCTGACATTAATCTGTGTGTGGGTTTGAAGCCCCCTCGCTTCAACATAGCCATGCAATCTGCTTTCTGACTAGAGAATCGAGAGAGAGCGAGGGAAGATAGATAGATGTGGAGAGAAAGAGAGAATGAGGGTTGGAGAGCATGTGTGAGTGGCAGAGGAGTGTGTGGATGGTCACACCACTCCTGGAACGGGGCAATTAAAGAAAGACTTCCCTTCATCCCCTGCTCCCCAGGGCACCAATTAGGAGCAGTGCGGAAACGCCAGCACAACACTCATCCACCACGTCGGCGTGGCAACGGCAAACACTAACAAGAGGCAGAAATTATGGGATATGAAACGGCAGAGATATCACTCTCCCCCCCCCCCCCCCCTCTTCTCCTCATAGAAAGTTTGTCAGTTTTTTTTTCTTTCCTTTTTTTCTTTTCTGCCGTCCACAACTATAATGGCTTTGTAGACCATGACAAATGTCCAGGCATTAGAAATTTCACATCTGGAGAGAACAGGAAATGGACGTGCGAGCTTGTTGGGCAACGAAGAGAGAAAACAGCTTTGGAAGTACGAAAAATCACCCTCTGCTTTCACATCTCGCTCCACCATGAGCCAAACACATACAGAGCACAAACCAGGCTCCTTCTTGGGATGGGTTTGTGCAGAGATGGTAGGATCATATTGAACAATGATGTAAAATAAGGCACATGGTTATTTTCTGCAAAATTGTTGTGTTTAATTATGTTAATGTGATTCAAATTCAGTTAGGAAGTCAGTTAAACGTACAGGACTAATACGGGAACCCAGGCGCTTCGAGTCATGACTGCATTCTGTGCTTTGTTGCAAGGGGCGCCACAGCGACAGCCAAGTTGTCTTATACCGCTGGCGTGCTTTTTCCAGTCAGCTGTCTTGGCAGGCCAGTTTTGATTTTGATTTGTCCTCTATTGCCAAAACTGCCACGTAAGGAAATCTTTGAAGGAACAATACCTGAATTGATGAAACTTGATAGTTTCATGGAACATCAGATTTTCTCAAATTTACTTCCCCTAAATAGAGTTGATTGAATAAAATATCGCTGCAGTTTGGCAGTGGAGCTGTGCTACAAATGTAGCTAACTGGTAATGGACGCACATGCCACATCAGTTAGCATTGTGCCTAAATCATCACACAAGTGAGCGGATTCATTTTGTTAAGCAAGCTCTAACAGAATTGCTGATGAGGTTTCTGACACTGCAGGGTTCCTCATTTCCAGTTTAGTAATTTCCCAGCTCAAATGTATCTTTTAAGGTTGGTGATTTCCAGGTTTATTAGGTGGTTTATTAGCAGGGAAATCACTGAACTGTGCAGGACACCTGGCATCTAGCATGTGAACTGAAAAGCCCAGCTGTATGCCATAGCATTGTCTATAAAAAAAATAAAAATATAGATAACTGTCATACACTGTCAAACAAGCACATTGATGAGCTCACCTTGACACATTTGAGGCAAGTGTGTGATGGTGATGATTTCATGCAGTTTGCACCATAGTAATCAATGAGTTGTAAGCTTCCATTCGTTGTTAGCTATGTTAGCCTCAGATTGCCACTGCAAACCTAAATAAGAAAAGCAGCGTACAACAAACGAACCTGGGTTCATGGAGTGCGTTTGTGTACATTTGAATTATTATTATTTCTCAAAATATTCCTTTAACCTGAACTTGAGTGGCATTGTCACGAACATCGCTGTTGTACCACCAAAGTAGTAGAGAGATGGAGCTGAATGGTTCATTGTTCATTGTTGAGATTCTTGAGAGGATTTGCTGAGGAGAAATGGCGTGAGGGCATTCTGACAGCACGGAGCCTCTGTGACGGGATGAAGTTCTGATTAAAGACAGAGAATTGGCAGCCTGAGGACAGCTTTGGTGCAGGTGCTCAGAATCTTGCCCACAAATCATATTATATTCAGTTACACTTTCACCTGCTCTACCTCCATCCTTATAGAAAGCAGAGAAGTTTTCACAGCGTGATAAAAGAAAGCGAGGCAATGTGTCAGTTTTTAAAGCCAAACTTACTGTGAATTTTGGGGTCATATTCTGCCCTTTTAGGTTTCTCAGTAGGTATGTCAAACTGTCTCTCTGTCCCCCCCCACAGGAAGAGGACAGTGAGGAGGAGCCTAAATTGAAATACGAGCGGCTGGCCAATGGGGTGACCGAGATCCTGCAGACGGATGCGGCAAGCTGCATGACTGTACATGACAAGGTACTTGAGGGTGCTTTCACAACTACCTTGTTTGGTGCAGACCCACACAAACCCTTTTTTTCCTTTAGTTTGGTTTGTTTTGACAGGTGTGGACACTCCACCTTCATAAATCTAAACCAAGTTCTTCCAGAAATCTTGGGTCATTGTCCGCTTCCATGTTCACCAAACGCTGCAGGTGGCAACACAGTTTGATGACGGTCTGTACCAAATGAGAAAATTAAACGTGTGAACTACGCAAAAACATACCAAAAGTGCTAATTCTACAGCAAGCTTTAGCATGCTAGCTTGGTGGGAAAACTACCATTTAATTGATGCTATTTTTTGATGCTCTGCAGTAGCTTATTAAAAATGCTCAGATTAAGTACACAACCTAGCTAACTGTTGATTATTAACTACGTGAGGGTTATGGTTGGGAAATGGTTTTAGGTTGAAGTTGAAGGAATGCTTGAATCTAATCTCACTCTGCCATATCTGTAATTCATGGTCTGTTACCACACATCTGTCCCCTTACTTAGCAAAACCACAGAAAACAAATTCCCCACAATTACCACTGGATTCAGTTGATGCCACTTTTACACCAGTTCCCAGTTTACCAGACCAAGCTGCTTGTTTGAGCACCTGCATTTGGGTCCTACTGTGTGTTCAGTTCAGTCAGTGGAGCCACTTATGTTAAGCAGTTGTCTCTTGCCATGTATGACATGCTGACTCTCCCCCCCCCCCCCGTGTTGGATCCAAGATGAAATAATAGATACACTATATGGACAAAAGTATTGGGGCGCATTGTTTCTTCTGAAATCAAGGTTATTAAAAAAAAGTTTATCCTGCTTCTGTTGGAGTAACTGTCTTTACTGTCCAGTTAAGACTTACTACTAGGTTTTGGAGCATTGCCGTGAGGGTTTGATTGCATTCAGTGACAAAAGCATTAGTGAGATCAGGATGTTGGATAATCACAATCCCACCTCATCCCCAACTCCCCAACTCATCCCAAAAGTATTGGATGGAGCATCAGCATTTCAGAGAACACAGTTCCACTGCTCCACAGCTCAATTCTGGGGGCTTTATACCTCTCTAGCCTACGCCTGGCATTAGGCGTGGCGCCAATAGGTTCATGTTTATGCTTATATCATGTGTAGCTACTTTTGTCTATCTAGCATCTAAAAGCTTTCTAATCTCTGCCTATATCACTGTGTCCAGAAACCCATATTAACCAGTAATAGCATAGCTTGTTTTCCCCCCCAGTCACCACCCCACCTCTGCTTCCAGCTCCATGTAAAGGCTCAAAGAAATGTGTTCAGCTTCTGGTACAAAATTTTTATAATGTCCTCCTCCTCCTCTTCCATCTCCACCTCCCCCCTTTGTACCATGCAGGATTTTGCTCCTCCACCAGCGCAGGTGTTGTAGAAGGAGAGTTGTCCTCCACGATTAAATTGTAGACTAGTGTCAGAGTCAGTCTCCATGTTCATTTCAGAATGATGCATGAAATTACGTCCCACTGTTATGTCCAGCCTGTTCACTCAGCAGTGTGATTCTTATTTCTGAATCAGGTTTTTACACTTCAACAGAGCTTCAGAGCAGCATCAAAAATAACATCAATAATAATGTTATTAAAACAATACATGTGGATTTATGCTACGTTCCATTTGAACTGGGATGTTGAGTTCTAAGTAGGAAACTATCTGGAACGCCTTCACAAGTTGGATTTCCTACTCATGAAGTCTGGAGAGCCTCACCAACTCTTGATGCATCGCCGTAATCAATGATGGTGGCATCGTACACCATTACCAGTAATAAAAGCAGAAGTATTATACAGTTTATTAGCACTTCTATCCATTTGTGTCGCATTAAATCAGCGCCATAGTGTCCATCGTCTATCTGTGGACGTGTTTTAATGGTGTTTGGATGTGCAAAATACTGCATAATACGTTTAACTGGTATTGCTAACAATACAAAAAGTGAGACATATGTTGGCTAGATTCACCATAATACATCAGTAAATTATGGTCAGAACAGGTGTACAGTGTGAACTGGGAAGTCTTTAGCTCTGTTTTTTGGAAGTGTTTTGAAATAGTGTACAATTGTTTGGACTGTTTAACTGGAATGCTCTGGTGAGATGGCATTCCCAGCTCTGAGGTAAATGAAACACGTTAGTATATTTGATCACTTTACACTCTTAAGTAAAGGGTTCTTGAAGGTTTTTTTGTTCTATGTAAAACCGTGATGACTAAATGAACCATGTGTTTTATTGGAAAACCTCTTGCTTCTGAATAGGTACTTTTGCTTAGAGTGTCCAAGAGTATACATGTCTTTTGTACTTCTCATGTTAGAATTGCTCAAATTGAACCTGCCTAATTTGCACTCGCTCTGTTATAAAGAGATCTTTGAGCAGTGCCATAGAACATCTATTTTGGTTCTAAAAAACACCATTCATGTAAAAGAGGTGTGAAGAACCTTTAAAAAAAACCTTTACATCCTCCTCTTTAAACCTTTTAAAAGGTTCTTCTCACATGCCTCTCATTTATAAAAATGGTTCTTTATTGAACCAGAACCGGTTCTGCTATGGTACAGCTCAGAGACCCCTTTGTAGCACCTTTATTTTTAAGAGTATAGCATAAAACAGTGTTACGCTTGCACCAGCCAGCGGCCACCACCTTTCTTTCATTTCCTTTTACACTTCCTCTCTCCCCTCAGAGTTGGACATTTTTTCCCTCCCTCTCTCCTTCCTTCTCTTTTTGGATGCTGGACATTTTTCCATTGGCGTAGCGGTCTGCCCGGCTCGGTCAAATCGTCATGGCAGCCGGTTCACTCATGCACGTCCGCTCTGGAGGAATAGTCATACCTAGTTATGTCTCCTCACCTGATGTTTTATTAACCGCTATTGATTTTTATTCTTTTTTTTCCCCTCTCTCTCCTTTCCTCTTTTTCCCTGGGGATCCCACCACTCCCTTTCTTCTCTTCCATTTTACTCTTAAAAAAAAAAACAAAAAAAACAAGGCAACACCACCAAAGGAAGAAGTGTCATGAGGCTGAATTTCCATTGACAGTCTTGTGTTGTGTGTGGGTTTTTTTGTTGTTTGTTTTCCCCCTCCCTTCTTGCCTATTGCTTCTTTTTTATTTATATATATGTGTATATATATATATATATATATATATATATATATATATATATATATATATATATATATATATGTGTGTGTGTGTGTGTGTGTGTGTGTGTGTGTGTTCCTGCATACCTTCTGCCACCTGTACTGTTCCCTCTCTCTCTTTCACACACACACACACACACACACACACACACACACACACACACACACACACACTTCAGCGAGCCTAATGTAGCCTCATATTTTAAGTGCCCCGAATCAGAATTTCATTTGAGCAATTCCATTTCGATAAATCCCTTTAAGAGGCACTGCGGCTGCCGCGGCCCACCCCTTTTATTTATTTATTTCGGCTGATTTTATTTGGGGAGATTGCGGGGGGCTCTGTCGGACATGCTCCGCTGTGCCTGTAAATATAAGCATTTCATTATAGACTGCACTGAAGCATGGGACTGCTCTGTGCTTCGTGCAAGGGGGTGGTGTGTGTGCGTGGATGTCGGTGGGGGGTGTGTGTGTGGATGTGGACAGGCATTAGCCAGAGTGCAGAGGAGCTGCTGTGTTTTAACACGTCTCTCCGCACTTGTCCTGTGGCTGTTCAGGCCTGCTGTGGCCTGCAATGGCACTCTCCGTACAGAGCTGCTGGTGGCCCACCTGGTCTCAGTGTCCACAGTTTAGGTCAAACGTATAGTATTATATATGTATATATTGTCCAGTTCATTCCTAATTCGACACTATTTCAGATGCTTTCTTGTCTGAACTATACAGTGTAATTGTAACACATTTTATTACAATGCAAAACTCCCACACCCCAAAAGTGAAAATTGTGTTTATACAAGATGATGCAAGATTCCTATTTTTACACTCAACCTGCACGTCTCCACTACAGTCTGAACAGTTATCAACAGTTCAGCAGTAAGTTAGAGTGTGCAACCTTTACCACTTGCCCCATAGGTGGGGTTAATTGTAACAGATGAAGCAGGGGTGGGCAATTCCTGTCTTGGAGGACCCGATTCCTGCATAGATTTTTGCTTTTACTGCTCAAGCACACCAGATTCAACACACCTGATTGTCTCTGTTGACCACCTCTGAGATGGAGGCTGTTTGTAACAGTCACTAAAAAGTCTGGTAAATTGATACAAGCACAATTAGTTCAATACAGCCCTGCTGCGCTAAATGAGCTTTCCAACATAAATACATACAAATATGTCATCAAATGAATAGAATTTGTGATAAGTGTAACTTTATTTTAACCATAAAGTGGGAAGTGGTAGAGCAAATACAGAAATGATACTGTTAACTGTTTTTAGTTTTATGTGATATCTATTGTATATTTCTGATCAATCTGTTCATGTAGAGACTGTACATTAGCCTGGATAGCTCTCACTTTTTAATGGACCAAATGTTATTTTGTACAAAAAAGTATTTAGGGTGAATCCTGTGGAAAGGTTGTTAGCCGTTAATAAAGTTAATATATTGTTAATGTTAATACAGTTAATGAGAGCCTGAGTACTGGTATACTGATTTTTGGGGACCTTTACCCAAAGTTGGAAACATTTACCAGACAAAATGCATTTACAAGATTATTCTATGTATTCAGTTAATTTATATGATTCTCTTTATTTGTGTTTTGTAGTTTTTAACTGTTCTTTCAAAACAATCAGAGACACAGTTAATGACAGCGAAAAGCAGATTTCCAACAGGTATACTGTGGCATTTAACACACACAGTACTGTGATTACAGAGTCGCAGGTTCATCAGAGATGTTACTAGATCTAAAGAGTAGCTCTGCTTGTACACTGTCACACTGTGACCCCATATTTAGGTGTAGTATTAGTCTGATTATTTATGTTTGTTATTTCTAAAAGAAAGTTTAAATTTGATTACCAAAAAAAAAGTAGATCTAGGTAAATCAATTCATTACTTAATGCATTAATTGACCAATTAATTTGTTAATAATCTTGCTCATTAAAAAAAACACTACATTCTTTTAATTATTTTATGAAATTATTTTATTATTAAAAATTATTATAATTTTTATAAATTAATAATTAAATTATTAATTTTATATTATTTAGGCATGGAAGTATTATCTCATACATGTTTTTGATTCTTTTTCATGAAATTATAAGCTATGATAAAATGTCAGATAATTATAATGGCATGGAATTTTTATATTGACCCAAATTATAAATATGATATGTAAAATTGTGTATAACAGAGTACATGGTTGGTGTAATACAGTATGTTGTGTTGTAGGCACTGCTGGTAGTACAAAAGGTTGTAATTAATCCATGCAGATTTCCCTAATGGTATGTGTTTTATGCATTAGTCAGAGTTTGTCTTCCTGGGATGAGCGTTTGACAGTTGCTGAGGAGGTTCGAGCGTGTGATCCACGCATATATTATGTTGAGGTGTTTTGATATGTCGAAAAAATGCCATTTCACACTGGGGCGCTCTGATAAATAGGCTTTTCTGTCCTCCAGCAATTTCACACTTTTTTGCCCCTGAGGGGACAAGCCAGAGCCACACACATACCACACACACTCCCTTCAACCATGCCTGGTAACGTGCATTAATACCCCAGTATAGCCGTTTAAAGTTCAAACTCATGCCAAGTGTGCAGTGATTTTTCTGCTGTGTTCTGTATCTAACTTGTCCGTGTCTCCTGTGGCTTCCAGTTTCTGGCCCTGGGCACTCACTTCGGGAAGGTTTTTCTTCTGGATGTTCAAGGAAACGTCACCCAGAAATACGAGATCGTAAGTAATCAAGCGTGTAATTATGCTTCTGTTCCTAAAAGTAACCAGTTATTATTAAGGTTAAGAATGGGGCTGCACCAAGTTTTTAAATATTCATAATAATCATTAGGTCAATTTGGCCTTTTTCAATAGTGTCATTAAGGCTTGCAATATGTATATAAGCACCTGATCAGTCAGTACATATTTCACTGGATACTCTGAGCATTCTGACCAAAGTCTACATGTGCCTTTTGAATTTCTGTAAATCATGCTGTCAAACAAATGTAGAACATTTTTGCCCATAATGGTGCAAACTAATTTTTTAACCATGATACAATGATTTACGAATGATTTAATATGAATTAGGATACTTAATTATGATATTAAAGATGACTAATATGAATGTGATTAGGTTTTCTGTCTATATTGTACAGTCATAATCTAGTTTTATCTAGTATAATCTAGTCAAGTATTTGTGTATGTGAAGATATGTAAAAATTATAAACAGGGCTGATTCTAAGAAGACTGCATGAAGTTGTAATTCTCTATATTCTCTATATTAATAGACAATCTCAGAATAAGATTTATCCTAGAGTAACTTCATGTTGTTGCTACATTACCGGACATATTGACTGCAATTGTAAAAAGATATTTTGATTTCTAGTTTAGAAACTATTGTATATGTTACTGTATGTCAAACAGCATTAATATCTGATATTGAAGTGATTACAAACTTTGTATCTGTCTTTGTTCTGTTCTTTTCTGTAACAGAGTTCAGTGAAGATAAATCAGATCAGCCTGGATGAGAGTGGAGAGCATGTAGGGATCTGCTCAGAGGATGGAAAGGTAGGCCCTATTCTCTCCTGTTGTAGTTCTGCAACACCATACAACCTGCTAGAGGTCCTGTTTGGGGAAGGAGGAATATTTCGCCCAGTGAGTGAGTTTGGTGGTTGGGCATTAGTCAGTTGGGGAGAAGAGTCAAAGAATGTTCAGTGGACTGACCAAAGCTAGAATAGTGGGCTAATTAGAACTGATTATATTTTTTCTTTACAGATGTTTGAAGGAATCCTAGTCATAGGACATGCAGAGTGAGAGTGTTGGCCTGGAACTTTCTTAAGCCATGGGAGACAAGTTGATATTCTATACTGTTCAAATATAGTTAGACATTAATGAAGTACCAAGTTATATAATGAATTACATTTAACAATTCACATTTTTATCTCAACTTCCCCAAAGTGACAGACATGCCAAAAACCCTTTCTACATAACAAAATCCACAAAATCTGTATCATTTGGGTTTAGAAGTTTAGAATCTCCATTTCTAACAGAATTTCACTGTTTCACTGTACATGTGGACGCTTTAATTTAGGGTCACAACACGTTTTTGTTATCATTGGCAATAACCACTGCTTCTAGTGCTAAATATTTATATATTTATTTGATCTTGACAGACAGCAATGGCAGTCAAGTATAATAATCCTTGGCACAGGAACCTACAAGAACACAGAAACATGTTTTGCACCAACGTTAACAACATTAAAATTACAAAATCCCTCTCCTTGTCCACTCATCCGTGGTTTCTTGCTGTCCCCCCCTTATCTGCCCAGCGATCTGGACCCCAAGCATTTAACGGGGCTGCTCAGGCTAATCAGCACCACGGCGGGTGGCTTTCTCTGACTGATCTAAGAACAGATAGGCCCCTACACCCGTCGCTTTCACAGCCAAACGAGATCTTTGTCGCGTGTGCGGTGACTCTGCCAATTAAAATCGATGCAGCAGGCATTGTTCGCTCCCCAGAGGTGCTAATACCAGTCCCGCTTAGCCTCCGCTCTGATAGTCGAGATATGTCAGACATGACACGCTTTTAGGAGGAAACGGCCCTAGAACCACGTCTTAGAGCTTGTTGCCTAGTTATTTATTTATTTTATACATTTCTTAAAATTGGTTTAGCTTTGTGCTCCAACAGATGTTGGGTGGAATCCCATCATGTATCAACAGGTGAGACATCAAAAGTAGGGCCCAACTGAGGTTACATTTGGCCAATACAAGGTTTGTTTTGTATTATATATGAAAAAATTGGCTGTGTATCGCTATGTGTCTCCAACTTGGCCGACTTGGCCGATCATATTACAGCAGCTCTGTGTGATGGTACTCGGTCACAGTACACTGCAGTTCCTTTTTAACTGTATGTCTCAAACAGGAGTATCTATGGAAAAGATAAAAAAAACAGCAAACGATGCAGATCACATTTAACTACGGCCAAGTGTACAGCAGCAACAGTCAAATAGCTAATGGAATAATATTGGAATCAGGTGGAGATTTTGGTGCTATATAGGCAGCTCTTTTTGGTTGCGTTTTGGAGTTTGACAGCTTTTTTGTTCATGTTTTTTTATGTGGTTGACTCCAAAAAGCAAAGTACATTACAGAAGGCCTGCACAATGATGCATTACAAGGTTTGCCTGAAAAGTTTCATATAGCATCCAGCTCTCTGCTGAAAGACGATCAGTAATCGGTATCACTCCCAAAAACACTGATCAGGCAATCTCTATTTTGTACTGCAATGAATCAGCTGCTGTAATATGAAATGAAACATGCATTAGGGAGTATTTGAATGACTTTATTCTGTTATGTTTGTCTTTAGAAGAAATTGCTGAGCTATATTACATCAGCTTGGCCAAACTTGTGAAAAACGACAAAACTCTTAAGAATGCTGGGTAGCTTAATCCTATGCAAAAGCTGTTGATTTGTCAATTAAGAGTGGAATCATATTTGCCTGTTACTTTACTTACATAGTAAACTGTTTGTCATTGTAGTGCTCATTAATAAACACAGTGTCAACAGAACTGTAGATTTGCTAGAGTTAGCCCAAAAGGTTCCTTTTTTTATCTGTTATCCCTGGCCATCTGTTAAGAAGCAGCCTAAAAGAGCTTTTATTAAGAAATACAACTGTAACACACTTGTATAAACATAAAACCTATTAAATATAATCTAACAATGGCTCAAATACAATGGCTCAAAATACTCATCTAGCAGAGTACATACAGAAGACTAACATGCTAAAAGATGATAAAAGCATTACAGTACTACAATTTGAGTCTGTTTAGTGCTCAGTATATCTGGATCTGTATTCAGAGCTGAAATGTGAGTGGGCGAGGCCTATACCTGATGTTTACGTACAACAGATCCTTTAAGCCTCATCTCCTTATTCCCACAATAGTGAGTGTAGACTGAAGAAAGGCATTCACACTAAATGTCAATATATTTTATATGTTTGTATTATGGTAGACTTCAGCAGGGTCAAGAGTTTGCTCAGTGATTGGCCTGCATGGGCTATATGAAGTGATGGTGATGTTTTTAAAATAAAATGCTATTTCTATTTTTTTTTTTACTAAAATAGTTTTTCAGTCAGTAACTGGGTGAATAAACCCATATTTATGGGAATTCTTTTGTGTATTCAGTCCCTTTTAATAAAAATAGGGATGTATTTTGGAGGTCAGTAAGGCACTCATGAAACGCTTGGATTTGAATAGTTTGCTTCTTATTTGTATCTACATTTCTGTCTATTTCCAGCACTCGGTATTCCTGATGCTGTGATCTAAACCTGAACCCAAACTTACCCATTATTCCCTATTATCATTAATAGTTTGCAAGCAGTTGGCAAAAACAGAATCTGACAGAATTTTAGAGTAACACAACAAAACCAGCTTGGCACAGAGGTCCGCAGGCCCTCCTGGCATGAAAGAGTTTGTCTTCCCGCTCAACTTTTCTTTTGAATCCTCACATTTGGTGGTGTTTTTTCTTTCCTTCCTCGGACGGGCAGGTGTAGGTGAATTGCTATGTTAAGGCTAGCTCGTAGCCGTCGGGGACTGCAGCAGAGCCGGAGATTAAGACTGCTCTATGAAGGCTTGGCAGGGCAGAGGGAGTTGACCTGTCCACTAATTGGGAGCCTAGTGGATGGTTAACTAGCCCAGCGAAACCTGTGATGTTTTTGTGATGTCTGGCCCAGTTCGCCCCGAAAGAAAAAGCAGCATAGATCCCAGCTCTGCTGTCATTTTAACATTTTACTTTTTTGCTTGTTTCGTCTAATTAGTTTTCTGTTATTGTCTGGTTTCTTTTTTCTTAACACCCTCTTATCCCTTGCCTCTCAGGTGCAGGTATTTGGCCTCTACACCAGGGAGGGCTTCCATGAGAACTTTGACTGTCCCATCAAAGTAAGTTACTGCTGTTAACTCGCTCATTGTTCCCTTGCCAACTTGCTGGAGCTTGATGGGCGATTGCCCTTTGAATTTGACTTCCTGCCGGAACAAGCGCTATTGTTTTTTCCCCTAAAAATGATTTCAGCTCCCCCTGCAAGTTTTAATTGATTTCTCTTGGGCGTCCTTAGCTTGGATAACCATCCGATATTGCTCAAGGAGGAGTGAGATGGATTCTATTGAGTTGAATGCTATACACAGAAAAGCAAGCTGTGGTTCACAGCAAACTGAAGTCAGATGCATACATTGCTATGAGAGTCGAACTCTGACAATAAACTCTCTAAATCTTTTAAAAAGCCACTGTGGAATTAAATGGTCCACGACTGGCCGTCTCCCTGTAAAAGCACATGTCAGGACAATGCATTTACAAGGCTGCAAGCAGTAACACATGTCTACATTCATTTCACATTTATTTAAGGAATAGTTATTTATTGTATCACATTTGACCACAGTAACAAAAGTGTATGTGTGAATATCTCACAGTATAACTTATTATTGAATATTAGCTCTTATCTAGATGGTAATGCTGAAAAATGGCAATTGATATATTTTATGATTCACTAATATCCTGATATCCTAATCTTTGTTTAGAACTGAATATGCCTGAAGCTTATATGGTTTCTAAAGCCTAGGGTTAGGGTTAGTCCTACTGTCACATGAAGCCTGATCTACAAATGTCTAAGCAATTCATAGCAGTGGTTCTCAAGCTACAGGTTCTCAGGGATAGACGGTTTACATATTTGCTTGTGTTGAGAGTTGTGACTGAGCAACAGTGTCAAAAGTATTAGAGAGGGCTGAGGTCTGAGAACAGTTTATCCATAGGTAGTGTTTCTCTGATACCAGTTGCCCTTTTGTGGGTTGTAATCAGATGGACACATATATACAGCCCTTTTTTGAGCTTGTATTTCATATTTCCTTTGTTACCCTTGTTACTATTCGTTTTTCTTTCTGTATGTACATGTAAAGATTTAATTTGATTTGCCAAAAGTTCACTTTTTAACAGAATGCAGCAGATTGTGATCTTTTATGTATGTTTTTATGTTCCTCCAGGTGGTGGCATTGCACCCTCAGTTCAGCAAGTCGAACAACAAGCAGTTCGTAACCGGAGGAAACAAGGTGAGCGACATGGCGGTTTTTGTATGGGCAAAATAAAAGCTGCAGACTGCCAAAACTCTGAGCACTATTCATTTGGTAGACTGACCTCCCTATAATTCATGGTGGATTTGAGCAGGTCATTTTTATCACTTCGGATGCTCAAACAAATGCTTGTTCTTTCACTGGAGCCAAAATTTCTTTTGCCTTCAGTGCTTGAAATGCACCTTTTCGCCTTTTTTCAGGACACCACCCTCTCTGACTCTTCTGAGTTTTTATCAGCGGCACTTCATCTGAAGCGCTTGAAAGGGGGAGGTGGCTCTTTGCGCTTCTTAGCACTGAACTCTGCTGCTTCTGTAGCTCTAGCTGTTGGGGCTAAAACACACTTTCCGTCTTGGCCTTGTATCAGGGTCAAAGAGAAAGAGCGAGGCAGCGAGCGAGAAAGAGGTCCATTTTCTCAAAGTGTTGTTCACCAGGAGAGGTGTTGTCTCCCCACACACAACAAATAACAGTCATTACCCAGAGTGCCATAGTGTCTGCAACATGTAGAACACGCGGACTAAACAAATACGCGCTCATTTTTCAGAGGATACTGCTGTAACCGGGGGTGAAAGCAAGGATCATATCTTTGCAGCATGCAGCTTCCAGAGCAGGCCTCATGGGCAAAAAGGTCTTGGGTAGCTTTTTAAATGTATTATTTAAACACATAATAAATGCCAAATATATCCAGCAATGAACAGATGATGTGCATCCCCATCCAATTTGGAGAATGTTAAAAAGAAATAACATGTATAAGAAGGGGTCTATTTGCACTTGCCATTGCGTGTATATGTATGCTCTGCTCCGGGCATGTGAGCTTACTGTCTGCTGTGTGTGTTCGCTGCACAGATAGGTTAAAGGCAGACGACAAATGCCATCTATGTCCTAATACAAATGATGAATATGGCTGTCTTTGTCTGTATAATACACATACACACATCATACAGTGGGCATAAGTGGTAACAATTTCTGACTCTGTAAATACTAAAGTGAGTAAAAGATAAAGCAAAAATCAGGCTTTAAAGATGAACATTAAAGATGAAACATTCTTTTCAGCATTTTAATCAAGATTACCAAATTAGTTTTGTTCTGTACGCATTTTCGATGTGAAAAAAGGAAAGCAGAACCTTGCAAAAATTCAGGCAATCCAAGAGCTTTTAGATCTCAGAGAACTTTTCCCAAGGCATTGGACCTTAATTAACTTGTCTGGGCTATGGTTTGTTCACAATCATTGTTAGGAAAGACCAGGTGAGATCAGAGCTTTATAAATACTCTAACTTAAGGAATACACGAGTTCTGGAAGACCTAGAAAACTAGCAAGAAACATTTTATAAGATTTAGCAGACTGAAGTGGCAGTGCACTTTTCTACTAAGTTTTTTTTTTTAAATACACATTTAAAAATATTTCATTGTTAAAGGCACAATAAATGAGGCTTAGTATTCCTCAGTTTCCCCAAATAGCGTCATGTAAGGATGAAGAGTGACAATATTTGAATGTCAGCATGATAAATTGATGCCATTTTTTTCTGAGAGTATTTTGGATTTTGGTGTGAGTTTCTTTTTACAAACTCAGCATAATTAGTCCGGTTTTCCCCAAGTTCATCACAGTATGTAAACATGCTAAATATAAATCAAACTATGAGTAGTTTTTGATGTGGTACTATGGTACATTTTTGTCTGTACCTAAACAAAATTGTGATGCATATTGTGAAAATATCTTCAGGTGCAGTGATCATTTTTTTGCTAGCCCTAGTTGCATGTAATTGTCACATTCCACAATATAAGCAGTAATTAAACGCTGGTCGTACTGTGGTTCTGTCCCATTCTAACTGGAGTTGGAGTGTGTCCGCTGCCTATGGCTTCCCCCCACCGCTGATTTCCTCCTGTTTCCCCGGCTTAAGATCCCCATAATGCAGCCTTGCCATGAAAATCAATACGGCTTCCACTGAAGACACATCTTGTCAAAGGCAATTCAATTCTGTCTGCTCCGCTCCTGGAGTGTCATCTCCTATTGCTGAGCCGTGATCTGTTAACGTAGCCAAAAGTGCAGAATCGGAGCCACATTGAACAGTCTTTTCTTTCTATCTCTCTGGATCCAGTCAGGTCAGGTCAGACTGTGTGTGTGTGAAACCACTTTAGGCTTCTAATTTGACTGGGCAAGGTGACTGCGGCATGGCTATTACTTTTCCATGTACAACCGTTTTCACATAGTTTTCCATCACGTGGATAATGTCTGCATGTTCCATACATGGTGCTGTTGTTATTTTAATGGCAATTTCAGGAGGTAATAATGGTCATATAGAAGTCTCTTTCTCATCATCACAAAGTAGTATAGCTAGTGATGACAGGGTAATGGCATTGGACGAAATGACATGCTATTTAACTTTCCATTCATTGTTAGCTACGTTAGCCTTGTAGATGTGGTGCAAAACTATAAAAGCAAGGAAAGAAACTGTAGATTTGAGTCAAAATACTCCTTTAAGTTGACATGATCACCGATTAGCAGATAAGGCACCTAATACAACTGCCGTTATTGGGCTGAGATGTTTGCTTAAAAGACCAGCTGTAGCTTTAGATCACTCATAAATCATCAGATTTAAAGGTTAATGTGTAAGTCAGAACATTACCCATCTTATTCCAGTACATTAGCACAGGTCCAGCAAAACTGGTTGCTGATCAGCATCAAAAAGCAAATCAGTTGATGCTGTTGGCTGATATGTTGTGTTCTACTGCCCTCTGCTGGTGCAAATAGAGTAGTTCGGGACCACTTTTGCTCTGACTGCAGGTTAATAAAACATATTCTTGATGGATCAACTTAAAATTCAAGTTAAAATTCTAGGTAATTCCCACTTAGTTTTCTCATATTTTACTAATATTTCTCATTTTGTCAGACATTTTTGTCAATTATTCTGTATATCAATAACAAATCTGAAGATTGAACATTTGATATAGTAACTTTTTGATGATCCAGATATTTTAAAATATGATGCAATAAAGATCATACAGACTCTTATAGGTCTTTTTGTTTTTACAGCTTAATACTTGTATAACAGCTTAATTATTATTCAGAACCCTAAAAAGTTATTTATTAGCATTGTGTTAGATTTGTATCAAAGTATCAGTAACAGCATTATATTATAGAAAACACTAAAAACAATGACCTCAACTTACTTGCTGTCGACAAGATGAGGATAGGATCTCCTTTTAAAACTTCATCAACTTGCTCACTTATGGCTTGGACCTGGATCTCTGTAAAGCTGTAAAGGTTGTGACAACGGATATTGTTAAAAGCTCTAATAAATAAGCTTGTAATTGTGTATGACAGTTGTGTGATTTCTCTGTTGATTCATCTGTTGAATGCAGTTGCTGCTGTATGAGAGGAACTGGTTGAACCGCTGGAAGACATCCACTCTACATGAGGGAGAGGGCAGCATAACTAACGTCAAATGGAGGGCCAACCTCATTGCCTGGGCTAATAATGTGGTAAGGCTGAACTTCATGAAGTGGGAATCATTTTGCACACTCTGTTATAAGAGATAGTAAGAGTGGATGTTGTTGCAGATGAAGCTACTAAACTATAATAATATATGTCAGATTTGGGTGCAGTATATGTCTCAAGAAGGGACCATTTCAGTAGTGTGTTTTGGGCTGGTTTCCCCAAGTATCCTATACATATATTTTCCATGCAGTTCAAACCATATAAATTTACATTGATCCTGATCTTTTTCATTTGAATTTGGTTCAATTATATTGATGTACAGCCATTAAAAAAAGAAAGAAACTGAGTTTTCTGTTCAGACTTTTGCATGATCTCATATTGGCATTGTGCTTTTCTGTTGTGTGGATCAGGGGGTGAAGATCTATGACATCAGCAGTAAGCAGCGCATTACAAATGTGTTACGGGACAACACCAGTCTGAGGCCTGACATGTACCCCTGCAGCCTCTGCTGGAAAGATAACACTACGCTCATCATTGGCTGGGGGTCTTCTGTCAAGGTGTGTGTGTGTATGTATGTCAGCATTAGATTGTTGATATCATATATAGGGTTGTGACCAAGCAATGCTTAATACTTGATTTAAAATAAATATATGAAAGTAAAAGTAGCTAAATATTTTAAACACAACCTCATTCAACATGCTTTAAAAAGAAGACTAACAATGGGTAGTAAAGACTGTATAGTAACGTTTATAACATTTATTAGACTCTGTTTAAGGCACATACTATTTGTTCTAACATTCATTACACACCTTTTATTTCCATACAATTCAGTATTCATTTTCTACACTATTTGCAAGAAATTGTCTAAAATTACCTGGAAATGTTAAATCGTAAATATACATTAATGGTAAAGCATTTTTATATGGAGGATATAGGGAGGTTTGCTATTGCACTGTGTCTAAAAGAGTAAATGTGTAAATTTCATGTGGATCTGTTTTTGTATTTCAGATTTGCGTCGTGAAAGAGCGTGACCCTACAGAGATAAGAGATTTACCCAGCCGCTACGTCGAGATTGGTATCAGTATAATCTCATCTAATGCTTATAAACTTGAACATGTATAAACAACATGCACATTTCACTTATAAAGTTAAAAAACATTCAATGCAAAGCTGTTTTGCTGATCTGTGTTGTTTGACTTGACCTCTTCCAGTGTCAGCGTTTGAGACAGAGTTCTTTATCAGCGGACTGGCTCCTCTAGCTGATCAGCTTGTTACTCTGTACTATGTTAAAGAGAATTCTGACCACATGGTAGGTTTCCGCACTCTGACACAGTTGATCTTTAGACTTCACTATAGGCTGATGTTCATCTCACTGTGTGAAAAAGCAAATAGTCTCATGCATCTCGTGTTTTTAAAATGAATACAGTTTACACAAACACTCCTCAGTTCATTAAAAAAAATGGAGAGCTGAATGCTGAATGACAGTGTGCAGGCCTGGACATTTGGGAAACGGGTAATTATATCTATGAGAAGCATTCAGATAAGTGGATCAGCATGAATGTATGATGTCTGTGTGTCACAGGAGGAGGAGTTCAGGGCAAGGCCGCGTTTGGACATCATTCAGCCATTGCCGGAGAGCTGTGAAGAGATTTCCTCAGACGCTCTGACCGTTCGCAACTTCCAGGAGAACGAGTGCCGGGACTACAGACTAGGTAACAAAAAGAACGAGCAAGAAGAGAACCAATGTCTGATACTCTCCTACTTTGATTGAACAGCTCTCCTTCTGCATTTCTGCTTTTTCATGAAGATTTTGTTTCACTGTGCTTCAGTTCAGGTGAACCTTGCCATTGGGTTTAAATGTGGTCTACTTGTCTCTTGTCTATAGAACACTCTGAAGGAGAGTCGCTGTTCTACATCATCAGCCCTAAAGACATTGTGGTGGCTAAAGAACGAGACCAGGATGACCACATCGACTGGCTGCTCGACAAGAAGAAATATGAGGTGTGCTGTGTGAAGCATTTTAAACCTTGTATATCTTGTATTTCTATATTATTATTGACTGTTTTTGATGGTTAGATGATGCTGTTACACTGTTATTGGACTGTAATGTAAAATGTGCTGGTTATAGATTTTGAAGATGTTTGAATTTGTTCCAGGAGGCACTGATGGCAGCTGAAATCAGCTTCAAAAACATCAAGAGGCATGATGTTCAGGTACAGAGTATAGGAGCTCAGCATATACATCACATTTTATAGTAGCAGCCTAATAAGTTGTATTTTGTAATCAGAAGTAATTTTCTTCAAGTTTTATTACATTCATAATCTTCCATTTAAGTTGTTTAAAGCACTGTATTTACTGTTTGTATTCTGAATAAGCAGAAAATTGGAATGGCCTACATCAATCACCTGGTGGAGAAAGGAGATTATGACACTGCGGCTAGGTACTGCAACAGAGCAGTTTCTATTGTATTTAAAGGTTAAATGTTGCGGACAAGTAAGCTGCAACTCTCTATGTCATTTACAGAAAGTGTCAGAAAGTGCTGGGCAAGAATATGGATCTTTGGGAAAATGAGGTGTATCGGTTCAGAAGTATTGGACAGTTGAAGGTAAGTTAGCCTAAAGTCCTGTGTACACTAAACTGATTGTGCTTTTATGTGACATGTTGGCTAAGATTTTGAGAGGAATATCAGTATATCAATATCATTCATACATTTAGAGATATGGTGTTCATGTTTATAAATATAAAACTGATCAAGAACCCATCTCTGAAATGGTAAAAAGAAAAAAACAATTGTTCTTATGATTCATGCATGCTAATTTAATGCAACTATTTGGCCATTTCTGTTGGTTCTTTCTTGATAAAATGTTTATGTAAGTATTAAGAGTTATGTGTTGATTATAACATGTTGTAATTGTTATGTTATATGTTATATTATAGCTTAATTTTTGGGAACTTCACCTCTCGATCCTCTTTGTCTTTATATACTCCGCCTCTCGCTTCCAACCACATGTCAAACAAACTTTCTCCATCTCCTTTTTTCTTCCATTTCTCACTGCACCAATAGGAAAAATATTTCTGCCTTCTGCCTTCCCGTTCTACCTCAGGGTGTTGTGAGATGTTGGTTTGATAGCAGTGAAATCACACAAATGCTAATTAGTATAAACAAGGTTTTACCATGTAGCTGTGATGTCTAAACACAAGTTGACCCTTCACGCCTGACAGCATTTAAACCCTTCACTAGTTCACTAGTTTCACTGGTCCAATAAAGATAATTTACAGCTGTGTGCCATCACTTTGTCATGTTGTTCTTTTAAAATCTCTCTAATATCTCTTTGCTTCCAGGCCATTAGTCAGTATTTACCCAGAGGAGACCTTCGCCTCAGACCTGCCATTTACGAGATGATCCTGCATGAATTCCTCCTTACTGACTATGAGGTGACTAAACGGATATTTTCATTGTTTTATACTTTCCTCATATTTAACATGGGTATTTTATATTATTTTACAAATTTACGGAAGTGATGAGAGATTAGAGAAGTCATAATATTTTAAAGGCCAGTATGTAGTTCTAATCCAAATGCATTGCATCTTGCTTTTCCAGGGTTTTGCCACACTGATCCGTGAATGGCCAGGAGAACTCTACAACAACATGACTATAGTCCAGGCTGTAACAAACCACCTTAAGAAGGACCCCACCAACAGCATCCTGCTCACCACACTGGCTGAACTGTGAGTAGCAGAAAACACCAATACAAAAACATATGCTCTACACTTATTTAAGATTGAGGGTGTTTGTGATTTGAAACTGACTGTGCATGCAAGAAAGATCACATAGCTGAATGAACTTCCAACTGCATGGAGGACTAGGCAAAACTTTATCCCAATTGATGTCTTATTTGGACAGGATGCAATTTCCATGGGGCCATGGGGTAATTCTCTCTTCACTGGGCTCCCCTGAGATTTTATTCCCATCCGTATCACTTTTTTTTTCATCCTCTGAGACAATTACAGCATGAATTGTTTTTCAGTGAACTCAGTAGGTGCCTGATAATTTTAGTCCCATCTGGTTGCATATCTCTGTGTTTTTCCAGGTAGGAATTGCATTGGGGTGGATGTTGGGTGGGTAGGGGTCGGGTTTTGGACACTGCTGTGTGCTGTCCAAATGTTTATGGATAAATGCACACACACAGCCTGCCTAGTTCCTGTAATAGTAAATAGTAATAAATAAAAATAGTAAATAGTAAATGCAATGCTGGAATGGTCCAAAATCAGACAATATCTGGTTAGCAGTGTATGTCTCAATGTGTTGTTCCTGTTTAGATACACATATGACCAACGCTATGACCGAGCACTGGAGATCTACCTGAGGCTCAGACACAAAGACGTCTACCAGCTCATCCACAAACACAACCTGTTCTCCTCCATCGAGGATAAGATTGTCCTCCTCATGGACTTTGATAAGGAGGTGAGGTGTTCCTTGGATGTTATTTGACTCATTTTCAGAATTATTAATTATGAACTTATAGAATATACAGTGAGGAAAATAAGTATTTGAACACCCTGCGACTTTGAAAGTTCTCCCTCTTAGAAATCATGGAGGGGTCTGAAATTTTCATCTTAGGTGCATGTCCACTGTGAGAGACATAATCTAAAAAAAAATCCGGAAATCACAATGTATGATTTTTTAATAATTTATTTGTGTGTTACTGCTGCAAATAAGTATTTGAACACCTGTGAAAATTAATGTTAATATTTGGTACAGTAGCCTTTGTTTGCAATTACAGAGGTCAAACATTTCCTGTAGTTTTTCACCAGGTTTGCACACACTGCAGCAGGGATTTTGGCCAATTCCTCCACACAGATCTTCTCCAGATCAGCCAGGTTTCTGGGCTGTCGCTGAGAAACACTGAGTTTGAGCTTCCTCCAAAGATTTTTTTATAGGGTTTAGGTCTGGAGACTGGCTAGGCCACTCCAGAACCTTGATATGCTTCTTACGGAGCCACTCCATGGTTATCCTGGCTGTGTGCTTTGGGTCATTGTCATGTTGAAAGACCCAGCCACGACCCATCTACAGTAGGGATGGTGTTTTTGGGATGGTACTCATCATTCTTCGTCCTCTAAACACGGCGAGTGGAATTAAGACCAAAAAGTTCTATTTTGGTCTCATCTGACCACAGAACTTTCTCCCATGACTCCTCTGGATCATCCAAATGGTCATGGGCACACTTAAGACGGGCCTGGACATGTGCTGATTTAAGCAGGGGAAACTTCCGTGCCATGCATGACTTTAAACTATGACTTCTTAGTGTATTACCCACAGTAACCTTGGAAACAGTGGTGCCAAGTCACAGGGTGTTCAAATACTTATTTTCCTCACTGTAGTGTAGTTTGTCCAAAAATTTTTTAAAAAGCACATAACCGTCTGTAGCATGCAGTGCTGGATCCAGTGCTACTGCTATATTAAGCCCATAGCCATAACCTTTCAGCTTAAGTTCCAGTTAAGGAGCCCTTCAAAATAAACATTTTAAACAGTTTTATTCAGCATATTTTTATATGTAAGCTTGTTGCTTTAGTCCAGGGTTATTTGAAAAGCCTGGTTAAAGAGTTTGATGCCAGGAGCTGATGTTCATTGTCAACAAAGTTATAGATTCTTTTTGTTGATGTTATGTTTTGGAAGGCAGAGACAGAAGGCTTTGATTAATCGTTGCGCAGATGTGAAAGATGTGTCTGCCTCTTTCTCTCTCTCTTGTTTTCAGAAAGCCGTTGACATGCTGCTGGATAATGAAGATAAAATATCGGTGAGTTCACCCCGCCGCCCTCTGTCTTCTGATTAAAAACACACTAACTCTGTTTACTGATACATCTTTCTTTTTTTGTCTCTTTCAGACGGACAGAGTGGTGGAAGAGCTAAAAGACAGACCTGAGCTTTTGCATGTGGTAAGCAAAAATTAATCTTCTGATTATGTAATCAGAGCTTTAGCTTTTAACAATGTTGTTTTTATAATGTGTTTAGTAGCAGCCCAAGTAAACAAGTGAAAATAATTTATAAAAAAAAAAACCCCACCTTTACTGCCAGTGAAAGCATTCAGATCCCTGGGGGAACATAAAACTTTATTGTACTCACTGTCTCTGTTACATTTTTCTGGTCTAAAAATAACGGGAGTGTTTGTGGGGCTTTTTAAAAAAAAAAAAAACTCTAGTGAGGGGAAAATGGATTATTACTTGGAGAATGGCTAAGCAATCATCTGCATCACCAGGAATGCACCCTGCCAGCTGTGTCTTAGTTATGACATAACGTTTGGAAGTGACATTACATATTTGTAAGTAACAGGAAAGAGGCCAGGACTTTGAGAAGACCATTCCAAAAGATTAATGTTAGCCTTCTTTTTCCATTCCACAGCCACTTTTTATGTGTGTTTTTAAGGTCATTATACTGATACAGGGTTTAAGGACATGCTGAAGATTCTAAGGTAGTCATTGTACTTCATTATTCCAACCACCTTGTGCAGTGTACCAGTTCCACTGGCAGTGAAACAGCCCCAGAGCATGATACCACTACCACCATGCTTAACAGCTGCTACAGTCTTCTTGGGTTTGAATGCTTCAACTTTCAACTTTGTCTCATCTGACCAAAACCCTTGCCTCCAGAAGATGTTTTTTTCGTCCGTCTGTTCATCTGCAAACTTTTGAGATTGAAGGGGAGCCAACCAATCCAACCAATTCTCTTTCAGCTGAGGGTGACAGTTTTGTCCACTTACAGATCTTGGCGAAGTGGCTACACCTCCCAACCCGATATTGAACTTGAAGCCTACAGTTTAGAAATTCCCTGATTGTCTTCCCTGTATTACACCTCATTCCAAAGCTATCATTTAATGCAGCCTTTAGGGATTGAAGAAATAAAGTCTGATATGGGTATTATCCACCACTTTTAGTTCCAGTACTTGAATTAATAGCTGTCAGCTGTTGATCAAACTCTCTGAAATTTCCCATACTAAAGAGTGTTGTTACTGTCCTCTACCCTCAACACTCAACACAGTATGTCAAGTGTACAATTATTCACGTTACCAATTCAGATTCATATCAGATGTGCGCAAACATATGAAGTATTCCATAAAATCATCATAACTCAACAGCACTTGTTGTTGTTCTTCTCCTTCCAGTACCTGCACAAGCTGTTTAAGCGAGACCACCACAAGGGCCAGAAATACCACGAGAGGCAGATCAGTCTGTATGCAGAGTATGACAGGCCTAACCTGCTGCCCTTTCTCAGAGACAGTACCCACTGCCCACTGGAGAAGGTAGAGCCCCATTTGGATTACCCTTAAAAAACCCAAGCTAATCTTTTATTCACTATTTTATTTTTCATCAAGTTTTTCAGAAGTGTACAATCTACAGTATTTCCATTAACAAGTTGTTCTTCACTTTTAGGCACTGGAGATCTGCCAGCAGAGGCACTTCGTTGAAGAGACAGTCTTTTTACTTAGTAAGTCCAGGCTTTCATGTGCTCTATTCAGTATACTTTTATTTACAACCACCTTCTAACCGAGTACGCTTTATGATTACTGTATGTCTAAAGTCAACAGCTTAAAAGTTCTTGCTATAATCAATAGTGTTTATTGTTAAGTTTTTTCCTCTTCTTTTTCTTTCTGCAGGTCGGATGGGGAACTGCAGGCGGGCGCTGCAGATGATCATGGAGGAGCTGGGAGACGTGGATAAGGCCATAGAGTTTGCCAAAGAGCAGGACGATGCAGAACTGTGGGAAGATCTCATCTCTTACTCTATAGATAAACCACGTAGGTCTAGTTGTTGCTCTGTTACTTGTCATTTTGAAAGCGCCCGTTTGTCTAAGCCGTGTTGTAGAACAGGACGAGACATGTTAGAACGATCCTGTGACAGTGCTAGCAGTGAAATGGGGTTAAATGAGGTAATCTGGCATGCTCCCTACATGGATTTCATGTATATTATGAATGAAACACAGTCAGGCTGAGTTCACAGAACATTTGATATTTTGTGAACATGGCCTAATACCATAGCACCAGAGCAAGAAATGCTTGTGCTTGAGCTCCAATGCCCTAACGTGTCCACTGTTCTTTCTGTAGCTTTTATCACAGGGTTGCTGAATAACATAGGAACCCATGTGGACCCCATTCTCCTAATCCACCGCATCAAAGAAGGCATGGAGATCCCCAATCTCAGAGATTCACTGGTTAAAATCCTGCAAGATTACAATCTACAGGTAAGATACGATGGAAATAGTCCCCAATGATTCAATGGATGCTGTCAAGTTAAACAGTGTGGAACAGTTATAGACCCAATCAGAAAACAAACAGGTTGGCAGTACTTTCAGGTGGATAACTTGAGGTTCATTTTAAGTAGCATCAACAGGATACACTGAGCCAAAACTTGCATTTCATTTGCATCAGTGCTGAAATCTGGTTGTTTTGAGGGTGTAATGCCAAATATACCACAGTATATAATGGATTAGGTTTAATGTTCTTGTTTTTCGTCTTCAAAATGCACGTGCAGCCAGGAATTAAATTTGCCTGGAGCTCACAGGGATAGTTGTGATTCTTAATGAAATCTTCAATTATTTAACTATTCAATGTGAAAAAAACATGCCTCAATCCCTGCTCGTATCATTCTACCACATCACAAATGTTTAATGCTGTTTAATACATTTCTAAATGACTTTCTAAATAACAGAAGGTGCATTGTGATGTTTGAGGTGAGAACTGTTTAAGAATTGAATTTAATAGCAAACTTGGAGCACAACAACTTGAGGGCTCCATTTCCCAGACATGGATTAAGCTTAGTCTTGAACTAAATGGAAGTGGCTGTGATAAATTAATTTTTAGTCCTGGATTAGCCTTAATAGGAGTCTGAGAAATCGGCTCTTGGTAGCATACATATTTGCTAATATCAACAATGGCATAATATTGTATGCCCCTTCTAATGAATGCATTCAGCTACTTTAAGTTGCTCCCATTGCTGACACAGATATGCAAATGCACAGACACAGCTTGTGAAGAATTATTGCCAATAGAATAGGACTCTCTGGAGCAGATAAATATGAACTTATTGGCACCATAAAGCCCCCCAGTATTGAGCTGTGGAGCAGTGGAAATATGGTGTTCTGTCCAATACTTTTGGGATAAGTTAGGGGTGAGGTGGAGTGGTGATCATTCAACATCCTGACCTCACTGATGCTCTTGTTTCAGCATTGCTCCAAAATCTAGTAAAAAAGTCCCTGGACCGTAGAGACAAACAAAAGCAGGATAAACTCTTTTTCCCTAATGCAAACAATCCACCTGTGACATGTGCCACAAAGCGGATAAGAAGCACAGTGACATTCTATGGACTTTTCTTGCCATTCTTACCCTGTTTTTTTTGGAGGAAAAAAATACTTTACTGTTAATAATGATTTGCATTTTATTAAATCACAAATGCAACCCTTTGTCTGCCCCAGTTCAGTTTTACACACATCTCCTTTTTTGATTGGCTATCTGTGTAGCTTATCCACCAATGCTGAACCTTTTCTGTTAACTCAATCTGTAAGGCTCCACAGATTAATAAAAACACCAACTGCAGAATCTGTGAATCTGGATATTTGGTCATAAGGGTCACTGAAGGGATTCTTTATTTCCAATACGTTGGTTTAGTGACACAGAACATCCTATTGTATCCACATATGCTGGGTTTGCACATATCAGCACGTCCGAAAAGACAGTGAAACAGTGAAGTGGTGCGGATAGAGCCTGTAAGCATCTCTGTGAATTTCACTTTAGATCTTGTTGCGGGAGGGCTGTAAGAAGATCCTGGTGGCCGACTCACTCTCCCTGCTGCATAAGATGCACAGAACGCAAATGAGAGGTGTTCGCGTAGACGGTAAAACACCAGTCTAGTCATTATTAATCTAGTAATGCTTTAAAAAAGGGGGCCGTCTCTTTACTAATATCATATCTCTTTTCTGTGTAGAGGAGAACATCTGTGAAGCATGCCACGTCACAATATTACCGTCAGGTATGACATGCTGAACTGGTATACTAAACACTCCTTAACCTTCATAGTCATATCTTTGGTTAAAAGAAAATAGTCTGAAATGTTGCATTTACAGCTAAACGTTTAATCAAAGAGTGTGCATTGATTCTGATGTATGTTGGTTGTTGTAGATACAGCCCAGCCCTTCAGTGTGGTGGTGTTCCACTGCAGGCACATGTTCCACAAAGAGTGCCTCCCCTCCCAAGGAACTGTAAGATAATGTTTTCTTCCTTCCTCTTCTTAAATAAAAACCCGGAGGGTTCAGTAGTTCTGTGAATGCTAGAGGAACTGAGTTTGCCAGCTGAAAACTAATGACAGCAGTTTTATGAAGATATTGCGTGACCCTCTACACATTGCATTCTGCTTGTAGTAGATGGGAATTGTGCACCTTCCCATGCTGTTGTCCTTTCGTAGGATTTTAGACACGTGTTCCAGCAGTCGGTACATTTTGCGATGTGGATCATAGATTCCTGATTCATTCAGAAATCTAGAACGCTGTGCTAGAGCTGAATACACTGTAACATGACCACTTCCACTGAAAGCTATTACAGTTGAAGTTTTTTCTTCTACTGTGAAGGTTTTTGAGTGACAGTGATGATATTCTGTTACAGTACATGAACAAATAAATAACACATTTAGAATACATTTCGTGGAGAGGATCATACCCATTGATAACCTTTGTCCTTTTTAACATACTTAAGCATATGTACATTTCAGCCATATGCTTTGTAAAACTACATGCATCTCTCATCCGAAAATGACTGCACAAGTTAGATTTTTTTAATGGGAGGTGTGCAAGGAGGAAACCCTTGCTGTAAAAAACAAACAAACAAACAAAACAAAACATTTTCCACAGAACAGCTCGTCCAAGACCAGGAATTTTGTAGTTGTCTGTCTTTTTAACAGATGAATCATTAGTCTTGCCATTATGTTTTTAAGACAGCTCGGGTTTTGTCCTTGCACATTTCCTATGAAACTGTGGCTTCCTGTGGTCTGCTCTTGGGCTGAGCTTGCATGAATTGCCTGATTTGGTTGTTTCACTTGTAAATTATTTTGTGGATGGTGGAACAGCTGATTACAGCTGGTGTCCTGATTTGTTTTAAACATCTTCCCAGATTCATCTGCATCTACAGCCTTCTGTCTGAAGGCCTCAGAGAGATCCTCTGATCTGGCCATGGTGATACGACTCACTTCAATAATAATGACCAAACCAAACCAAATGTCTGAGGTTTAGATAAGACAGGCTCCTCCAAAATCTTCCAAAATCCCCTCTAACCATGTTCTAATCATCTGCAGCTGATGTGATGCACCTGGCTCTGTATTTAGTTAATTACATTTTCCAAATGATATTTGGAATTTTTGGAAGACATTTCGTCCATTTCTCTCCGTAGGGTTCAAATGTCCATGTGTTTAAACAGGTTAGACAAGATGAAGGATTTTCATGGGGTTCCTAATTTTTCACCTGACTGTAGGATTAGGTGAATTTTTAAATACCCAGGTTTATGTACATACATAAAGCAAACCCAAAAGACGCCATACCTATTGTGAAACATGATAGTGGCTACATTATATATATTGGAAGGTGTTTGACGTACGGAAGGTGGATTTGGCTATTGAAGAGTTGATCAGCCCTGAAGGGAAAATGGATTCTTGAAGAAAACATGCTTCAAGAATGCTGGACAGCTGACGATGGACAGGAAGTTCACCTTTCAGCATGGCAACAACCCTAAACATGCAGGCAGAAACAAACAAACAAGTGGCTAAAGGATAGGTAGATAGAAGAATGTGCTTGCAAGTTGAAAATGTTGACTATCCTATCCATTTCTCGTAGGTCCCAGGTGTACAATACTGCAACATCTGTAGTGCCAAACGAAGAGGCCCTGGCAGTGGCATTTTGGACATGAAGAAATAATACCACACTGCTCTCTTAGTGACTCCTCCTGCTTCTGTGATAAACTCTTCTAACTCCTGTGCACTAAGCGTTTCCATTACATCAGTTTTCTTTCCTTTTACTGTGGAAAAAGCCTCAGTGTGTGCAAAAGTGATACATAATGCATTAAACTGTATTAACATTGTTATTTATGCCTTGTTTGCACTTGCTCATTTAATTAATAAATACATAAATAAATTGTTTGCAAAGTTTCGGTCTTTGCCGTTTCAGTCGGTTGTAGACATTATTGCTTGGCTGGCATGAATCTAGCGTAGTGTTTCGTGAACACCCAAAGTAGGAGGTCAGGTACCCCTAATAGGACCCGTATGTATGCTGTTTTCAGAAGTGAGGTCTCTGAGACTGTTCAGTTTGTGTCAATGGTAGTTTCTGTCCACATACCCTCATTCTGCGCGCTGCAGATGGCAGATCTGTTGTCATTAAATGTGACAACATTCAACGATCAGATTATATCATCTTGTGTTAAACTCATTGCACCTACACTCCTCCTGGTGGATAAGTAATTGCAAGTGACTGCTTCAGACACTACCCTCATCATGTTTTATGTGTGTGAGAAATGAAGCAGACTACAGTAGTAAGGCGTGACTGGAATAAGATGTACAATTTTAAACACAAAGGTTTTAAAAAAGGACAAGAAAAGACTTTTATAATTGTAGTTAGGCAAAAAAAGAAATAAAAGTATGCTGGTAATGAGTGATGCTGGTTTGTATCAGGCACAGCAGTGTTGGTGAAGTGGTACACCACCTTAAATATCCAGGCAGGGGTGGTCGATAATGATAATTCAGAGGAAGCGTCTGAATTCATTTGTTTCTACTACTAGTTAGTACACTAGTCTCTCCCTCTACAGCCCAATGTAAATACAGGAGTATGAATCCATTTCAGTCACAAGTCCTGGTTTTGAAAGTAGACCTGTATTTCAGCCACATTCAGACCTTTTCCATCTTCTGCTCATACTTTCATGGTAAATCAGACAGAGTTGGCCAAATTGTTGGACTGTCATACAGTCTGTGTGTGACTGAAAACACATCAAACATGCTACGGTTAACATTTTACTGTTTCAGTTCACATTAGGAGGTAGCAGCTACCATAGGGAAACTGTACAACACTAGGTGGAGCCGATTATAACTTGCATGACTGTTTGGAATCAATGAAAGGAAACCTGGGTTAGCCTCTTGGGTTTTGTTGGTTTGCTTTCTTAGAAACAAACAAACAAAATAAACTTCTACTCCACTGTGCCACCACTCTGCACCCCAAACACGCTTCTACACTCTAGTTTCTACATCAGCATATTCATTGGGTAGGGCACGATTTTTGTATGGAAGTGTACAGTTTGTTTGCAGCAGGAAATTTGCCACATGACCATTTTAATAACTCCTAACTTTTTCCGTTTCCATAGCCTATATGCATTAAACATTTATCATAAAAGTGTTTTGCACAGTGCAATTTAAAACGCATTAAACCTAGCCTTGGGGTTCCTGGTGACCCCAAACAATGCAGATTTTTGTGCTTTCCTTCATCTAGCATGTCTGACTTTTTACACGTCTTAACTTTTTATTACTGTGTTACAGTAGATAACCCAATAAAGTGCAGAGCATAAGGCTCTGAGGACCCACTTTAAAAATCACTGGCCTAACCAGCAGTACTGAACATGACTGTATAAACAAACTACTTTTTTGTTTAACAAACTTCTACCCTGTAGTAAAAATTCTATACATTTCAACAATTCCAAAAAAGCAGCACATTAAAGATTCTGGTAAAGACACTTGATTAGAAGGTTAAGCTTTAATAATGGTTTGCCAATCATGAAATCAAATAAAAGTATATTGGAAAGGGATAAAGTAGGAAAGGGTGAGGAATGAAGGACAGAGGGAGACAGTGACGGTCAGTTAATCAATGTAGGGCAGCGTTTTCTGAACACAGAGTACGCCTAGTGCTAAAGTACGAATTCCCATTGCCAATTGCATTGAAGTCTAATCAAAAACGCGCTTACTCCGTGTCCAGAAAAGCTAAATCAGATATTTAAACTACAGCTCAGCACTACAATCTGGTACAAGAATGCAGGGAGGCGGTTTTTACTCCTCAAAGTGGTGAGATTCAGGCAAGCAGCAGCCTACCACACAAGTCAAGAAGAGTCTCTCCAGAGGATGATAGATTTTTCTCTCACTCATATATTTATATATTTCCATCACTTTTTCTATGCTTTTTCTCTTTTTTACAGTAAGGCCACTTTAAACAGCGTTCCGATACAAAGACCATAAGCCTTTTTTTCCCTTGTCAACAGATCTTAAGAGTCCCACAAGCAGGGGAGGAAAACTAAATGAAAAAAAAAGAAAAAGAATTTTCAAGTTTTGGAGGTTTGAAAGGTTAAGCGTTCCTTTACGGCTTGGGATGTTGTTTGCCCCCGCGGCCAACCAGGACCAAAGACTCAGTCGACATGGTAACCACATATATGCAACTGAGGTAGTCTACCCCTCTCATTCGTGCCCAAACCGAAAGGTCCCAGCTCACATCACTAAGAAAAACAACCTAATGTGTCGGGAGTTCTGTTGATTTTGCAAAAACAAAAACAAAAAAAAGGAAAAAAAAAGAAAAAAACAAACAAAACAATGAAAGGTGTGTATTTCAACAGCAGTTCTTAAACTGATCACACCCGAAATCATCAAGGTCCATCCTCGGAGTGGCATTTCTCAGAGTTGAGCTGGTGTCCTGTGGCATAGCTAACCGACCAAACGACCACTGCTCCAAGTAAATCCACCATCACAAAAAGTTTGTATTTTTCCCCATTCGTACAGCATCATTCAAGGGTGTCCTTTGTCATATGAAGAAGAATTTGTCACTCAGTCCCCGTTGCCACAGCCCTTTTGAATGCATTCGATTAGAGAGGACCTTGGCCAGCCAAGCAAATGATATTTCATGGCATCCGTCTAAATTTCTTTGTGGCAGGTCTGTATGTGGTGTTGGTGTGTGAGAGAAGACGACTATTCAGTATAGCCTGTTCTGCGTGACCACTTGTTGGAAGGAGCAAGAGAAATGACTATTCTGTTTAGATACTCTGTGTGTGTGTGTGTGCATGAGAGAGAGAGAGAGAAATGTGTGTGCATGAGAGAGAGAGAGAGAAATGTGTGTGCATGAGAGAGAGAGAGAGAGAGAGAGAGAGAGAGAGAGAGAGAGAGAGAGAGAGAGAGAGAGAGAGAGAGAGAGAGAGAGAGAGAGAGAAATGTGTGTGCATGAGAGAGAGAGAAAGAAATGTGTGTGCATGAGAGAGAGAGAGAGAGAGAGAGAGAGAGAGAAATGTGTGTGCATGAGAGAGAGAGAAAGAAATGTGTGTGCATGAGAGAGAGAGAAAGAAATGTGTGTGCATGAGAGAGAGAGAGAGAGAGAGAGAGAGAGAGAGAAAGAAATGTGTGTGCATGAGAGAGAGAGAAAGAAATGTGTGTGCATGAGAGAGAGAGAGAGAGAGAGAGAAATGTGTGTGCATGAGAGAGAAAGAAATGTGTGTGCATGAGAGAGAGAGAGAGAGAGAGAGAGAGAGAGAGAGAGAAAGAAAGAAAGAAAGAGAGAGTTTGTGTGTGTGTGTGTGTGTTGCAGGCATCTCCAGCATGGTCAGGACTGCATCAGCACAGCGGCAGGTCATCATCTTTCCCTGCAGTTTGGACTGCACCATTGGTGGTGGGCTGAGGAGGGGGTGAGGTGGTGGTGGTGGTGACTTTTACTTATCCCAAGAACGGCAAACTGGTTGTCCAACTGTAACTGCTGCATGGTGGTCGGGCCGTCTCCCTCTCTGGCGCGGTTCTTGTGCTTGACCACCTCAAAAGTCTTCTCAATTTCTCGGTCCCTGAAGCAAAAGAAATCATATGAATTCATGATTCATCAATTGGCCAACAACATCTGGCAGTATTATTCTTGAATAACAATACTATTATGAATGCTAACATGAACTCCCTTATCAAGGACGATCTGCTTCACCTAGTCACAGTCAGTTTCTAAGAAAACTGCATTACAGGGTTGTTCTCTGATAGTATTTGGTTTCCTTGTCTGCATTTTGACTTAACATTTCCCTATTTTTAGTCTCATTAGCTGTAGTTTGGGTTAGCTCTAAATGCATCTCATCATTAACATGGCGCCCAAGAGGTTTACCAAACATCCCATTTTATGTCCAGATCATATACTTCCATTTCTAATAATTTCGAGGCTGGGAAACTCTACACTAAACCGGACAACGAATCATGTGTATGCAACACAGAAAAATCCTTTATTTGGGCTAAATTGCAGCCCCCTACGTCAGTGCCAAAGCTTAATGTGTCTCAGATCACAGTTACCAATCCAGATAAGGTGAAAGTCTTACTTGCGAGTCTCTACGTGTTTGGCAGTGGCAAGGAGGGAGGGGAATTGGGCATCGTTGAAGATCTCTGGAGGCCCCTGTGACGGGCCCCTCTTAGTGGTACCTAACCGAGCTCCTGGTGGACGATAAACTCCAGCAGGCTTCGATTCAGGCACCTCTTTTTCCTCTGCAAACAAAAAAGTATGTTAGGACTAGCTATTCTCATAAAGGGAACACTGCTGACAAACAATTACTCATTTTTAATTTCACGTTTGAAAGCATTCAGCAACTTCTTGGCATTCAGACAGCACAGCATTTTCCATAAGAAATGAATGTTTGAAAAGCAAACATTTCCACAAGTGACGAGTGTCGCGACGTGGAAAAGTAGGAGTTGAGCAGAGCTTTATAGATGGGAGACTGTATACCACCTCACACTAAAATCGTAGAAAGAAACAAGCCCTCTTTAACAGCAGGCAATTACCTAAATTTCAGAGGTTTCATAATATATATTCTTCAAATAAAATGTTTTTTTAAACAAAGAAAAACAGTCCTGTGTCCACCCCTCGATTTACAATTTAACATTGGTAAAATCAATTCCATCCACAAGGATCTGCAGCAAGGGGAAAAAACAGGTTTACAGAATGGTGTTTTGAGTCAATTCAAATATGCCATATGGACAAATACTTTCACCACTTTCACATTTTCTAAATTGATTTACAATCACACAGATCTCTTTTCAAAACTCAAATGACAGGAGATTAGATGTGATAAAACTTTTCTAACATAAGAATCAACAAAATCTCCACACACAACTCTGTAGAAAGTTACTGCCGTTGAGGGTTTCAAAAACAGGTAAGGATTATGTATTACATTGGTTTTTGAACAGACACGCTCATCCATAGTGATTTCTAAATATTAGCCGAGTTGCGTGAGGAGTCTTGAAAGCCAGCAAGAGAACGCTCACCGACAGGAGCAGGTGGTGGAGGAGCTCCTGACTTGTTCCAAGGGCCAGAGACTTTATCTCCACTGACCAGGATGATCTCTCCATCTTCTCCCACCTCCTCCTTCTCATATTCTTCCTCTTCTTTTTCATCGCTGTTGGAAAATACAAAAAAAGATTGACTTTTTTTGGCAGTATTTCTAAGCATACAGTTTATGCCATCATACCAAACTCTTAATATTATAGGGGCTATACTAATACATAAACATGAAGACCAAATAAACACTGAAATAGCCCAGCTAGTTGCTGGATGTCATCAATGTTCAGTATATATGATAAACTAAGCATTCCTCATGATCCATGCAGAGTTTGTCTTTTACCTTATCTGCAGAGCCTGGAGCCTCAGTCCGCTGTAGTCTACTTCCCTCTGCTCAAACTCCTTCCATTCCTCATCCTCCTGCCAATGGAAAAAGGAAGGGAAGGGGGAAAGATGAGGTCAGCCCTTCATTTCGAAGCTCTACCTTGCTAAGCCTGCGAGTTCTATACCAGCATGGCCCGAATTAAATCATACACAGTTCAATCACACTAGCAGACTGTCTCTAAACATACATGAGAAAAAGCCCTTTAACTAGAACTAATTTGATTTATGAAATAAATTCGTACAGTTGCACGCAAAAATAACATGGCCTCCATAAAGGTTCTCTTTTATTTTTGACGTTTTCCCCAAATTCAGAAAATACATAGAAACTGTGTGCTAAAACGTGCAGAAAATGCCTACTTATGCGTGATCTCTGTAGACAATGTTTATATACTTTCACTTAGAAAAATCAACATGTAATTTGAACCTGGATGTCCAAACTTTTCCACATGACTGTATACTAACTTGCTGACACCTGAGTGCTGACCTTTGGTGCAACAGTCACTAACTTTATTTATTTATTTGTAGATTTAAATGTTACATACAGGTCAAATACTCAAGTGAAAGAATAAATCATAGCTGAGCTGAAACGGTGCTAAAAAGAGGTATCACCACGTCTACAGTTCAAACTCAAGCAGCTGAATAGTCCCCCTTGTTTCCCAGGGTAATCCTGGTCACATTCAAACCTTCTTTAACTGCCAGAACACCCGTACACAAGCGGCGTCTTACATATACAACGTTTCGTCAAGAGAACAATACTGTCTTCAGTAAGGCAGCATTTACAGAGCAAGATCCCAAACCACTGTCTGCTGAGCCTTTAGGATGACAAAGTTTTAAACTTGGGCAAAGAAACACTTTGGCGTAATTGAATGCCTGACAAAAACCTTGGCCTAGCTGTATAAACGTTGTTGTAGCACTGCTAAACACCACACTGAATGTGGCCAGCATCACATGAAATGAAAAGGCAGGCTAATCAATACCATGAGGTACTAAGCGAACCTAATTTATTTACCACAAAAACAGGAGAGACTGACTACTGAACAGAAATGCTGCTTTAATATAAACCTTTTTATAAAAGGAGTTAAACATTATACTTAATAGAGCAATAGATTTAGAGGGCAGTTTCACAAATATCTCCCAAAAAATCAACATCACAACATACCAAAAAGTGTCTGCAATGCTCAGGCAATGCTTCAATTTGATATGGTAATCTGTAAGCCTCTTCATGTTACATTCTCCTACAACCCTGACCCAAGTGAATCTACTGGCAATTTCTACATCTTACAATCAGCCCAGATAACAGACACCAAAGATGTCAAAACATCCAGAATATATTTTATATTATTATATTATATTTTTGAAGCCCGTCGTGGCTCCTGAACATATGCTACTCAGGGTCTGTGTTTTAAAATAAGAGAGCTGGAAAGAACCTGCACTGTTAATGTGAACAACATTTGTACGATTATTGTAATGATACAATAAGTAGGGGTGGGCCGATATTTCATGGCATCGTGATGATTTTTTTGTTTGTTTTGTTATTGTGATACACAATGCGATGTTCTAAGTATATCAAAGAGATTGTTAGTGCTTGAAGAATAGTCATCAGCTGCATGTCTCTCTTGGCCTGGTTAAATAGATGAAGTGCAGCACAGTTGGGAGAGTATCTGAAGAGGAGTTTTTAAGGGTCTGTCACTTACATGTCACGTGCACGCGTGTGAAATACCGTGTATAATGAAAATGTCTTAAATTTCATGATAAAACATTTTTACCACATCTCCCAACCCCCAAAACCCCCCCAAAAAATCAGTGAGGACAACTTCCAGCATATTGTACTAGTGCTAGCTAGATACATGTTTAATGTGGGGACAGCTAGCTAGCTGGCCAAGTTGCCCCAGCAGAGCCTGACAATATGGCGCACAAACCCCAACATCATTCATAAAGGAGATCTGAGCATTTCAATGCCCAAATCTACAACACGCCGCCTCGCAGTGAGCCAAAAATACTGCCTTCATTAAAAACATGCATTAATATAGCTAATGTTCCTGATATTTATATTATATCTGCAGCTTGACACATTAGGGAAACTCGCTAACTTAATCCCAGCAAGTTAGCTAGCTAGCCGAGCTACCGTACTTACTGTAACTATGCCAACGCAGAAACCAGCGAACTCGCTAGCTAGCTAGATAAGATATAGCCATCCTACAGCTTAACGCGGAAACACAACGTTAACGCTAAGCCGGAGTTATACAGTTATCTAGCACTCATTTATACTGGTGGTCAACGGTAAGTGGGCTAGGTCGACAGAACATGGAGTACGGCAACACATGGCTTTACTAAATCGGGCTGCTAGCAAGATGACTGTGCATCAGCCCGAATCAATGTCAGCGTGCGGTGGAGCTGAGGGCGATTAGCTAACCGCTAGCTAGCACTAGCTAGCTACCTCGCCAAACTACCACAGCACTAACGAGCCGGCAAGGACGTGCTGAACACTACACAACATTAGCTAGCTGTCACACAGACAGAAAATGAGTTAACAGCTATTTTTCGACTTGTGGCTTGAATTAGACTGCACAGAAAGCTGAACGAGGCTAATATGACCGGTTACAGCTGGTTTACAGCTCACTCCCTGCGTTAGCATCAGTGCTAACTGAGCGCACATCCCCCGCCCGTGTGACAGGGCTAAGCTAACGGCAGCGCCAGCTAGCCCTACGCTTTCCCACACATGCCTTTTCAGTGAGCGCATCCTGGTTCTCATTTTTCGTCGACTTCTCCTTCTCTTTCTTCGTCTTTTTCAGCGAAGCTGGTACGTTCGCCGTCGCCGTCTCCTTCCCCCCTTTGCCCTTCTCTTTCTTCTTCTTTTTATCTCGCTTTGCGAAGAAATCGTCCAGGCTCTTTTCAGCGCCAGCTGTAGCCACATCCGCCATTTTCTTCCAGAAATCGTCCGCCTAAACGCTTCACCGAGTAACCACGCTTATCGAAACGATGATATATACATGAGAAAACAATGTCTTTGGAGATAGCGGTGCTCCTTCAGCCCCGTGTGGATGTCAGGGTTCAGTAAATGTGCATGGCCTGCCGGCTCGCTGTGCTACATGGAGCGGCTGAAGTGGCGCCTCACTACAGCCTCACTCGCTGCTGTTTGACACTCACCAACCAAACCGGATAGAAATTTCTTCCCCAGCCCGATACCCCGGAATGGGAAAAACGATCCAGTGCTTTTCAAAAATGCTCAACAATTCTCTTTTTCATAAATACAGAAACTAGCAGACTGAACTAGACCTGGGAAAATCATTTAAACAAATTATTCTATTCGTAATTTGACTTTAGACAAAATAGTTGTAGCTGCAGATGAGCACTGGATTATAAAGTAAAAATATCTTAAATAATATGACACTTTTCGATATATTTAATAAATTGAATTGCTCATTATTGAACGGGTAGCTCAGGTTCTAAAACCTGATTGGCTGAGCCACGTTATTAAAAACGTCATGAGCAACCATAGCCAACAAACTCCTGCAGAAACATTTTATAATAATAAAGATAAGATTTTTTAGATTGCAATTTTTTTAATGTATGATAAAATGCCTTATATTGACGGTGTTAGCTATACACACCATCAACACTGCAATATATCTTCAAGTGTTCTGCTTTCTTTTTTGAGTTTATTATGAGTTTGAATTTATTATTTTGATCTGTTTATTTATTTTCATGATATATTTTTGTCTCATATACATACTGTTTATCCCACATGTACATTCAGTAAACCACTGGTCACTATTTAGGTAGCTGAATATTATGGAATCTTCAAAAAGTACAGATCAAGAAAGGCACATGTTCAGTAAACACCCTGGTTTCACCCTTGTCCGAAATATATTTTACCATCAATAGATGGCCTGGTTTCCAAAAGACAAAAAAAGTTAATTAATTTATTTATTATTTATTTTATATTTAAATAATTTCTTTTATTATTATTATTATTATTATTTTAGACTGATTTTAAATATACAATCAGGTATGTTACTCATAGATGCTGGTTACAAAGTAAGTTACAAAGGAGAACAGTCAATGTTTTGGAGTGGCCATCACAAAGCCCTGATCTCAATCCTATTGAAAATGTATGGGCAAAGCTGAAAAGGCATGTGCGAGCAAGGCGGCCTACAAACATGGCTCAGTTACACCAGTTCTGTCAGGAGGAATGGGCCAAATTCCTGCCAACTATTGTGAGAAGCTTGTGGAAGGACATCCAAAATGTTTGACCCAAGTCATACAGTTTAGGGGAAAGGTACCAAATACTAATGAAATGTATTTAAACTTTTGACTTTGAAGAAAGTTATAAAAATGGCCTTTAAAAAATTACGTCTCTCATTTATTCCTGGTACTGGAATTACATCGTTTTTGAGCTCCAGCTGCAAAGTGTAAAAAGCAGCATTAAGGCTGCTGTAGTATTTGCTTTTTCCGAGCAGCAAAAGTTCAGAAATTTCATAAACTTTCTACATGGCAGGCATTGACATCCATACAAATGTGCTTTTGCTGGTGTGTCATTAAATTAAAATCAGATTTGTACTCCTACCATTGCTGTTTTGTGCTGTTTGCACAACTTCTATACAACTTCTACTTCTACTAAAAATCATCATTATAGTCATTTATGTATGAACATATGGCAATCTACGATATTGTTCATAATCATAAGCCATCTTTGGAAGACTGTCTTTTTGAACCAGTGTCCCGACTGTAAAGTCTATACAGCGTTCCTCTGGTTGACAGTGTGAATAGAAAAGCTTCATTCAGCACATCCAGTCAATAGGAACATTTCCAGAACAACTGGGCTTTTAAATGAGCTTTTAAAAGGTACTGCTGCTGCTGCAGTGGTTGCTCTTTATGGGGGACAGGGATATATAAACAGTACAGCACATTGTGAGATTCTGAAGAAATCATTTGTACTTCATTTGAATTAAAATGCCTCTTATACAAAAGTCTGATTTCACATCATGTAAGCTGATGTTTGACCATTTGATCATTTGATCACGAATCAGGATGATGAGTTCAATAAGAATTGTGGAGTTTCTGAAGTTTTAGTACATTGAGCTATAAAAGAAATGGTGCACAACAGTCCACTTACACCAAATATATACTCTTAGCAAAAAGGGTTGTCTGACTCATTTTTGGTGCTATATAACCATCTTTAAAACCAAGAAGTTTTCTATCATATAGAAGAGCCATTTGACCAGATCTATACATTTCTCTATAAATTATTAATCATTTTATGAGACAGGACATATTTAATGTCCAAAGTGTACTTCTACAGATTTGTACCTGCATCTTTTTGCTTGACATAAACTTCCATTATATTAGTCTTGAAGCTTCAGTGCACAACTAAAGAAGCAAATGTCAGATGCCAAACAATGCAAGTTGCTTGACTACACTTCAGATGCAACCCAACTGACTACACTGGAGGTAAGTGGAGAATTGTGAAAACTAATTTTCTGTCCTTTTAAGTAATAAAAGTCCTTTTGTACTGAAACTGTTCTAATTAGTTTCTATGTAGTTCAGATAGTAATATAGTACAAAAAAGGTTATAAATGTCATAACATACAAAAAAAATAAATGTTAGATTTGTAAATGTATAAATGTGATATCTACATTATTATTATTATTATTATTATTATTATTATTAATACAACATGGGCGTGAAAAACACTTGTTTATAATGCCTCTGATAGGAAGTCTGTTTACACAATGCAATTTTAAATAACATATTGTTTTATTTATTTTCTATGAAATTTGAAGGGCCAATTACCCAATCCCCATTCACGTAAACTCCCCCTATCCCCAGCAATGCCCCCAACACTAGGAGGGTGAAGTCTAGCACATCTTCTCCTCCGCTGATGCAGCATCGCTAGGGAAGTCCAGCACCCCAGCACCAAAACAAATGCCTATGCTGACTAACATCACACTAGAAGTGCCACCAACCCATCCTTGAGAGAGAAAGGCCAATTGTACCCTCTTTGACTCTGGCTGCTGATGGCAAGCAGTATTACCAGAGATTCAATGCAAATTTATAACAGACTGGACCGGGTAGGCTAACTGGAGTTTGGGTATGTTAGAACTAACTGTGGCCTAATTACATTCTTAGACTCTCAAGTTTCAGAAAGGATAAAGGGCAGTGTGCTCAGCTCAGGCCTGGAGATGCAGTCCTGTGTTAAGTAGCTACAGAATATGCTGAAATCATGCAAGTTACAAGAGAAACAAGAGTCCTCTCTGTTTCCTTGTTGATGCAGGGGTATGTTGAGAAACGCTTGCCATTTCTGAACTGGTGCTTAGTTCTGCTTTTTTTCTGTTCTGTCATCTTTTCTTTGAGGCCGACTTTCCTCTATTGCTCTGTGCCATTAAGCCTGACTAGCATCAGAAGGAATTCAGCCCTGATTGGCCTTTACAAAAGAACCCTTGAAGCCCTTCATTGATTTTTATTGATTTTGTTGTAGACACGGCGATCCCTGGTTACGACCACCACTGTAAAAAAAAAATCAGAGCACCCTTTCACCTAAAACCATTTTGAATCATGATTTAATTGAATTTTGGTGAACTTTCCCTTTTAAGTACTCAGGTAAGAAGTTTATGTACAGCTACATCCACTCACTATGACTGCATTTTTATTGTGCTGATATTTTGGCATTATGTCAAAAACAGATAATGCTACGTGAAACTGTGATGTTTCTTTGTTTCAGAAGTTTAGATTTTTAAATCAGCACACATTGATACATATCCTTGTAAGTCTGAAAAAATATTAATATTAAGCAATATTTTATTCAAAAATACAAATTAAATTTCCATCTATTTATCATGCTGATACTGAATGTGTGTGTTTTGTCAGGTCTCTAAAGCTCGCAAAGACATTCAAGAACTGCAGTAAAAAGACAAACCCATCCCTGCCATGTAATGAGACACAAAGACCCCCAACCATTTTCTCTTTTATTGCTCAGCAGTAAAAAGTACAGTGTTGGTGCTACGATACAAAAGAAGTTGAACATATGATGCCATCTGTCTAATAACTCTATTAACTCTAAAACAATCAATAAACCCTGTACGCCTACCCCACCATCTACTTAAAAAATGAAAATAAATGAAGAACTAGACAGCAAAAAGAACAATAAATGAAGAAAATCAAAGAAAAAAGCAGTGCATGACCACTCAAACATTGTTACTGAGCAAAATGTGATATACTTCAAGAAAGACCGTTTGGATAATGATGCTATATGCTCATAAAATTCTTTTAACTCACCTCTGTATGTTATAACATGTGCTCAAAGTAAATATTGCAGTATAAAATAGTATCTCTGATCATTTTTTTCTAATATAGCCTTTTTTAAAATTCTATTACATCCAGTGATTTATATTGACAATCATCCAGAAAACAAAAAAACTGTACAATACAGCAATAAACACCAGAGGAGAAGTACAGAGTGACGATAAGATTTGATTTTGGTCTTATTCTTTCACCACAGAACAACGCAGGCCAACACTCAACGAACCTCGATGCTCACAAAAGACTCTATTTAATGGTAGAAAGCCGTACAGACACACGCCAAGACACTTTCTCGTCCTTTTCACACGGTTTGCGTCATGAGAAAATCAGTAGTGACATTGTATTATAAGACGATATGTAACAAGCCTGGTTTAGTGGTTCAAAAGAAAAAATAAGCAACGTAAGTATACAAAACTGTCACTAAGCTGACGAATGCGGCTAATATCACAGTCAGTTTTTTAACATGTCCTTGCCACTTCTCCTTGTGTGTTAAATGATCTGACCTCTTACAGGACTGAATAGGGATGTAAAACTCGCCATGTATAGAACATGGACGTTCTGTTTCTGATGAGAGTCGGCTTGTTTGTGCATTTCTAAAACACAAAATATGTGCTTGGAAGTACAAATAGACAGATTATTCTGATGTATTTGGCTTCTGTACTATTAATATGACGGCCTGCTGCACTCCAACATTGCTGGTGGTCTCAATGCACATAACTATATTTCTGTCACCTGATATAATTCTATTAATTGGTAGATAACTTACACATTAACTATTATATTATAGTGGTAAAATTAAGTTTATTTACATGAACATGTAACATGAACATGTCTACTCTCTTGTATGTCCTACTTTTTTTTATGCAACTTCACTTAGTCTTGGAGTGCAGCTTTTGTTTCAAGTAGTGTACTTTTACTACGTTGAACTCGCTGATAAAATGAAAATGGAAACATTAACATATTAACATGCGCCACATTGTCACTCCTTATTTTTATATTTTTATTTGTGTCAAAAAATGTAGTGAACGAATTGATAAATAAACGTAGACGCCAACAGCATTAAACTGGGCTTCATTAACAAATTAACCTGCCCCTATATGTTACTTTGCTGCTTTACTTTGGTAGATTGCTAGTTAGCTAGAAATCTAAGGCCTACACAGCTAGCAACAGCAAAAAAGTTTTCAGTTCTCATTTTAAATGTTTTGCTTAGAGTCCAGAAAAAACGATCAGCATTACTTAACGACGCTAATTAATTTGCTAGCCTCAGGAGGTCAGCAAGGGCATGTCAAAAATGCTGCTGAAATGGAGGGATAACCAACCAAGCAAGCAAACAGAGGACCATTGTAATATGGGAATAGAAAATGCAGGGGTTGTAGTGAACACTTCCTACATTGGCATCCAAATGTTGTGTTAGATTTGCAAGTGTTAAGTATTTCAAGCATTATTTAAGCGATTTTGTAACATTTAAACTAACCGCTAATCTAACACACATACACACATACACACCGACATACGAACACACATGAGAAACCAGAGATGAGACATGCGTTCAGACACAGAAACACAGAGCGCTGTGTGCAACAGCTTAACTACGGGACCATATAAGCATTTTCATTTAGTCCCTGCGCTGGTGACCAATAAAGGAGAAGCTGTCTCCAAATTTCTCCACTTCACGACTCCTCCCTACTAAACAACTACTAGCCTACAGCTGGAAGCCTCTTCCAACAGTAAGACGAGAGCTACTTTGGTAACCCTTGTGAACCCATCCACGAAACAGTGCCATCCACCTTCACATCTCCAAAGACAGAATTCAAGTTCGGCAGGCTTAAGATTTTAAAGAAACAGTTTGACACAAAATCAGATTTAGACATCTTCTCCCTTTACCCTAAATGTAGACCATCAGCCAAGAGTTTGTTTGGTGTGTTTTGATAAGATTATGTTTTTTTGCATTGGAGCCAAGAGGCTAATGTATATAGCAAGAAGTGGACACTCCTACCCTGCCAATTAGCATTACATGAACTGCACACGTAAAATTACACAGTTGATTTTAACTGCTGAAAATTATCATTGGCAAACGCTGCCTTCTCACAGGTAGCCGGTGGAGCTAAAGTATGCATGTGACCCCGAGCAAAATCTGAATGGCATGTTGAATGCTCTGTTTTCTTACCTAGGCAGCCCACAAAAAAACGGTGTTGTGTTATTTCACTGTTTGTGGGTTGGTAGGCACTTTACAGCAATGATGCTCCAAAATCAAGTAGAAAGCCTTCCCGGGACAGTATAGACAGTTACTAAAACTAAAAGCAACTCTAAAAACTAAAAGCAACTTTTAATACCATTGTTTTCGGAAGAACAATGCATGTCAATCAACAAATAAAGGTGTCCCAATACTTTTGTCCATATAGTGTATTTTAGAGTTTACTTGGAACCAATATCTTAAAAGATCCTCAAGATCTTAGGAGAATGGCCTAACCTAATTTTTATTTTATCATGGGTCTCATTGATCTTCACCCAAAGGTCTACTGGTTACATTTGGATCTTGTAGATCATCTACCAGCTTGGTGCCTTATAGAATCTTTTTAATAGTATGATTCATAGCATATGATATGCCCTTTGACATCTGGCCTAGGAAATGTGTCAGACCTTCATTTAAGGATGGCTACTTTGCTCTAATTGAACAACTATTATAGTTTAATAATTTGACACAATTCTAAATAACGCATGGGCTGTAGATTTAGCTGTTTCAGACACTCTCTGGAAAGGTAGTTTACATGGGGTCCTCTCTTCCTCTGTGGGTAAAGGACATGGGCTTAACCAGTGTAAACTAGAAGGTCAGGCAGTCTAGAACATTTCATGATATTGACCCATGTTTAGGACTTGATCTTCATTACATTCATTGTGGACTCACATTTTTACTACAATGTCAAATGTCCTGGTCTAACCCATGAGTCCATCTCCACCCACAGCCCTCTCTGAAGTTCCATCTGCATCTACTTAACTGACTCAACTGCTCAGTTCGCTTGCTAAATGTTGGTTGCTGAACATTTAAGTCTCTTAAATTGGAAAATGCACACTCTTACTTATAGTCAATGTATTAGACTTTGATTTGGAAAGCTAAAATAGCCTATCCTGGGAACTCTCAGTAAATAAAACAGAGGATGTCTGTCCCATTTGGAGACTGTAAGCCTTGGCCTGCCAGACTGAATAATTCTTTCTCTGCTGTTGTAATGCTGTAAAGAGGTTTGATAATAGTGCAATGACTATGTTGTTTGTTATCGTGTTAATTAAGAGAGACGGGTAAACTTGCATTTTGCAAAATTTAGAAGTTTGCAAGCATCCATTTCTTGTTAGCTAAATTAGCCTCACAGCCCCAATGCAAAACCAAGCCAAACTTCAGCCATCGCAGACTGACTACATCTGAGGTAAGGTAAACATTAAGAATTGATCCTCGGCCTAACTATTCCTTTAAGTAATCAGGTTAAGTGTTTTGGGTAAGATCACGCAAACATCTTTCACAGCACGCATCGCATTTCTCTACGTTCCACTCTCCACCAAAGCCATTTGAACGCCACGGAAACCACACACATACCATTTTGATTCAAAAAGACATAAAAACCCTTATCACAATTAAGCTTCTGTAGAAAATGTACATCAGAAAAATAGGTGAAGGGCTCACCCTCACAGTAGAGTGCTTTTGTCTTATTCTTTCATCTCTTTAAAACCGTTTTATATATATATATATATATATATATATATATATATATATATATATATATATATATATATATATATATATATATATATAAAGCGCAGTCTCTGAAGGTCCACCAACGTTATAAAAAACACCTTTGAGAAGAAGGGGAGAGACAGGAGAGCTGAAGAGACTTTGTCTCTCTTTGATGGTGCTCAGATGTCAGAGGCCTTGTCTCTGTTGATGAAAAGAGTCTCTTGGCAGAAAGGGTTAACCAGCACGACGCCACTGTCGCTGTAATCGCCATTAGGGGGCAGACACGTCTCCTGCTCCTGCAAAGCAAAACAGGATCATGGTTAGTAATGTAGTGTAGAGAATTTGCACCCAGCTTTTCAATACTGTTGCTGTTGTAATATACCCTCTCTGATCTTGAATCTTGGACACCTCAATGCCTCAGGGAGCTAATTAGCTAGCCAAACAACCACTGTAATACAAACCCTCAACCTTCAAAACAATCATAACCATTTACAGCTCATGTTCTATCCTCTAGCATTGAGATTACATTTTTGGTATAAAGGCATAAATACAAGCAGGTGAGCAGGACACCCCTAAACTGTCTCTGATTTAATCACACTCAGCTGTTAATCAGTCATTGATGCTTTTTAACACCTTAAACCACAGCAAGGCTCATTACACACTAAGGTGTATTATTCAGTACCTACAGGGACTTCTGTACAAACTGGTGGGGCTATGCTTTGGTAATAGAAGTTTGTAATAACACTTTCGGTCCGCTGGCAGGCTATAGCCTATTTAAGGGATTAAGGAGCTATGCTATGCTAAGTACTGATGAGGTGGAAAGATAATGCTCAGGTAAGGTACTATTTAATTTCAACACTATACAGAAGAAAGACTGGGTTAGGAGTTCATTAGAAGTTTATTTACAGCTAGTTCTTTTAGATCAGAAGAATTTAAGTGTGACTGAATGCTTTACAGCTCATACCAAAGATTAACGCATATATATGTATATATATCCTAATACCAGCTCTGGCTATGGTTTGGATTATCACGTCTATAAGAAGGCTCTTACAGATTTCGCTTATCCAGTACGGGGAACTCTCACTGGCTTCCAAAGGAATCACCAAATATTAACAAACTAATAAACTAATCACAATATTCAATTTTCAAGAAAAATCTTCAGGAAAGATATACACACTGTAGACAAAAGTATTGGGACACCAGCTTAAAAAAAGAGTTTATCCTGCATTTGTTATAGTAGGCGTCTCTACTGTCTTCTTCTAAATTTTGGAGCCTTGCTGCTTGATTGCATTCAGTGACAACTGAGCAATAGTGATGTCAGGATGTTGGATGATCACCACCCCACCTAATCCCCAACTCCCTAACTCATCCCAAAAGTACTGGGTGGAGCACCATCCATCATTACAGAGAACACAGTTCCACTGCTCCACAGCTCTATACTGGGGGACATTATACCCCTCTAGCTGCATTTTTCATTAGGCATGGCGCCAATAGGTTAATGTTTATCCTATTCTATGTCCAGTCCTTCTCTACAGGAACTAGACAAGCTGTGTGTGTGATTTCGCCCATCGGTGTCAGCAATGGGTGCAACTAAAAGTAGCTTATTGCAGACATTAGAAGGGATGTCTACAAACATTTGGACATGTATTGTATGCTGACATCTCTCACCCATCTGAGCAGTTATTGGATATCAGCTGAGCTAAAACAATAATGCAAAAGTATTTTAGATGGTAATACTGGGGGTAAACAAGAGCATGTTACAAAAACAACAACAATAACAAAATAATCTGAAACAGATGAGACCTCTGTTAATCTATTTCAGGGTGATCAAACATTAGAAGGGTTTTTGCAAGAGAGTCCAAAAGAATGGGGGCCAATGGAGCGTTTGAGCAAAAGTGGAATTTGTAAAGGGTTGTTTAAGGTAAATCATCATATTTGAACTCCAGCTATGGGATTTTGTATTAATGCCTTATTTTTACTGATTATACCAGTGAGGGGAACCACACTTTACTGTAATTTCTCAATCTGTTTACTGTAGAAAGATTTTATGAGGTTCCCAAAGTAAAGGGACATTGCTATGTGCGTCACTGGAAACCTGTTTAACCCCTTAACACAGGAACGCTTATTACACACTGGAAATTCAACTACTACAGGGGCTACTGTACAAACTGGTACATATTCTTTAGTAACTGAAGTTTGGCCCAGCGGCAGTCCATAGGCCGTTTAAAGGGTTATTGAACATTTCTAGCCATTTAGCGTAATTCACTCCAATTCACTGGTAACTCTCTTGCTTTAATCCTCTAGCACTGAGCTTCAGTTTTCGTTATAAATGCATAAATACACAGCCAGTGTATTTACAGTTAAGTGAGCAGGATAACCCAAACTGTCCTTGGTTAAATCACACTCATCTATTCAAAGCACTACTCACTCAGGGATGCTAGCTAAGGATCTATGCCAAGCTAAGAACTGATGTGCTGGAAAGACGAATGCTCGGGTAAATTACTACAGAATTTCATCACGATAAAGAGGAGAAATTGGGATTTTGTTCTTCCAGCACTGATTTTTAGGATTTAAGAGGCACTCTGAGTGAAATAGGGGAGCACTGGGAGCAGAAACTACAGAGAGTGACATAAGAGAGAAGGAAGCGAGAAAAGAGACATGTGCTAAAAAGAGCATGAACAGAAGGAAGAGAAAGGGAGATGTTGTCTCAGCTTTTCTAAAAAGTAAAAAAAAAAAACGAGAAGAGGGAAAACAGAAGACCTGTGTATCACCAGCATGTCAAACAAGATCCCTCCCCATCATCACACTCCTGTGAGAAAATGGCAGAATGGCAAGAAAGAGAAAAAAGAAGAGAAAGGAATAAAAATGAAATGAGAATGAGCTGGAGTGAAAACCGTGCTATTGAAGTAAAAGCAATGATTACAGCACCCCAGGAGAACAGAAACTGAGTGACTTGGATCTCTAACAAGAGTCTGTACAGTCTCAGACGTAGTACTGGTATCTGAACACCAGATGGCGATAAAGATCAGTGCAGTAATTCCATGGGCATGTTCATGTAACTCTCAGCCAGTTTTTGATGTTGCACCAGCAGAAGCTATGAATCAGGGGCTCAGATTTTCAGTCCTGGGAACCCCACACTGCACATTCTTGTGTTCCACTCGCCTAACACACCTTATTAACACAATTTCTCACATACACGATATGGAAAGAAGTAATGGGACACCTGCTCATTCACTGTTTCTTCCTAAATTAAATGCAATCCTGCTTTTGTTGGGGTAACTGTCCCTACTGTCCAGGGAAGGCTTTCTATTAGATTTTGCTGTGAGGATTTGACTACATTAAGTGACAAGAAGCCAGGATGTTGGATGATTTCTATCCCACCTTGTGCCAAAAGTATTGGATGGAGCACCCACCATCATTCCACACACCATTATATCCCTCTAGCCAACATCTGGCTTTAGGCATGGTGCCAATAAGTCTATGTTGAGATTTAGAAAGTCCTATTCTATTGGCAGTGCTGCTCTACAGGAACCGGATAAGCTGTGTATGTGTGTGTGCATTGACATATCTGTGTCAGCAATGGGTGCAACTTAAAGTAGCTGAATGCATTCATTGGAAGGGGCGCCCACAAACATTTGAACATATAGAAGGAGCTCTAAGACTAACATTGGTACCCAAAATAGTCACCCAAAAACCTTTTTTTTTTTACCTTGCTCAAACCTCTTTCAGGTCTGATTTAAGGTGAAGGACACTTGTCGATGTGGTTCAGGGCACAGTATGACTTACTGTGAACTATAGAATTGAGCAATGTAGCTTAATACCACCCAGAATTTGGCTTTAGGTGATGTCCAGGTGTTTGAAGTCTGCTATAGTTTTGTTCATCCTTTACAGCAGGGGTGGGTAATTTGGTTATTTACCAAATTTAGTAAATTACTCAAACGAAAGAAATCAGCAAACTGTGCTGCACTCCAGCCTCTGTTGCCTTTGATTCAGTCAACTGTGTCCTAAAGCTCATTTTCAAGTCTGTGCTTCAAAATGCCTTAATTACGACCTGGATATGGTTTGAACAGGTTGAAGGAAGTGTGTGGGCAGGTTCTTATTGAAACAACTAGGGTGACCATTGACCTCTAGTGTTTATTATCAATGTTAGCCCGTATGTAGTGTCAGCAGACTAAACTAGCACAATTCAGACACCAAACACATTTTGGATGATTGACTACATCTGGAGTAAGTGGAGAATTTGCTATTTTGCTGAACTATTCGCTTAACTAACTTACTAACAATCTCCTCATGTGCTGGGTCAAGTGTGTTGGTGTAGGAACAACACAAAAATATGCAGTCCTGGGGTCCCCAAGACTGACTTTGTGTCCCTCTGCTTTAAAAGAACTGTGGTACAAAGCTGCAACTAAAACACACAAACCCTAGTGCTTGAATTTTTAAGCGTGCTTCGCTCTTATTACTGAGCACTGCTGATTATTAATTTACTGAAGCCCTACAAGGCAAAGTCTGGGAAAGTCTATTTTTGCTCTAAATGAATATCTTACTCAGGCAACGTCATTAATAAAAACTCCAGTAAACTCTTTGACTCTTAATGTTTTCTTGAGTGAGGGACCGTAGCATCCTGTGAGCGAATTTGCTGCAAATGGAACGATTTAAACAGAATGACTCACATAGAATTCCTAAAGAAAACAGCAGAGTGATCTCTGCTAATACATGCTCATCTTATTTAAAATCATCTTAAATTTAGTCAGTGTATAGCTATTATTTTTCATTTTAGGAAAGTCATTAAAATATTAGTTAATATATTTCTAGTAGGGCTGTCTCTATCTGTTTAGTGCTCAAAATATCTGTACCTGTATTTACTTGGAGTCTTGGAGACCCACTTCTCTGCTTAGTAACAACTGTTATAAAGTTATCAGCCAATTAACCCTTTATGAGCTGGATCAGATGTGATGGGGCAGAGAATACCTGAAACTGTGGAGGGCAGCAGGTCCTGAGACCTAAAATCAACTGCTTTTAGTTGCATTTATTATGTTTATATGGTTTGAGTCCAAAAAACATGCATATTAATCATTTATTTACTGGAGAGGCCGCAGGAATTGGCTGCTCTGTGCTTAGCACATGGTCTGCATGAGCAATATGGAGCGGAGAATCTGCTGGAAATTGACAGGGGGATGTTTTAAAAAGGAAATCATAATAAGTATAAATTCATATATCAACAGTTTTTGTGGATTATTGTTTATTGGGGTTATTATGTCTAGAAATATGTTATGTGAAGCTCAGTAAGGATTCAGTCAACATGCTAATGTGGGGCTCACACAGGTGAAACGCAGGCTAGGGGGGTTCCAGGTAGGCATGGGCTCAGATGGGCTTCCGAAATGGGCGCCATCGTTACAGCCTGCCCTAATCTTACATGGGTTCCTGTCTAGGCCACATGTGCAGTGTACAACCCAGAAGGGACCCATGTTTAAACCCTCCCGGCCCCATCGCTGACCCTGGTGACACCCTGGTGGGCATCCATATGTGGGACCCAGGTGGGCATCCATATGTGGGACCCAGACCCCTCATGTCATACCTGGGAAAGTGTTTAGGTGAGTCTACTGAAGCCAAAGGCTGTTGTCTGGCTGTATATATATATATATATATATATATATATATATATATATATATATATATATATATATATATATGTGTGTGTGTGTGTGTGCAGGTGCTAAATTAGAAGATGCAGCTTTATCTATTACATATATTCTTTTAAGTGAAAGTCAGACAAATCAATAATCTGAGCCAGTTGAGCCAAATTCAACACTGAGAATCTTATACTCCTCATATTTTTGTCTTTTCCTTGTGCCAATACACTTGAACCAGTTCCACTAATTACCTGTTAAACTACACTGAAATCTGCCGAGCACAGCGAAATAGCCAGCACTAAATTAACTCCTACAGTGTTCAATTAAGTCCAGCTGGACACAAATGAATACTGTAACATCGCAATTGCAGCAGTTGTAGAATAGGGTCGCTGTGAGTGGGCTTGCTTAGTACTGATCCCACCTCTAAACTACAAAAAAAATCTTTTGCTCATCTTCTGTAATTAGGGGAGACTCTAAGACTGGATCTGTGAGCTGGTTTGTTAGTCGTACATCAGCAGTTTCCAGCGGCTGTATCTCGCGCGGGAGCTCCACAGCATGCCGACTGAAGTAGTCCATGGTGATGGCGTTGTTCCAGTAGCTCAGGTTGTTCTCCTGGCTGGCTGACTTCTTCTTCTTCCTCATGCAGCACACCGTCAGCAGCACAGCTACAGAGAAGAAGAGGAAAACAACTGTCAACTCAGAATTCATCCTGATTTTGCATTGGCTACAAAGCTGGTCATCTGGGGCTTCTAGGTTTCCCCTTGTTTGGGTGTTGAGGGCCAAGATTTGAAAGCCTTATTTGGTGTGGACTGAGCTATAAAATCAAATCAAATCAAATCAAAACTAAAACCTTATTTTGCAAATGTTTAAACTCTCCTGTTCATATATTACATTTTATTGATTTTCTAAAATAAAATAAGTGATTAGATCCTAAATTTTTATCTAAAAATAATAAAATAAGTGATTAGGTCCTGTCACAATTGACTTAACTGTAGCAGGTCCATAATTAGAAACAACTTTCACTTGAGCACTTAAGCTGATGAATGACAAGAATTCTAAATTTACAGCCAGAAAGTGACATCAAAAGAATACTTGAATTTAACACAATACATATAGCAAAAATACCTGAATAGATACTGGGAAGTTATAGGCTAGCATGTGTTTCCTCTAAGTCACATGACCTCTTCATATTGCTGCCGATGCAACTTTATTGGGCAACTGAATGCACTTGGAAGTAAGCACTAACTGCCAATTTTGATACATCAGCTAACAGACGCCCACAATGGCTATCATCCTACTGAGTGATGAGAGGGAGGGAGGCCAGTCATAGGATGGAGGCTCTGACCTCGGATGACGGAGTCATCACCCAAAGATCGAAAGAGCGTTCTCCTAATGATAGGGTTAAGCGTTGGACTTAGACAGATGCCACTTAGCGGCCCCCCTCACTTGTGTAATTGTGATTAGACTTAATGCAGTGTTAAAATGAGTCCTTTATTTACTCCAGTCTGTGGATTGTATTATTCGATAACTAAGCATAATGAACGGGGGGCTTGTATAAAAAAATTGTCTATTGCTATTGTCATTTGTTGCATATGTGCAATTTGTGGTGTTTAATTATAGCGATACTGGCCTGCTGCACAATAAGTAATATAAAGTTATTGTATCGTTATGATGAATCAAGACATTAACAATCCAATAATATAACGCACAAGGAATCCTCAATAAGTAGCCATTTATTCTCCATAATGTATTTTGCGCATATTGCTCGGCCATTGGAGTCAAACCCAACTGAATTGTGGTCAAATATGGTGATGCTTCACACTGGATACTCACAGCAAGAGGACACAGGCACACTGATGGCCAACACCACCCATATGATATCCATCTTGCCCAAGCAGATGGTGGTGGCATGTGGAGAGTCCGGAGCAGGGCCTGACTGGTTCCCTGCGCCCCAGGGCCCTCGCGTAGTTGCAGGAACCAACCTGTTCAGAAAGCTCCCATTAGCCGTGGAGGGCGTCTCCGATTCATTTAAGTCATTTCGGGGTGGTTGAGCCTCCCACGAAGTACTGAAGCTGGCACTAAAGTTTCTGTTACCCGGTGAGGAAAACTGGGCATGGCCAGTGTCAGTGGACGAGTCAGGGGGTACATTAGTGCCCCCTGTGGTCTTTGTTGCATTGCCATCCAGAGAGATAGTGATGGACACATTGTTCTTTGTTTCAATGCTTGGGTTGTTGACTGGGGCAGAAATGGGGGTCAGAGTGTGAGGTGGGGATTCAGGGTGGGTCACAGTTGGGATGTTCGCTGAAGTGGTAGAGAGTGTGGGCTTTTCAGGAGGGGGGGGCACATTGCGCAGCGTGATGGCATGAGCATGCTCCCTGAGGTTTTTCACCTTTACAGACAATGGTGCTAACAATGACGCTGATGAAGAGTAAGGCAGACTTGCATTGGTTGGATCTTTGACGCTTATTTCTTTAGGTTCTTTGAACCCTGGGGTACCCCCCTGTCCCAGGCCCAAGGTCTCCCTTCCTTCAGTTGGTGACCCTTGAGGGGTTGGTAGGGCACCCCTAGCCACAGTGGCCACATTATGGCCAGTCCCTGAGAGAACAGTGGTAGTTTCAGCTAGAATGGTGTGGTCCAGACTGGGATTCAGTCTCTGGGTCCCAGGAAGGTTTGACGGGACCATAGGGAGGGCCCTGCTCGTTGTTAACATGGAGACGTAGCTCCTTGGGGTCCAGCTGGGGTAGAGGTCCTCTGCGAAGGATACCAGCCTCTCTGGCATTGACAGAATCAGAAGAACACCTGAAAGAGAAAGAGGCAGAGGGGGATAAGAAAGTAGGGAAAAGAGAATTACGTTTTTTGGTATAATCAGCTACATGGACAAAAGTATTGGGACTGCTTATTTACCGTTTTTTTCAGATTCTAGTATATTACAAAAGAGTCTTGCCTGCATTCAGCGATAAGCATTAGTGAGGTATCCCATGATGTTGGATGACCACCCCCTCACTGCATCCCCAACTCTCCAACTCATCCCAAAAGTGTTGGATGGAGCACCATCATTCCAGAGAATGCAGTTTCACTGCTCCACAGCTCAGGGCCACATGCCTGCATTAAGCATTGGGCCTAAAGGTTCATGTTTATCTGCTTCAGAGAGTTCTATTCTATTGGCAATACTTCTGTACAGGGACTAGACAAGCTGTGTGTGCATTTGTACATCTGTGTCAGGCATGCATTCACTAGAAGAGGTTTCCTCAAAACATTGGACATTTGGTGCACATTATAAGAGGTAAGAAGTATTTCACATCATCTCACTCTTATGTGTATAGAGCTTTCAGATGACATGCAGAAGACTGCACACTGGTTACCTCATTACTGGTTACCAGTCTTGAATACATTATGACAATGTGCACTTGCCTCACTCATCACTCTGCTTGTCAGCCTGTCAGTGCTCAAACAGCAGAGGTAAAATGCAGTGCTATATTAAGTGTATAATGAGGTTAAGACGGAGCAGTGGTGAAACCAGCAGAAGGCCAGTCTCCTCTGGACTGCTTGATTAGACCCTGATAAGGTTTAATGAATGGGAGACAGGCTTCTGTGTCGCTTTATAGTCTAATAAACAGCAGTCAACTCCTAACACTGTTGCTAGGCATAATTGTTTTCGTCCCTTGGGACGAAGCAGAGTTGCGGAAAGGCTATGAGGCATATTGGACACAAACTGAAACGTGTCAAAAAAGGAATAGGTAAGATGTAAGCAGGACCTTAATACCAGGACGTATGCCATTAATGTTTACACCCCTATGCCATTAATGCTTACACCCCTCTAGCCCTAGCCTGGCATTAGTGCATGGTGCCAGTAGGATGAGGCTGAATGCATTCTTTAAAAGGGACGTCCACAAACATTTGGACATACAGTGCATCTATGCTCAATCCTGATCTGATCCATAATCTGATGATCTTGCATGAAGTCCAGCAGAGTTTAGCTCCAGCCCTTATCTAACACAACTCATCCAGGTATTGGAATCCTTCAGGTACTTCTGAACATTAGAACCAGGTGTCTTGGATCTGAACTTTCAGATGGTAAATCTCCAAGACTAGGACTGGGCGGCCAAGTCTTTGAATGATGCGAGAAGGCATTTCATTGTACAGCATGTTCCAAGAAGTGCAGGACTGAATGCCAGTGCATAGAGTTCCACAAGAAAGTGACTACTACAACTACGACAACTACAGAGTTGGTATGTTTTAACAGGACTTACAGGACTACTTTACCAGTGCATTCAGGAGGATCCTTTCAACCTTCTTAATTTCTGACATTAATACAACTAATATCCACCAAGATGGCCAAATGCCAAAATGTACTGTCCATCACAACTCAAACTCAAATAACAACAGAATGCTTCCTAAATGGCTCTTAGTCTGAATGTCTTTTTACAGGAACAACCTTTGATTGTAAGTGAGTGTTCTGCATACGCACACTCATTTGCAAACGTGGTCTCTGAACAACCATCTGTTGAAAGTTCTTTATGGAACAGGAAGTGGTTCTTCTACAGTATCACTCCATGAAACAGTTCCTGGCACCTTTATTTTTGGTGCATGAGCTTCCACTTCAGAACTCCATCCACTGCTTAAGTGCACCTTTCATGGGTTTCGAAGAAACATTCAAGTGCACCGTTATGATATAAAGGGCTATGGAGAAATGTCTGCAAGAGATTGTGAAATGAAAATGGCCAAATGTGAAGCAGCGACCAAGCTAATGGTGCACACCTTACTACAAATACTTGAAAGGCTCATCAGTCTGTAGGTTGTGGTAGCATCCATTTGGCCAAAGTGCTGCCGAAGCATACTCTCCAGTTCCACAGAACAAGAGGAGCAGAGAAATAGAGAGAGAGAGAGAGAGAGAGAGAGAGAGAGAGAGAGAGAGAGAGAGAGAAAGGGCTACTGTGGGCACTGAAAGGTGGTGAGACATGTAATTGTGTCTGAGACAGAGGTCTAGAGAGAGCAGAAGGACAGAGAAAAGCAATCCAGAAAAATCCAGAAAAATCCGGAGGGGGCTGTAAATGTGGCATTGCACTTGAGTGACATCCTGACCTTACAAGACTGGTTATGTTACAATGTGTCTTTCCTGCTTGTGGAAACAAGAGCTCTTGGAGGATCTTCACATGTTTGTTAAGGTGAGTTTTTAGGTATAAAAATTAAAGCCTAAATACTGACAAACTATGCAGACAAGAGTATTTGGACACCTGTTTATTTATTGTTTTTTTCCCAAAATGTATTAAAGAGTTTATCCAGCTTTGGTTGGACTAACTGACTGTACAGTCCAGGGAAGGCTTTCTACTACAGTGTGGAGCATTGTTGTGAGGATTTGATTGCATTCAGTGACAAGAGCGTAAGTAATAATCCAGGGAAGGCTTTCTACTACAGTGTGGAGCATTGTTGTGAGGATTTGATTGCATTCAGTGACAAGAGCGTAAGTAAGGTCAGGATGTTGCATGACATGTTAGCACCTATGGAAACATCCATGTTTCCTGACAGATTTACATATTGAGAAGTGTTAACTGACCTTAACCACAAACTATGGTTACATAGTTGCTATGGTTATGTCACCCAGCGTAGTCAAGGACCTACTTAAATATGCCATGTCCTTGCAAATGAACAAAAATGACTCTTTAGATGACCAGTGAACAAGCTGCTAAGCCATTAAAGGTAAATTCACTATAATAGCTAGAAATAGCTAAGGGCACTGGCATCCTTAAAGCCACAATTTTTAAATAATTCTTAAAGAAACACACACACTCACACACACACACACACACACACACACACACTCATGGACCGTCCCGATGCTGTGACCCCAGAGTTAGGCCATTGTTTCATCAACATGCTACCACAGTTGCTATGGAGACCAAGCTTCAGCTCTCGGGGGACTAGAGAGAGTGAGAGGTGGGAGATGTGATGAAGAATGGCAGACGATGAGAGAGAAAACTGAAGGCTAATAATACAGTCTAACATTGAGAAAAGCACATATGATTACCTGGTCAGCATGTGTGCTGAACTAGACAATAGTCGAAATCTGGTTTTACAATCATATAGTGTTTTATATCATTATATATCTGATCGAATTTATGTGAGGTAATACAAAACAGGTTTCTGCAAGAACTTCAAGAACACTTTAATGCAAAAACCATCAAGGACAGCATAGCTGCAACAGGCCACTGATCACGGATTCAATATTTCCATCACACACACCTCCGTCTCATACTGCAATAATAATTACCATTTTAATGACCACTGTTTTCCATTTAAAGTCATAATTCATGTTTACAGGACCATTTCCAACCTCTCTCTTCATGCCTTAGAATAAAACAGGCTGGAAATTGCTGTAGGTTAAACAGGAGGATATATGTGAATACATATTTTTTGTAAAAATAAAATATTTAAAATGGGCTATTTTACCCATAGTATCAAGTACATACACTATGGTGTGATCTGAAAGAAGAAACATTAATTTATTATATCATCACTTTCTGGAGCATTGAAATACCATATTGTTCAAAGCTGTTTTAGTTATACATGCTTTTTAGTGGAATATGAAAATAGCAGCAAAATATTCTACTTTTTCTAGTTAGTAAGCTACTTTTAGTGGAATATGACAGTTATTATAAGTTATTTGACTTGCTTTTTCAGTATGCTTTCAGTATGCAGTATATGCATTTTCAGTATAATATGACTGTAAAAGTAAGATGTTCTACTTTTAAATCCATTGCATCTCCAAAATAGCAACTTAAAGGAAATTGTTTCTTAATAAAAAAAATATTCTATTTTATTTTGGATAATTGTATTGGTCCATTCATCATAAGGTTTTGATATATTCTAAAGCATGCAGGATATAACGTTTTTGGGTGCAAGTACTAGAAATACTATATTTATTCTGGGTAATTTGCTTTTGTTAAGAAATCTGTAATAGAAACTACTTTACTTATTCAAGTTCAATTCATACGCTATTACTACTCGAATGCCTCCTCCTGCACATAGACACACACATTAGTATTCAAAGTCACATACACCCATTATAACTCTCATTATAACTCTCACTAAACGCATGAAAAGTACACAATGCATATGTGCAGGTGTACTTTATGAAAAGATCTGGCAACCCTTTATATGTGTACTTAGTAACAGTAAACTGCAAAAAATAAATCACACAATACTCTCTATTAGTGTGTGTGTGTGAGTGTGTGTGTGTGTGTGCGTGTGTGTGTGTAGGAGCCCTATTTACAGAAGCTGTCAGGTTGATAATGCATGAGGCTTTGGTTGGGTCCATAGCCCAGAGATAACACAGGAAAGTGAGAGTGATTTAAAATGACCTCCACCTTCACCACTGCAAAGCAGACACCTTCTACTGTACACAGAGCAGAAAATGAGCAGTAATGTAATATCTCCAACTGTAATAGATCAGCCAATGGATCCAGAAATGTGGTGGAGCTACATGGCTAATGTAGCTATAACAAGTAATAGGACCACCTATTTTGACTGAAAAAAAAGCCACTTGACAGAAATATGCAAAAATGCTCCTTTCTCTTGGTTCATTTTTAACTAGAAGCAGCATAAGGTCTGGATGGTAAGGCAATACCAGAGATGATGAAGAAAATGTTCCGCCAACTTCTTCTTCTTGTATATAATAAGTTTGTTACATAGAAATCCAGGGTCTAGTTCAAGCATTAGAGACACTGTTTAAATAGACAGGTTGCTTCTCCAGACATATGAGAAGAAACCTATAGGAAAATCATCAGGTGAGAGGACCTTAACCTTTAACCTCATACTCCCTATTTTAAGCATATCCATACCATAGGAAACAGAGATGCACTAAAAGGTACACATTTCCAATATGTAGGCCAAGATTTCATTGAAACTCTCATACCTCAGATACCACACTATTTTGCCTCAGAATTACACAGGCTGATTTTCCCTTTATGGAGTGCTAATGTTAGCTGGTTCATGGTAATACGATGGGCTCATGGAAGGCTGCATAATTTTTACACTGTAAAAACACAGTAATTCTTTTGAACCTGGGTGTAAGTAACGTTTGGTGGTGTAAATATAACTATAAATAAGTTAAGACCATTACTCAACTGTTTTTGAGTTTTGGAATTGGCCGGTTTTACAGGTCTGTATTGATTATGCAGGATTTTTCTTTAAATAAAGCAACAAAAGTGTTAGAGGTTCACTGTAAGGCACAAATACAGTTTTACATTCTAGGACACCTTACCCCCTTAAACAGCCTATGGACCACCAGCGGGAACTTCTGTTACCAAAGAAAAGTAATAGAATTAGCCATATTAGCCTTTTAGCTCCAAAGCTAAACTAAGGATGCGAGCTTTGGACAACAAATGTCATGTTTGTAGATCTTTGTACAACTATGTTTGGATCTTGGGGTCAGGGAAATCCTGAATTTGCTCAGTGTTGCGAACCCAACGAACCTCAACGATTAATGGAATGTGAATGTATATGTTCACATAGGCAAGAGGGGGACCTGCAGTAAATAACAATATGAACAAGTCCCTCTCTCCTATGACCAGAGCCGTGTTCCCCACTACTGTCCTCACGGACCCACTAGAGCTTCCACATTTCTGCCTGTACAAAGCTCCCAAAACACCTGAAACAAGCAATCAACACAGAATGCCCAATTCAGGTATTCTGTCATCCCTGTCCTCTGAATTGGTCAACACTGATTCAGAGATAGCCAAACGAGCTGCAATTGACATTTAAACAAACAAAACCCAACAACAAAAAGATCTAGTGTTAGGTAAACACTGACACAATATTAATTACCAATATGGTGAACACCTCCAGCCACCATGTCAGCCACTGTGTTCCCTCTCATTCCATTAGGCAATAAGCTCTGGCGGTGCTGTGTTGAGGTTTTGGCCTGAATCAGTGTAATGCAGTAACACCCCCCACGCCCCCCCGCCTCCCAATGCCTAGAAATCTAAAACTGCATTAATAAAACATCAGCTGCATGAATAAAACATGAGGCGCTGCTCAATAGACAACAAAGTGGCGCGTTTAGATCTGACATGCGGTCTCGGCTGGCTCCCCTCCGTGGGGGACGAGATAAGATTCGCCGAGCATTTAAGCAGTCTATTGGCATGGGGTCTTAAGAACCAGGCGTGGAAGACCACAGAGAGCGCTCCTCCGTGGCCTTATGTAAACTTTAAATGTATCAATATTCATGATCAGGCCTCATTGGAAGAATCATGTTTTATTAACGGACGCATCAAGTTAAAGGGTGTGAAACAGCTTCCAAGCCCATCAGCTTTTAAAAGATGTCTGAGAACGTAAGGCAGCCGGTGCATGTGCTGTGTTTTTCCAGCACGCTCCAGACATCAACACAGTCTGGTGTTAACCAGTTGAAAGTTACCCTACTGGATTCTCTCAGGGGAATCCGCTGCAGAGTAAGGATGTAATGATAAAGCAGAATTCTGACTTTAATACTGATCCCAAATGTAGAATCACTGAATGAGAATGAGAGAAAGAGACATATCGAGAGAGACAGGCTGAAATAAAAAGTTACAGAATCAGTAGCTAAATGCATTAAAGCGAAAAATGTCAGAAACGATCTCTGTGAGAGAAAGAGCTCGGTAGAGAAAAAGAACGATAGCATAAGAGACAGAGAGAGAGAGAGAAAGGGGTTGAAAAGAAAGAAAGAAATAAAAAGTGAAAGACAGAGAGCAATGCCAGAGACAGAGAAAGAGGAGAAAACAGTGAAATAAGAAAAGATCAGAAAATACAAAATTATAAAAGAGAAAAGACTGAGAGTGAATGTATTTCTAAATCTAGAAGGAGAGCAGAAAATAACGGGGGAATGAGAAGAACACAGCCAAAAGAGATACTAAATATGAATACAGAAAGAGAACGAAAGGGAAAGATAGAGATAGTGAGCGAGCGAGATGCATAGAAATAGAGAAATACATATAGAGAGATGTAAATTTTCAGAACCATAGAAGGAAAGAAAGAAAGAAAAAGAGAGAGAGAGAGAGAGAGAGAGATAAAAAATTCTAAAAGAGAAGACTGAAGTCTTTTTACAGTAAAAATAAACCAGTTTGTATTTAGCCAGTGTGAACTGGCATCGGGGTAAATAGGGTTGCAGCGGTATTCTGTTGTAAGGAATATTGCGGTATGAAAATTGATGGTCATTATACGGTGCACATTTGCTTAATACCGGTACTGGAAATGCATCCCACTAATATAAATGCATTACTATTTTCAGAGTTTTAAAAACCAAACAATCAATCAATCAGTTAATGGAGAAAATAATCAGCAGATTATTCGACAAAGAAAATAATCCATAGCTGGAAAAAGTTGGTGGATTTATTTCTTTAATGTAATTTTATTTCAGATTTATTTATTTGAAATGTATCTATATATATATATATATATATATATATATTTGTCTATTATTTTTAAAATTATAATAACAAGAACAAGAAGTGGCAAAACTATAATACTGTATATTGTGATACCATAAAACCATTACATGTTCTGAGAAGCTGATCATATAGTGAAATCCTCATACCGCTGCATCCCTAGGTAAGCATTTATCACATTCTGTAAAATAGGGGGGTTGTGGAAGGTACATATGTGCTGTGTTATGCATTTGTGGCAAAGTGAAAGTCAGTGAAACCCACAACATTCTGCACAAATTGGGTCATACATGTCTGTGGAGAATGTGGAAAACCTCAAGTGTTGTACAACTACAATATTCGATTTTACAAAGCGGTGAAAGGAGCCGCTTCTGGCAGCTGTAGAGAGAGGTTTTGGTCTTCTGCACTCCTACACAGGTTCTGAACTGTCAAAAGAGTTTTCTGTCGTGATGGTGATGTGAAAATCAAAGAGCCACTCCCATCTCTGTCATTTATACTGATACTTCTTCACCTAGTACACTGTGTTACATGATATGGCCAAATGCTTGTGGACACCCTTTCTAAAGAATGCATTCAGCTACTGCACACATATGTAGGTGCAAGCATTCTTAAGCACAAGCACAAGCTTATCTAGTCCCTGTAGAGAAGCACTGCCAAAAGAATAGGACTCTCTGGAGTGGATAAACGTGAACCTATTGGCATTGAGCATTGAGCTGTGGGGCAGTGGAACTGTGTTCTCTGGAAAGAAGGTGCTCCGCCCAGTATTTTTTGGGGTGAGTAGGGGAGTTGGGGATGAAGTGGGATGGTGATCATGAAACATCCTGACCTCACCTCACTTTTAATACCCTTTCAGAAGAGAGAGAGAGAGAAAGAGAGAGAGAGTGAGAGAGAGAGAGAGAAAGAGAGAGAGAGAGAGCATTTTCAGTACTAAAACTCCTCCCTGGCTGAAGTTATCTCTCATCCATCAATGGGTGACTCACCCTCCAGTGCCAGCGATGGCATTTGGAACTGTACTACCTAACACACACACACACACACATAGCTCTGACTCACACTGATATTGAGGGGGAGGCAGCGGAGGAGCAAACTTAGTCAGACCGCTTCAGCAGTGTGTTTTTAATGATCAGTCGTGTCTGACCCTGAGCTCACACTGTGAAGGCTGCGAGAGAAAGCGCTGCGAGTCTGAGCTTCAGCCTCCGCCCCGGCAACAGCGCTCCTACTGTCAGAGGCAATGAAAACGTAACACCGGAGTCAGAGAAACCCCTACAGTAAGGCAGTGTGGGCTGTGTGACGACATGCTATTGATGCCCCTCTAAGTATAGTATTGTGAAAAGGTGAGAGACCAACCTTTATCTCTTGTATTTCAGGTCTAAACTGCAGGCTTAGGCTTAGAGTGGTCCAACAGAATAAGGCCCTGGATCCCTGGTTTAAATAGCCAGAGCCTGAGAGAGCACAATTGGCCTTGCACTTTCCAGGTGATTAGATGTTTCTCCCTCTCTCTCTCTCTCACACACACTCCCCACATCACTTCAGGCTGGCACAGGCATCTGCTAGCCGATGCATCAGATCTGGGTACTCTGGTGCTTTCCTCTGAGCGCATTGGTTGCCCAGTGACATTGCACTGGCAGTAGTTTGAAATAAATCAACCAATAAAGTTCAAGATTTTAATGCATACCTGTTTAAATGGTTTCTTCGAACGATGCACCTTTATTTTTAAGAGTGCAGGCATGTTAGCCCAGAGAAGACTAGAATAAGTCTATGAACAACTGTGTGTGTATGTGTGTGTCTGTGAGCGAGAGAGAGAGAGCAAGAGAGAGAGAGAGTCACAGGGGCATGATTGATCTCAGCAGTGGTCCTCTGTGCTGATGGAGTAAAGCTCTAACTGGCTGTAACACAGACAGAGTGGCTGAGCCTCGGTACAGTGAGAGCAAATTACCAGAGCGCCATGATAAAGCGAGGCCAGGAAAAGTGAACATGCTTTTATTAACATCCATTACCAAACAGAGTCCTACTGCTGCAGAGAGAGAAAGAGGGTGGGAAGAGGGGGAAGGGTGGGGGTAGAGAGAGAAGGCCTAGAAGAGTGATTAATGTAGAATAAAAGAGGGAGAGTGTGGTCAATAAGAAGAAAAATTGGGAAATAACATATTCCAATAAATTAGCTCAATGCAGTGATTCTACTGTTACTCATTTTAGTCTGAGGAGAAATGCTCTTCACCTGCTGTGCAACTTATACCAAACAGTGCTAATCCAGAGAGGAAAGATACAAAGCGAGAGATGGAGAGAGGGAGTGAGTCTTGTCTGTTTCTTTAGAAGCCCACATGTGACTGTGTACAAGCCACACATAGGCTATATTTAAAAATACACTACATGTCAAAATGTTTGTGGACACTGCTTCTAATAAATGCATTCAGCTTCTTTAAGCTGCACCTAATGCTAACACTAATGCTAAGTGTCACACACAGCTTGTCTAGTCCCTGTAGAGAAGTACTGTCAATATAATAAGACATTCTGGAGCAGAGAAACAAACTATTGACACCATACCTAATGCCAGGTGTGGGCTAGAGGGGTATAAAGGGGTATACTGGCCTTCCCTGGACAGTAGAGACAGTTACTCCAGAACAAGCAGGACAAGTGTTTTTTAATATCCTTGATCTCAGAAGAAGCAATGAATGCGCAGGTGTCCCAATACTTTTGTCCATATAGTGTATAAAAAACTATTGTATATTTCAAGCAAATTTAAAAAAGCATTACCAAATGTTCCCTAGAACGAGTGCATTATGCTGTAGTAAGGCTGCATCTTGCAGTAGTAATAGTGCATTTTGCAGTAGTAATAGTGCATCTTGCACTAGTAAGATTGCATCTTGCAGTAGTACTAGTCGTCTTGCAGTTATAATAGTGCATCTTGCAGTTATAATAGTGCATCTTGCAGTAGTACTAGTCGTCTTGCAGTTATAATAGTGCATCTTGCAGTTATAATAGTGCATCTTGCAGTAGTACTAGTCGTCTTGCAGTTATAATAGTGCATCTTGCAGTTATAATAGTGCATCTTGCAGTTATAATAGTGCATCTTGCAGTAGTACTAGTCGTCTTGCAGTTATAATAGTGCATCTTGCAGTAGTAATAGTGCATCTTGCAGTAGTACTAGTCGTCTTGCAGTTATAATAGTGCATCTTGCAGTAGTAATAGTGCATCTTGCAGTAGTACTAGTCGTCTTGCAGTTATAATAGTGCATCTTGCAGTAGTATTAGTGCATCTTGCAGTTATAATAGTGCATATTGCAGTAGAAAGAGTGCATTATGCTGTAGTAAGGCTGCATCTTGCAGTTGTAATAGTGCATCTTGCAGTAGTATTAGTGCATCTTGCAGTAGTAATAGTGCATCTTGCAGTAGTAAGGGTGGATCTTACAGTAGTAACAGTGCATCTTGCTGTAGTAAGGGTGCATCCTTGGATGATGAAGCAGTCTAAATGTGCGCAAAGTGTTTCTACTGTAAAGTGTAAGGTGAACACATGTAATAAAGAACTGCAGTGCTACTGTTTTAGCTTTGCTTTAAAAACGTTCCAGTCTTCTGAATTTTTGGTATTATATACATTTTAAAGAGTAAAAATACTGACAAAATGTGTTTATTAAATGCAAAATATAAACCTAAACGATTGAACTTTAACTATTATGTTATCTCTGGACATCTGTAGAAAAAACATTGTACTACTAGTAATTGTAACACATGACTAAAAGATTTCATTTAATATAAAAACTTGCATTTTGGCCATATGCTCTAAACACTCTTCTGATTTCTATATAGGCAAGCTAAGAGAACATATGGAGCAAAGGAAATGAAGCATTTTAGAAACAGACATTAGTGGGTGAAAATGCATCTGTTGCAAAACACATTAAAGTACAGAGGATGTGTTTAATTGCACTGCAATTAAAGAAAAAATAGTGCTTTTAAACTGAATCTCTGCCAGTCACACCTCATACATACCATCACACAGACCATCATTTCAAAAGAGGGCAATGGGCAGGTGCTTTAAGTGCATTTTAACACAGCTGGTAGGGAACGTACTTGAAGTTATTGACTGTAGTAATCAATTGTATGTTACAGAAGCAGCAGATAAAGGCCAAAGCCTTCTGTTTAGGTGATTTTCTGTCCTGACAACTGAGGCTAAATAAGTCATACAGATGACTTCATATGTAATTAATATTCTCATTTATAATTATATTTATTGATTGGAATATTGTGTGTTATTGTTACAAACATGGTGATGCTCTTATTCTGTATATTGTTTTTGACATATTAAATATAGCTACTGAGTTGTATAATTTTTATGGTACAAATGATTGTATATACAGCATTTACTGACACTTTTAACCAGAGCAACTTTTGAATCATGTTACACAGGCAAGTAAATGTGGTGTCACGAGTCTAACCTAAGGACTCTTACTGGTGTAGAGTGGTTTGCTTGCCCAGCCAGGGAATAGAATAGTCTCCACCCAATGATGAAATGTTTCATTTTACAACAGTTAGTTCTAACCTCACCATGACCACAGCAGACCAGGGCAAATATCTTATATATATACTTTTAAAGCATCAGTATGTAACCCCCACAAACATAGCCTTTTTGTCATATTTGTCTAAAACTGTCAGTAGTACAAGATAAAGAAAATCTGTAAAAAAATCGCCAGCTCCTGTGGCTGCACCAACTGCTTTTAATGTGCAAGAATCCATCTTGCCCCCATTTAAACAACCAATCAGAGCCAGGAGGAGCATCTGATGAATTGGACTGAGTTGGCCTTATAACGCTAATGCTACTGGTTAGCACTGCTTCAGTCCACTCTCTTCTCAATACTACCCCCTGCAGCTTTAAATGCTGAGGTTAATCCATACATTTTTCACTCATCTCTTACAATCAAACTCCAACAAGCTGTAAGAAAATATTGACAAATCAATGTATTGTGGTATTATGTATCCAATATTGTATCAATTCTTAAAAACACAGTATTGATTTTTAATTAATAGTTTACAAAGATTTGCAAAAATGTTTAATTACCAAACCCTACATAGCAGTGTTGTACTCTTTTCTTCTAATACAAAAAATATGATTTTACATATTTTTATGCATATTGTGTTTTTTTGTTTTTTTTTATACTAGGGCAGTTTTCCTAACATTATTTGTTTAAAAAATCACAGGATCACAAGGATCGCTGGTTCGAATCCTTCCTGGTTCATGCTGAATGCCATCAGCACCCGGAGCCAGAGAGAGCATAATTGGCTTTGTTCTCTCTGGTGGGTAGATGGCTCTTTCTTCCTATATCACTTCAGTGTGATGCTGGACAGTCTGTATAATATATATAATATATGTATAATACATGGGGAAGAGTACTAATGAGACTGATTGTTTAGATTTAGGGAAAATTTGATAAACATTTGAAAAACAAACAAACAAACAAATAAATAAATAAACCCCCAAAAATATATAACCTTGCTTGCAGTATTGTAATTTATCACAATATAATGAACTATATACCGAGTACAAGAGTCCTTTACATCTGGGTATTTTATCCTGCAAAACTCTTTTATGACGTGCCCGTCAAGCATGTCATTTATCCAAGCAAGTATGCTGGGTTAAGAGAGGTTTTAGGAAGACGCAAAATTAGTATTAAATTACATCCTGATTTATGCTCCTGATAGAGCCAACCTTATATCCATTAGCTGAGGAGAAGATTTATAGCCGTGGAGAAATGTATGCAGTAAACATTCCAAATTAAAGCTCTTTGGAATACATAAGCAGCCTGTGACTTTCATAAAGTCCTGTGCTGATCCATGGTTATGACATTAATAAATCATGTGCATAGGAACAACGAGTGCATTGTGGTCCTTCAGCTCCTCATTCATCTCTCACCATTACAGTCAATGACACAAATAAAGACCCAAAATGGTCTCCGCAGATTGTCCCGGTTTGTGGCCTTACTGTTAATTTGCCTAGAATTACACAATTCTGTCAGCTAAGGACAAGGAGCCAATATGGTCTCCATAAGTGGTGTCAACCCGGTGGCCCCCAGCACTGCTCCTGGAGGCCCACTGACTCGCACATTTCTGTGTTTCCCTTGCTTTGACACACTTGCTTTAAATCAGTTAGTTCTTGTTAATACGTTAATTAGTTGAGTCAGATGTGCTGGAAGTACAGTGGGTCTCCAGGAGCAGGGGTGAGACCACTGTTTTAACAAACTTATCAAAAAGTCAAGCATAAAATGGATAAATATTATGGCACATAACTATGTTATGTTTTTGTTTTCTCCCCCCAATATATTACAATTCAGGAAAGAAGCAAAAACATAGTTTGACCAGGGGAGTGCAAACTTTCACACTCAACTGAAAGTGTATCTAATAAACTCAGTGAAGTTGATTTAATAATTTATTGTAATGAATTGAAATGATAAAAGATGATATAGATGATTTCTCTATGTGATAAATGGGATGAAATGACATAAGCTCAGTGATGGTCCACTTAAGCTTAACAAGTAACTACTCATGTGTTTGGTTGCAGTGCCACTGAACTTAAACCTTAACACCATGATCACTGCTTGATCAGTTTCTAAGCTGATCGGTATACTCAGTTACTCATTCGTCTTACATAAAAGCCAGACTAGCAAGGCCAGATTCAAAAACAAGATAATAAAATGAAAAAAAAACCTAGCTTGTTATTGCTTGGAATGAGTTTATAAAGCTCTTACAGTAATCATTAAAGGAATTTCATGTAGTTTCATGTACCTTACCTCAAGGTTAGTCAATTTATCCGCATTTTAATTAAGCTTGCCTAATCGCCTCTCTGAGTCAAGAACACATCTTATTCACGTGTGATATACCAAAAACGTCATTCATTTCTACAAAAATATTTTTTTAAAATATCCACTAATTAAATCTGACATGAAATCAGAAAAAAACTTTTCCTCCTTTAGGTCAATTAGGATTGTCAAAATTATTTCTATTTGCTAAATTCCAGAATAATGACTGATTACTTTCTGCAAAGTCAAAAGTTTAAATACATTTCATTAGTATTTGGTACCTTTGCCTTTAAACTGTATGATGTGGGTCACATTTTGAATATCCTTCCACAAGCTTTTCACAATTGCTGGCAGGAATTTTGGCCCATTTCTCCTGACAGAACTGGTGTAACTGAGCCATGTTTCTTGGGGTGATGGACACATTTCGGACCAAAGCAAGTTAATCTCTGGGACACAGAACTCCTTTCTGAGCGGTATGATGGCTGGACATTCCCATCTTGTTTGTACTTGCGTAGAAGTGTTTGTACAGATGAATGAGGCACCTGGAAATTGCACCCATGGATGATACAGACTTGTGCAAGTCCACATTTCTCTTCCTGATATCTTGGTTGATTTCTTTCGACTTTCCTATAATGTTACACAAAGAAGCAGTGTGTTTCAGGTGTGCCTTAAAAAACATCCACAGGTGTGTCTCTAATTAACTCAAATGTTGCCAATAAACCTATCAGAAGCTTCCAAAGACATGACATCATACTATGGGCTGTCCCAAATTGTTTAAAGGCATAGTAATCTTAGTGTATTTAAACTTCTGACTTTGAAGAAACAGTAACAGCATGGTGATAAGAACCACAAACTGGTGGAGGTCTTCAATCAAATGACACAGTGATCTAATCACAGATCTTAGAGCAAATGATGTAATGACTAAAAGACAGTAGTAGCCTAGTTTGAAACACTCCTTACAGCCTCAGTGTGAATAGGTGGGGCTACAGTGCTATAGGCTTAAAAAGTAGGTGTATGCAAACACTTTTTTTTAATGAATTCACAAATTCTTTGTTCAACACAGACTTACTGTAGCTTAGATTCCATGCAGGGCCTGGATAGTTTTAACACCATGTTTTAAAAGGTTACATATTTTACTTGTAATGTTCCTTAAATTATCAGCCATTTATTATTTATTTATTATTTATTTATTATTATTATTTATTTAGTGTATAACACACTAATAATAAGTTTATGAACAGCATCCATGTGCAGCTGCTACTATAAGCATGTGTTCTGCCAGGAAATCTGCAATTATTGTCCCTAGTAATAGACCTAATAGATCTGTCAGAAAGAGATTAGCAATGCCACAGAAATTGCCACAGTATTCATTTGATAATTAAGATCTGTGATATCCAGTCTGAGTCCAGGGCTCTGCAGTCAAGAAGTTAAAACCGGTTTGTAAAACCTCCCCCTAGTGTTCCTGCTTGTAATAGAAATGAACCACAGGCCTCAAAGGTGATTACCACCTTTTTTTGGGTTGTAGCGGCTTATCACTACTCACACAGTCCCTAGTAGTCTGAAGACTGAAATAGCTCCACTTCTTTAATTCCCTTTTTGGCTGCCAATTCCCTTCAGAGTTCCAACACTTCCTGTGGTCCCCGACAAAATCAATCAAACCAGGAAGTCCACTTATCGCTTGGCGGAGTATAGATTTCTGGATATCCCCTCAGGGTGGCTAGAGATCAATCCTAGAGACACTTTAAGCATGAGCTGGAGCTCCCTCAGTGAAAACATCATTTGACAGCACTCTAGGGTGGGACACAAGCATGAAATGTGCAGATGTGCCAGACGTCTCGGCTGCGCCGTGTCGATATCATGACGGCAAACAAACACCACCTCCCATTTCTGAAATATCCCCAAAATATCACCATTTACGTGTGCCTAGCATGCCCACTCTGTGTGACAGTTACGCAGAGCTCATTTGTTCAAGCCTTTATGCGGAGTGAAACACTTGTGATATATTAAGATGCTAACGCTAAAAGGATATTTATAAATATGAAGATGTTTATGAGCATGGATTTAAGAATAAGAGCTGATGAGTATCCTGGTGGTAGTGTTTAATTAGCATGAATTCCTTATGGTAAGCCAGTGGAGAGTGTCTCTGTACTAGACGCTCTGTACTAGCTAATGAAAACAGCTCCAAAATAAACTAATATTGTCAGTTTAGGAATGGATCTACAAACATTTACCAGAGCCTGCAGTGCTTCATGCATAGTATAGCCAATATGCTAATGAAACTAATTAGAGCAGTATGAGCTTGCTGTCTACAGTGAGCTACACTCTAGCATGCAGAAAGTATAGAAAGCTTGGGAGACATTCTAGTTCTAGATGCCTATTCTGTACAGCAATGCCGGCAACCATGTCAAGTCAAGTGGAAGCTCACAGACCAAGTGGCATGATCATTTGGACCAATCACAGTCAGCAGGCAGTCTCAAAACAAATGACACAGTCATTAGAACCAAACACAATCTAAGGAAGATGCCTGAACAAACAACATGGTGATGAGGACCAATCACAGTCAGTGAACAATCTTAGAACAAATGACACAGTGACTAGAACCAATCACAGTCGGTGGCGATCACACAACAAATGACAAAGTGATTAGAACCAATCATAGTCTAAAGAAGATCCCAGAAAAAACAACATGATGATGATGACCAATCACAGTCAGGGGCGATTACACAACAAATGACACCAGGATTAGAACCAATCATAGCCTAAAGATGATCCCAGAACAAACAACATTGTGATCAATCACAGTCAGCAGATAATTTTAAAACAAATGACACAGTGACTAGAACCAATCACAGTCGGGGCGATCACAGAACAAATGACACAGTGATTAGAACCAATCATAGTCTAAAGAACATCCCAGAACAAGCAGCATGGTAATGAGGACCCCTCGCAGTCTGCAGACAATTTTAAAACAAATGACACAGTGACTAGAACCAATCACAGTCTGGAGCGATCATAGAACAAATGACACAGTGATTAGAGCCTGTCACAGCCAGAGGTGATCACAGAACAAATAACACCAAGATTAGAACCAATCATAGTGTAAAGAAGATCGCAGAACAAACAACATGGTGATGAGGACCAATCACAGTCAGCAGACAATTTTAAAACAAATGACACAGTAATTAAAACAGGTACATCTCAGAAAAAACAACATGGTGATTAGGTCTAATCACAGTCTGGAAGGGTCTCAGAACAAATAATATGATTAGAACCAATTACAGACATGGGGATGTCTCAGATCACACTGCATAGTAATTAGGGCCAGTCTAATTCTAAGAAAGACCCCTCAAAACAAACAACATGGTGATCAGAACCAATCACAGCCTGGAAATGTCTTACAACATATTATGTAATGATTAGACATCTCAGATCAAACGGTATCGTGATTAGGACCAAGCACAGAAAAACAACCTGTACAGTGATTAGAACCTACCACCTGTAGGCTAGCACCTGGCTGACACGGTTTGTTTGTGTTTTCTGGACAGGGAGCAAACTTAGCCTTGGGCTATATTTTCCTTCCAATGGAGAATCACCATTCAGAATAATGTGTATAGAGACAGGCTTAATACCTTTCTGGTAAGTCAACCTTTTGTGTTCAGACGATGAGAAGTGTCCATAATGTTCTGCCATATTATTGTTTAGTATCAAGCATTGTGATTTTCCACTTGGCATCTGTACTGAAATGAACATTCTGGTATTATAACAACCCTAGTCCAGCTTGTGAAAAAAATTATAAGCATTAAATGGCTAGAGATACCCATGTAAACCAGAGATACCCATGTAAACCAGAGATACCCTGTTAATAACACATTAACACACGCCCATTGAACTAATCCCACCTGAACAGAACTGAAGAGCACCTCACTGGAGCCATTTCTAATTCAATAAAATGAGTCAAATTGCAAAACAATTTTCATCTGAGGTTTCTGCTGCTGGCATGCTAAACAAAGGGCTTCTCTGGTAGTCCCACAGGAGAGTATGCTGAGCTGTAAATGCTAAAGAAATCTTAACAATGAATCACGCAAACAAACGCATTCCATCAGTCCCTGTTTGGCAATGAAGTTAAGAGACAGTAGCCGACTGAGGACTTTGGGCCAGATGTGCCACTTCCTGTGTTGAGGGAGGGGCCAGGGTGGGACAGATGTGAGCTCAAAGATAAGATGGGAAGCATTACATCATTGCGATAACAGTTTCCTGTTTGTGATTTGAACTCTGTTGGTCCTGCAGCAGCGCATTTGAACTCCGGGCCTGCACATCCCATCAGGGCGGCTTTCAGAATGGGCATAAAAGACGGCGCAGGCCTGCTTGATTTGTTTACTGGAATGCTAGTTTGGCATAATTAGCAGCAAACCCAGTAAACAAATCAGGGCCTTGGGTTTGGTCCCACAGGAAGTGCAGACTTTAAACAGGAAGTTCATATACCAAGGGGATAGCTGGGCTCGAGCTGTAAGAGGCTAAGGAAAAACACTATCGCATAACAAGAATGGATCTTTCCATTTTGGAACATGGGAACACGACGTAATGTTGTCACTGAAGCCGTCTAATCTAGCTCGGCTGTTGCAGAGCAGCCGCTGGGGTTTCACAGAGGAACTTCTAGCCCTTTTCGATTGTTATTTGACGACCCTCAGAAGCATTTCATAAAGCCGTCTCACAATGCAATGTGTACTTCAGGGAAAGGGGCCTTTTTCACGAAGAACAATTCACCCAGGACAAACTGTACAGACATTTCTGATGCCGAAACAGATGAACAGAAAGAGTCAGGACTGAAAGAAAACTAGGAGTAGGCAGAGAGCCATCTTCCACTAATGTAAATAACACCCAACAAAAGCATTCCTCTGCTTCAGATTTTTTTTTTTTCATGTAAGAATCCCCTGGAGAGTTGACCAAGGCAAAAACACAAACGGTTCAATACTAAACACACACCATAAAAGCTTTAAATAAAAGAAAGTATCGACTCATCCTACTCAACTGTTTCAGGGCTAGTTGCTTTGCCACTGTAAACATAGATAATCCTGCTATAACTTTTCTTTTGAAAGTTTAACGTTGTAAGTGAAGGAAAACATTTCTAGTGCAACACTTTCATATAACTTTAAACATTAACTTCTGAACAAAGTGTAAAGCAGTAGTCGTTAATTGTCCTTGTGCAGATCTACCTTCCTAACACACCTCAGTCAGCTAATTCAAGTACTACAGCATGCAGCTTTTTGGCGATCTGGTGGGGTTAAGTGGAACTGAGAAACTGAAAATAAGTAATCACCAAAAGTGAGACCAAAAGTGCATTCCAGTCACCCTAGCAAAGCGCACAGTGGACTATACAGAGTATTCAGACATTTTAGGAGTGATTCCAAACTATAAGGAGTATAAAAGGTTCCATTGTACGAAGAAGTGAACAATGGTTGCAGGTGCTTTAACCACATACAGTGCTCAGGGTCTATAAAGGTCTTGCAAAGGGTCCTTGTTGAATGGAATGAAGCTTAAGTTGAACCAGAGGCCTGCATGGCCATACAATTGAAACGCAAGCCATGGGTCTGTCAACCTAACTGAGAGGAAGAGCAGTTTTTTCCCATTTAAATGAAAATCACACCACCACTGGAGATACAACTTTTTTGTTAAATATTAAGCATTTTGTGGTGTGCAGAGAAGTAATGCTATTAAGGGACTTTAATTCTTGAAAATATTGATCACTATCACTATATTTTCCAAATATAAGCATGCTATCACAATACCAGGTTATTTAGGTTAACTTAAATCTAGTCCATATATCTAATATTCCTCATCTGGAACTTTTATTTATCCTGTGAAGGATAATATTTATCAAAATGATCAAATTGTTTGAGAAGTCTGCCATAAGACAACATTTCTGAAAGCCTGACAGGGTTTGTGGGTTTGATGTGTACTCCAGATACTACAGATGTGTACATAAATAAATAACAAAATAAATAAACACATAAATAATATATATATATATATATATATATATATAAAATATATATATATATATATATATATATATATATACACATACTACAAAAATGGTATACATAATGGTGCGATAATAATGGGCGATATATATCACTCAGTACCGGTCTGACTATCTCTGCACAGCTGCTGGAAAAAGCAGGTCTCAGCTGTGAAACACACCTCACACATGAATGAAAAACAGGCTTGAAAAACTCCAGGTGCCGAGGCATATTTTTCCAGCCAAATTCCATCAAGGACAGACCCAGGATAGTATGACTGAGTGAGAGAAATGCACCTGAGCTGAAGAAATGTTCCTGACTCCTCCTTTTAACTTGGACGTGGCACAGTCTCTTTCAATTACCAGCTCTTACAGCCATCCTCACAGATGCATACTCCTATAACTGAGATGAGCCACTTCTTTATCTGACCTCATGTTCCCGATACATTTCACTCTTCCTATTTTGGATCGGTTCCAGTAGTCGCACCGCGTTATGCTTGAAGAGCTACATGTAAAGTACTATGTGGAATGAGTGCTTGATGCAGTGTAGTGATGATTATTAGGTCAGACGATCTATTAGACATATAAAGGTTTTATTATGGGATCAGGTCAATATCAATTTGGCTAAATATGTGTTTTTAGACATGCCCCACTGCTATTATTTATTTGGTCTGTAATGAATGTGAATGACTGCTGCACAATATATCATTTGTTTATTGCTGTTATGATAGAAGCTTTTGGAATATTGACATTTTGGAATACTCTCTAAGCAGTCTGAAAACTGTTTACTAAGCATCCTGATCAATCACATTTGGAAGAACCCAGGTGGGCTCCAAAAGTCCAAAAGTTCACAAAAGTCTACAAATGATATAATCTTAATAACTTCTGTCTAGTATAATCTCTGCAATTTGAAACAGCTGTTCAAAAATTCATACTATTTGGTGGCATGTCCCTTTAATTTAGTGGTGTTTTGCTTTAATGACTATACACTCAAGCTGGCATTGACGCCACAAGTATTGGAAAAAAACATAAGTAGATGAAATAATAAAGAGAGAGAAAACATAAGGTTTAAAAAGAAATGCAGATTCTCAATGTGATCTTGTGCTTTATACATCTGCCATAGCATAAGCGCCTTAAAAAGTCTGGGCCCCCCTCATCCAACCAAAACTGCTCCGACCCACCAAGATGTAAACTCCACAAGGCCTTTGAAGTCACCCGGCACCAAGAAGTTCAAAGCATATCCTTTAAGTCCTATAAGTTGTGACGTGAAACCTCCATGAGCATCCACAAGCCTTGAGTGCCCAAGACCCTGTTGCCGTTTCACTGGTTGTTTTTCCTTGGACCACTTTTGGTAGGTACGGACCACTGCAACTCAGAAAGACTCCACAAGACCTGCCTGCTGTTCTGGAGAGGCTCACAGTTTGGCCCTTGCCAAAGTGGCTCAGATCCTTATGCTTGTGCCCATTTTTCCTGCTTTTAACACCTTTAAGAAGTAACTGTTCACCAGTTGACTAATATATCCACACCTTGAAAGATGTCACTGGAACCAGATAAAAGTTATTCATATTCAGTGTTAATGTTATGGCTGATCAGTGTTGAAAAGAACATTGTTCCATGCCTCATAATAGTACCTACATAATAGTAGCATGCATTGCCAGGGCATTACTAGAAAAGCTTGGGTGTTGCTAGCATGCAGGGGGGGGGGGGTGTTTGCTAATATATTGTTCCTGTTTTAAACACATTGTAATTCTCTTTAATAGTAAATCAAGTATTTGGCTGTGCATAAGCTGGTGCATCTGGACATCTTCTATGAGCATTTATCACAAACATATCAAAAAGAAATGAACATCCAGTTCTTTCCACCACTGTGGTTGACAGCAAAAGATGTAAAAATCAAACTCTGTCCAGAATGTACTACTGACTGCGATGGAAGTCAGTATTTTATATCAATGCATCATGGCATAACAGAATATCAGGTATGCCATCGTCCATCTCCTGTCAATGTAAACGCAGCATCCAAGTTTTGCCGACCAGTCCTAAACTGACAAGGGGGTTCAAAATTGTATTTTTCATTTACTACAATGCTGGGTTAACCCTAATGCTGTATGCAAGAGACTCACAATGTAGTTTTTAAGATATTCTGTCCATATTGTACAGCACTCAATGGGAACTGTTTTTCAGCAGAACATAATGAAAGTAATGAAATAATAACAATGAATCATTAGAGAAACATACTCAGCAGCTGGTGAGGCAGGACCTGCAGGCTTCTCTTCATGGTATCATGTGGTCCGGCTCTTCCTCCACAGTGCTCATGGTTCTCTGTGAGTGAAGAAACAAACAAATGCATGCAAAGGTTAACCAAAATGTACACAAGAAAATTTGGTGATATGCAGTTCAAATGAACTACTCCTTTAGACAAGCTATCTGATATTCTTGAAACTCTTAAAAATAAAGGTGCTACAAATAATACTTTGACCTCCACTTTTTGCTATTCCCAAGAACGTTTCTCAAGAAAATTCTTGAGAAGATATTGGTAGGGTTCGAGTGTCTCAGTGGTCTAATGTGCTACCATTATGGCCCTGGGGGTTGTGAGAACAAATGCTGAAGCCATGCTACTTTGCCATCAGAGACCAGAGTCAGATAGAGCACAATTGACCATGCACTTTCTGGATCGGTAGACGGTGCCCTCTCCCCTAATCACTCTTATGATGCTGGCCATCACAAGCGTCTGTTAGCTGGTGTAGTGGAGCTGGGGACCCAAACTTTTTTCTCCAAGCGTGTCGTCCTCCCTTCTAGTGTCAGGAGTATTGCTAGTATGCTAGTTAAGATTGAGTGGGCAGTGCTAAATTGGGAGAAAAAGGGAAAATGTATTGAAAATATAAAAACATATTGAGGCACCATGTTTGTAATGGAGATTTGTGTATATGAAGAACTTTCCGCTTGAGGTAACAGTTCTTTACCAATTTGAAGGGTCTTCTCGCTCACACATGCAAGCAAAAGTGGCTCCTTTATGGCATCGCTCAAAGAACACTTTGTAGCACCTTTATTTTTAAGAGTGTATGGTTTGCTACAAACATAGATGATGCAAATTTGTAAGTCAAGTCAAGTCAAATTTATCATAATATAATCATGGTGTAGTATAACTTAATATAGTAATGGCAGTGATGATAAGAGTAATGAGATTAATGATAGTTAATAGTGGCAGATAGTTAGAGTCCATTTAGGTTTTAACATGGTCATTAGGCAGGTAAGCAATGAGACTAGTGTAACTGGTATTGAAAACACATTTAACTGTACACAGTCCTGAAGTACAGGCCAAAAGGGTTAAATCGTCAGTTTGGTTCTGTTTGCAAGTCTGTCAGTCCAGTACTTTTCAGAGTTTACAGACACATTTTCAGTCTGTCGGGGTGCAATCACAAATGTAGCAAAATCTCACAGTCACAAGACAGCCAGTGCACACATTTAGCTTTTCACCTTTCAGGAGAGAAGTCTTGCTAGTGTGTGTGTGTGTGTGTATGCGTCTGTGTGAACATCACACATGAGTAATCTTGAGTGTCAAGACGTCACAACTATCATGGTGTCATTGTGTCCTTGGGGGACTTGGGCTCACTCTCTGACCAGACCCACTGCTCAAGAAATATGGAGTGGATGGCAAATGTGCAATGGGATTTATATCCCTCTGGGTGAGAAAGAGAGAGAATTTGACACACAAGCATGCCTTAGCTTCAACATAACAAAACAGCAGGACTTGCCAGATATATAATTTAAAGGGTAGTTGTTTCTCTATTTTATATTAAAGTCTTGTTAATAATTTAATACATTAAACAAATAAATACCCAATGTGGTCGTATGCTGTGTTCACATATTGGTGGATCAATAGTTGATAGTTGCCATTGCATTACTAGCAAAGCTCAGGTGTTGCAAGTACGCGGTGCGATGGTGTTTGCTACTGTTTTATCCTGCAAAGGTTTTGAACACTAACACTAAAACTCTAATTGTAATTTCTAATTGTGAATTGTACATAAGTGTTGTACATAACCTGGTGTGCATTGACTTCTACTATAAGTACTACAAAATATACTAATTCATAGCAAAGTAAGAAATGAGAAACCCAACAGCTGGAAATAGTGTTAATATATTTACAGTGTTATATAATAATAAATAAAGTACAGCGTGTGTAATGCGTAATTAATGTACCACCTCCCATCACTTAACAAACTGCACCATTTTTCATTAAAGCAGCCATAGAAAGAACCAATGCTCCAAATTATTAGACCATGAGAAACATGCTCAGTGCAAAAACTATAATAAGTAACTGTTTAGCATAAAAGCACAACATGTTTGATGAATCATTTGAAAAATATCAGTTAGTACACTGGTGCTGCGTACTGGATATATTTTCAGGTCTGTTCTACAGTCTTATGCAAAACACTGGTCATTTTACATTTCCAATATGTTCAACTCTGGTGGTGCGAATAGGCAAGGAGTCACTCTTAAGTCTTCTGATCTAACTCTAAAGAGATCTCTGGAGGTCTTTGGGTATTTTCAAATATGTCTAACATGTCTGACACAAAAAAATTTGCAGTGTGTGATGGTTAGTGACGTAACCGAACAAGTGATTCAGGCAACATCCAAAGAGAAATCTTGCAGAGAGCAAAAAAAGGTAGACAGATGCACTCCCAGTGTATAGTGGGCTGCTGAAATGTTGGAGCTGCTTGAAATTTGGCAACTGTGTGTGTGCTTTTATGATACATAAAGCAGAACTTCAAGGTTCTTATGTTTCAATTTTAAGTTAGCAGCCAGTTCATAATAAATGCCTCTCCAGTTGTCACTGCATACATTCATTCAAGGTTAATATTTCTGATACACACAACCAGGTCTGGCCTGGGTTTGCTTTGTTGTTTAGTTAGAAAGACAATATATATAAAGTTATGGGATTATTTTGGAGATTAATAAAGCTGTGTTTTGGTCTGGTTTGAGAGGTAGCATATATAAAATGATGAGATTATTTTTTGAAGATGAATAAAGATAGTTTTGATCTGGTTAGAAAGAGAGAGAGAGTTTATATAAAATTATGGGATAATTTTGGAAAATGAATAAGGTTGTATATTTGTCTATTTAAAGACAGTTCATATAAAACTAGGGGATTATTTTTGAGATTGGTGAGGTTGTGTTTTGGTTTGGTTTCAGAGAGTTTCAAACAGAACTGTGGAATATTTCTTTTAGATTAACAAGGCTGTGTTTTGGTTAGGAAGGAAGCCATCAGATCATATAGAACTATGGGATTATTTTGGAGATGAATTAAGCTAGTTTTGGCTGTGGCGAGAGACAGAAGCACTATGACTGAAAGTCCTTTCGTATAGATTTGAAAAGTCAAGTCAAGTCAAATTTATTTGTATAGTGCTTTTTCAGCTGTTGGTGGGACTGGTAGGTGGCAGCTGGTCTGACTGAAAAGAGTGTTTGTAAATAAGTCAGAACAAGAAAGCCCATCAAATCATGGCTGAAATACACCAAACACAGTAAACACGGAGTAAATTAGGCTAGTAAAAATCATCTAACAAAATATTGGGGTATGAGACAGCTTCAAATGAACAGTTTCAAATGAAATAGACTTAAAATGATCTATGTCTATTATGTTCTATTTTATGATACTTTTATATTTGTTTACTTGATGTATTCATTATGTTATTTTATGTGGCTCTGATCCTTGGCTCCTACAACTCCCCATGTTGTACCTGTTAGCCTTTAATCCTTCTCTGTCCTCCTTATTCACTCTGACTGATGTGTCTGCCTCCTCTGGCCTGTCCTAGCAGGTGAACATGAGTCACAGCTGACTCCTTTTCCACACACACACACACACACACACACACACACACACACTATCGCTCACTTTAAAACCCACTCTCTCTGTGAGTGGCTGAGGGACTCTTGTGCAGGTGATGTGTGACGACCCTGAAGTGTACCGCCATGAGCTAATGATGTTACATGCACACCACACATGGGCTGAGTGAACAGAGAGCCACTGTAGTTGTGACCCTGATTGTGGCGGACAGTAATTGAGGCACCAGGGTCCATATTGATGAATAAGTGGGGGAATATGCAGCATGATCTAGTTCTCCTGGTTGATTACCATGGAAGAGAAACATGTTCAGATGAGAAGAAAGAGGGCATGCATGTCACTCTGTTTATAATACGAATACTGAATTTCCAGCTGATACTGTTTCCAGTCAGATTTAATAACAATATTTTCATATTGGAGAACTTTATTTAAGATGGCCATTTGAACGAATCAGGAAGAAATATGCAGCAAACAAAACCTCAACGCACACAAACACAATAAAACATCTAATAAACCAATTTACAGTACAGACATGTGCAAAATTAGACTATTTAGTAGTTGTAATATTAGTAAAATATGTAAATATGGCAAGCAGTTGTGTGATAGTTTGAGCTGGATTTGTTACAGAATTTTTCTTTGTTTCCTCCAATATTCAGTCCTGCATATTCTAATGGGATTGGACGAGCCATTTCTGAGAAGAAGTGACTCCACAAGAAACCAAATACAGCTTCATCAGCCCTGTTCATAAGACTCTTTAAATCAAAGTGCCTTCTGATTTCTACAGTAGGTCAGTGCTGCTGTATTTTACTAACAGAACAACAGAACAGTGTGTAAGAGCTAATGACGACTTAATACCAATTTTTCATTCTTTTTTTTTATCTGAGCAAGCATTTATTAAGCCGCTGATATCGCCTTAATAGTGATACCCATCAATACTGACTTGCCAACTCTAACAGATGCCATGTCAAACTTGTGACCCTTGTGGTCCTGCTGAATATCTACACTCAGTATCATGACTCTATATTGTTAGAAACTGAATAGCATTAATATTAAATCTACAATATTCATTAAATAAATTGAAATAATACTGCCATCACTGTCACACAGAAACCTTGTTTCTCCAAAATAACAGCTTTACAGGAGAAATGGAAGTCAATGTCAAATGATTTTATTCCATGTCATCTTGGAGTATTCCTATTGGTCCATTAATCACAGAATTGTGTAATGTAAAGAACAATTGCCAAATTCACACTGTGTCCAAAAGTGAAACAGCAAAAATGGAGATTTTGCCATTATTTATGCATCGGTGAATTAGCAAGTAGCTTAAGTCTACAAAGAAATGGTTCAAGTCCAAGAAATGTAACATTTGGGAATAGCCAAACTCCAGACCCTGAAGCACCTAAAATCAGCAGTTCATGCAAAGAAACCCAACAACATGACTGAGTGGGCCAAAATTCCTCCAACATATTGAAGGTACCGGAAATGTTTATTGCTAGTCAAGGGGACTGCTCTAGTTACTAAAAGCAGAGGTTCACCTACTTCTCTAATATTTGCTGATGTATGTACATATAAATGTAAAAAACAATGATGTTTTTGAATCATCGGTTTCCTTTAGTTATCTCTATCTAGGATGTAAATGAAGATCCGATCACATTCCAGGTAGAACTGCAAAAGTTTCACTTAAAAAATTTCTAGCAGCACTGTACATGTACTGTACTATATTTATTAAATAAATATTGTATTTAGAACTCACAACTCACAGCTGGTTGACATATTTAAAGCTGGTACTGTGCAAGGAGATAAGGAGACAAGTCAGTTCAGCTTGTGTGCAAACAGAAATCTAACTTGACATAGTGTAATCATTGTCCTTTAGAAAGGTCAAGACCTTGGACACAGAGATCAGCGTTGTTTAAGTGAAGCTGCTGCTGCTGCTTGCAATACATTCTGCCCTTTTACATCCACTTCATCACTGAACATAAACTATGAGTCTCTTCCTCTGGGGTATTAGAGTGTTTTAGTACTTGAGCATGCCTACCTTGAAATGCTTTTTTTAAAGGAGAATTTCACAGATTTATTTTTTTTATCATTCCATTAAATTTATACACGACAGTGGCGAAGACTACAAGGAAAGCTCAGCTTCCACCAAAATGTCAAAAATTAGATGGTCAAATATGTACAGCTGTGTTAACATTTCTTTGACTACAAATGCTTAATCTGGAAGACAGGTTTGTTCAGAATCAGCTACTTATCACAACTCGATTTTGTTCTCATACATTGTCATACATTCATGTAGTATTAATGCATTCACATTTTTATTTAATTGCTTCGAAACTCGCCGGTCATCGGATAAATACCACAATTTTGTGGGCTTTGACACACATATTCTGCAAGATGATTGGAGGATCAGTTGAAAGGCTGAATCCAGTTTTGATTGACAGCTATTTTGAGATACCAATTTCGTATTTGGTATTTGCTTGGTGAAATTACTTGACCATTTCCATTGTTCATTGTGTAAATAAAACACACTCATGGTATTTCCTTGTTTCAGTTTAACATCATTTCAACATTTCCTTGTCCAAGTTTAATATCGCTTTGTTAGTTCGAAAGTTAGAAAGTTAGAATTAAACAGCAGGGCAGATCAACACCGATGACTGATTTGATGCAAAAAGTAGGAAAAGGTAACAGGTCCTGACAAAGTTAGCTGGCTGACTGTAAGTGCTCATCTCAGGGATCATGTCTTGTCTGGTCGGGTTTTGGGAATCTGTCTAACTTTGACCTTGACCATGTACAAGGTTAAGTTGCCTGGGCAGGGTCAGGGTTATCTATGCAATTAATGAAGGTGCTCGCATTCAAGTGGCAATACATAATGAAACAGTCAAACAAAACAGGGCCTTCCTGAACTGCCTTATTGATGTGACTTCCTTGCTTGGCCAGCAGGAGCTAATATTTAGGGGGCATGATGAGAGCAGTAAATCATCCAACAAATGGAATTACAGGGAGTTCACTGAAACATTATCTGTCCCGGCCACACAATTCCAGTCATCAGCTGTGTTTTCGGGTATGTCCTATTTAATCTAAAACGACTTGATCTCTGCTCTTGCAGCCACTGTTACTGATGAGATCAGAGATGAAATTCAGGCTGCTCACTTTTTTGGATGGCAGGTGAATGAAACGACTGATATTGCTTGTCGTGCACAACTTTCCGTCATTATTCGCTATGTTGATAGTGCAGGTAAAATTCTGGAGTATATAATGCAGGGCTACAATTTTAGGGATAAACTTGCTAAAACTTGCTTAAACTAAATGGTCTGCAGGCCAAAGTAAAGGTAATTGCCCCCAGTGCAATGTTTGTGCATTGCTATGCACATAGACTTAATCTGGTACTGTCACAGGGGGGTAAATGCTTGTCTAAGTGCTGAATATTTTTTGCATCACTCTGTGGGTTTGCCACATTTTCCTCCAAATTCACAAAGAGGACATCTTTTCTTGAGTCTACAGGCTTTTCAAGGCTGCCCAGAAAGGCAAGGCTGCCTCTACTGCAAGAAAATAATTGAGTCTCTTCTTGCTTTTGCAAAGAGTAAAGTTCAGAGGGGGCTTTCCAAGATGTTTATGCCAATGCAGCAGGTCTCACATCAGACCCAAGAGATGATCCCCAGGAGTGCTAAAGAAATCTGTACAGGGCCATCCTTGATAATCTCATGTAGCAGATTCCTCTGTGTTTTTCAAATTTGGAAAGTTTGCACTTCTTGGAATTAGGCAATCCAGGGAATTTTGATGACATGAGAGGGGTGTTTCCAGAGTGTCCTGAAAAGTTATGGGGAATACTACAAGGAGACTGAGGTTTGAACTACAAGTCCTGTATTCGAAGCTGTGTGATTTCTTAGTTTTTCTAAAAGACATGGAGTTGGACAGTGCAATGTAGCTAGTACATTATCGCACATCACATTAGTGGCAACAATTGGAGCTACATCTGTGAGCTACATTAAGTCTTACAGCTGCAACACAATGGGCCAAGGCCATCTAAGCAGCCTAGCTCTGCTGGTCACTGAGAGGACACTGGTTAAGTCCCTGGTATGATAGGATTACAGACCATTTTCTTGAAAAGGAGGGCAGAATTTAGGTAGAAATAAATTACAAATTTTATAATGTAAGCTGTCAATGAGCTTCTCCTCTTTAAAAGACGAGCAGCCGCCACTGCTACACAAACAGGTAATATGTAAACAAAGGCATTCAGAGAGGTTTGATGTAAAATGCTTAGTTTTAGAGGAACTAAGCTAACTAAGCTTTTTTCTTACAGACAACCAAAATATTCAATGCCTTTTTACACATAATGGTAACAAACAAAGCCTGATGCCTAAGACACTTTTACAATAGTTTTGGAAAGGTGCTGGTCTGTATTTTAACTGTATTTTTTAGATTTTGTTATTAATGAAGGATGGGTATGTGCAGGTTGTTCTAAGACAAAATGGTCCTCATTTTTTCTTAAATTGAATTTATCTTACATTTATTTTTTCGTAAATGTACCACTATTAAAACATTACCAACATTATCAGTATAGTGAATTATCTGGCTATATTTGTGTTGTAGACACCACAACCTTATCATTATAAAGAAAGCATTCCAATTATCAAATAATATAAAAATGACCATGGAGAATCTGTATAAATGAAGTGCTTGAAATAAAAGCTAAAAGCTAAAATACCACATTTTAAAGCGTGGATAACTACAATAAAGATTTCAAAAATCAACAAAGGAAAATTGATATCACACCAACTCAACCCAGCACATTTTCACTGTGCTCTAAACAATGTAATCAATTTTACAGTATTAAAAGGTGCACTTTATAACAAAAATATTGTTTTCATGTAGAATGGAAACATGGCATTCACTTCCCAGTCCACACACTTCATATAGTCATGTCAAAAAAACAGCTTTCCATTTACCTACCCATTCATCCTACTCACACTGAAGTTATAAGGAGTTTTCCAGCCTGAGCTGCTTTTAGAATGAGACACAATATAGTGCAGCCAGTCAGACCAGAGCTCATGTACATATATCAGTCTTAAATATATAGTGACAAAAATAGCCTGTTAATTTAAAATGTGAATTACAAAATTATTATTATATATAGAATTATTACTATTTTTCGTGCACAAACCAAAACCTGCACTCACAGAAAAAAGTACACCGGGGTGGTACTCTCACCAGTATGTCTTCAGTACCTTTAGTTAAGGAATATAATCGTAGCATATCCCATTGCAGTTGTTTTTTCTCCAGCTTTAATGTAAACATTCGGAACTTAAAGACAAAATTGACCTTTTTGTCTCTTGAGGAACAACAATGCAACTGCACAGTCCCTTTTCTTCTGACAGGGGATGTCGCAAGAAAATGCTCAAAACTATTGCTCCTTTAATAAAGAGGCATTTATTATGTGATGTCGAGTTAGCATTCCCTGCCATTTCTTGTCCTTTTCTGCTACATGACAAATCACTGCATGGCAACTGATCCACATAGAGACCTCACTTCAGTCACCATGGCAACACTAACAGTACATTATACTCAAATCTCCTCCCGATGACAGCTGCGCAAACTAATACGTGGAGGGAAACCAATCAGACTTAAATAGCCCCAGCTATTCACATATTGAGTCTTCAAGATGGGATCACACTCCTTTCCCGACACGTGCGCTCGCGGTGGCGCGTGAGTGTGTATGTTCACAGCTGCTGGTGTCGGACAGGTCTCTGCTCAGCTGTGAGGCGGCAGCTTTAAACAGTCGCAGTGGGAGTGAGAGGGCTAGGGCTGGACCAGGGTCAGCCCAGGGAGTGTAATGAAATAAAGGTGTGAGTGACTCTGCTTTGGGCCTCTGCCCAGAGGAATAACAATGCTTTTATACCTCATTCCATTGCCAGCACTTCAAAGAAGTGTCTGGCAAAGAACTACAAGGCCGAGAAGCTTCTGGACTTACTCTGGAGAAGGAAATGCAACTAGAACTGAAATGGATTTTGTCACTGTCACAGAAAAAACATGGAATTATCAAAATGGTAACTTTACAGGAGAAGCATTTCTATTGGTCCATTCATCATGCATTTTGACACAATGTACAGAACAGCTGCCAGTTATGTCATTTTTGCCAGTTTTGGCAAAAACGGAGATATATGCAGATCCCCACCCACTGAGTCAATAGTTGGTAAAACCACTTCTGGCCACAATTACAGCTGAAGGTCTTCAGAGATATGTCCTAATCAGGCTTGCCCATCTGGATCCCCATATTTTTGGCCACCCCTGCCAAAATTGCTCAAATTCAGTCATATTAGATTGGGACATCAATTTCTCAGTCTTTCCTCAGGTTTTCAATCAGATTAAGTTATAGGCTCTGACTGGGCCATTCTAAAACATTCAGATTCTTGGATTTTAACCACTCTAGTGTAGCTCTGGCATAATGTTTAGGGTCACTGACTTTTTTAAAGGTGAACGTCTATCTACGTTTCAAGTCTCTAGCGGAATGGAGCAGGTTTTCTTCCAGTAATGCTCTGTATGTGGGTCCACCCATCTAGCCCTCAACCCAGTTTAGGTTCCCAGTCACTGCTCATAAAACGTACCACAATACAATGCCACCATGCCTCACTGTAGTGATCATCTATTTAATCATTTATTTTAAATTTTAACACCACTTCTCACCCAATTTGGAAAGTCAATTACTCAATTCGCTAGCAATGCCCCCAACACTAGGAGGATGAAGACTAGCATCAACCACTGCCTCATTTTACACTGCCTCTGATCCAGCAGCCAAGCGTGGCTCCCGAGCCCAAATACAACAGCTAACAGATGTCTATGCTGACCAGCATCTTACTAGGAATGATGTGGGGAGGAAGTGCCATGAACCCACCGCTAAGAGAGAAAGGCCAATTGTGCTCTCTCTGACTTCGGCTGCTGATGGTCTGGGATCACAGTGGCAGGTTTCTTCCATTTGAGGTTTGGCTCTGTCCATATCATTCAGAGTTACCTCTGGCCTCTGGTCTGCGTCTCTGACTCCGACTTATCTGGTTACTGACTGGCCTTCTCTACGCTTCTCTTCTCTATGGTTATTTCATATTCCTTACTGGATGTATTGGTGCTCCATGTGGTACTCAAAAAAATTGGTTTAAAAAGTTTTTTAAACCCTTTTTAAGGTTCTTAAGCCCTGTCTGAAACTCTAATCAGAAATGCCTACCATGCAGATGCTTAAGACCACTGTTGATTGATGAGGTAGAGGGGGCTGGTAAATTTACATATACATATACGCTACGGCCTGTGGTTGTGAACCTAGAAGATGCACTTATTGTAAATGATAGATGTTTTCTGTAAAATTAGACACAAAATAGGTGGATATATGACTGTTCTCCATCAGCTGATATCAAACAAACTTTATTTACAATTTACTGAACAATAATACTTCAGCAGTCAGCAGTAGTGGCAGCAGTAGTGGCATACGTCAGCAGTAGTAGCAGTGGCACTGAAACCTCCACTGGCTCCCATTTTGCTATATAGGGTGACTGGTTGCCTTTACTGATTACATTCACCCACTAATTCCTTTAGAGAAGCTTATTAATCCTACTACACTGGCACACTCCCGCAAATTACTGTCCACTGCATTAAATCTTTTCTTCTTGATGTGAATTGAGGTTTTAGCACTGGCCTATAGCCTCTACGTCTACACTACACCAACTTATGGGTGTATTTTTTGGTTATTAATATTAAGGCATATTATTCTGTATCTACTGTGAAACTAATCTGTAAACTGTGTTGCTATAATGGTCAAAAGTTATAGGTTTAAGGGTCTGTTTCTATTCTCTCTTACTTTGTGAAATTAAAGACGCAAGAATAAAACCCACATAACTGAAGCTTCACAAAAATGGCTAGAAAAGTTTGAGAATCATTCATATTTTACACTTATAATATAGATTTTAATTTCTGGAGAGTTCTGGTCTCAGCGTGGCTCTGGTAGGAAGTGACAGGAGGATGTTCTAAAATGTCATATTTAAGTGATTGTTTGTGTATTGGGTTTAGGTGTAAAATATGGTTGTATTTTGGAGCTTGATAAGGCAGTGTTTAGGTCAAGATAATTGACTGAACCGCCAATGGCAAGCTGTGTTCATTCAAGCATGCTTTCCTAGACGTATAATGTAGGATCTACAAGCTGGTTAGCTCTGTCAGTTTATTTACTAAAGCCTTGAGCTTCAGAATATGCTAAATGAAGACAAACAGACAGGAAAGGACCTTCAGAAAACTAGGTGGATGCAGAAACAGGTGCAGGAATAAGCGTCTGTAGCTGTAGCCGGTAGCTGTGTTTCCTTTGTTTTAGGTGAATCTTGAGGTTGTGTCTTGTATGGGACCTACGTAAATATCTAAATAAATAAATACATGGTTAAACATTTACATGGACTAAACGAGCAAGGATCTAGAAAGGCGGTACCATCATATTGTGTAGACATTCCAAGATAACAGATTATATTTTGCAAGCCAAAAAGGTTTCATTTTTTTATATGAAATATTCTCCACACCCTCTGGACAGCTGGAGGAGCTGTGAGAACTTCAGGGAGGAAAAGATAAAAGCAAATCCCAGCGGTGTCAGCATAACGGCGTTATTACATCATAGAGCAAACTTAGCTTTGGGGCGATAAGACGAGGGGGTCTAATTCATCCCGAGGGGCCTCTGTGAAGGCCGAGAGGGCGACTCCAAGAGTGTGTGATGAGTCTGGATTAGCCTCTTCGGTTTGGCGCTTTGATGCCGTGGGGTTCTAATGTTGATCAGCACACAGAGCTGATAAGGTGCCGGGTAAAGCAAAACAGAAGGCGCTGTTGTACATGTGTTTCCTGTTGTTGTGAGTGTATGGCAGGGTCATAACAGGATTGCGATCGAGCACGTGGAACGTTTGCCAAGCTGCAGACTCTCTGATAACCCTAGCATGACCTCTCGCCGTTTACTGATTTGCGGAGTTAACGTGCGTCCGAGGGAACCCCATTTCTACCATCTTCCTGACTATAAACTAAAAATGGACTCTCGCGCCTAAAGTTGCCGCATGCACGTCACATACCGATGTTCTGCCTGTGGGCTATTGATAAAATCATCATTTTAATGAAGAATTTTCCAGGGTATACGTATTAGAATGGAGGGTGTGTCTTTCCTACTCTCAAGACTCCTGCCCATGAAGAGCTGCGGTAATGCCAGGATTTAAATTTATGAGCTCTTGAGGAATGTGCAGTTAGATAGTGGTGCCACTCTAGTACATTCCTGTGTACAACAAAGAATGAAAATAATAATGCATATAATAATTCACTGTAAGTAACAGGTAAGAAACCATGTCAGTTTAAAAACATACAGGCCCGTTTTTATGTCCCGTTTTATATCTATTCTATCTGAAATATGAGTGCCACAATATGAGTGTGTTGCCAAGGATGTGTTGTTAAGGATAAAACAGAGAAGCTAGCGATAGACCACCTCTAACTACCTGCCGAAAAATCCAGCTCAAGACCAGCTTCTGCTGGTAGCTGGTTTGGGATGGTCTAAGATGGTCCTAACCAGCTCTTGACCAGCATAGTGTGTGTTGCATTTGATTTTGGTCATTTTTTCATGTGTGGTCAAGCTGATCATGTTAGTTGACCAATGTGGGTCTGCTGGTCATGCTAGCCAACCAGCTTGGTCATGCTGGTTGTGTGCTTGGTCTTGCCGATCATGCTGTTCAATGAGCTGGTCACGCTGCTCATGTCGGTTGACCAGCTTGATAATGATGATCAGAGTGGTTATACTGGTTGTCTAGCTTGGTCAGGTTGGTCACACTTGTAGACCAGCTAAACCACCTAACTCAAACAAAAACACAAAGGCTAAACTGATCAACCTGCTTACCCAGCTTCAGGCCAGGTTCTTTTTTCACTAGATCCTAACTACTTTACTTGATACTAGCTACATGCTAATTACTGTAGCTAATGATAGCTACACTATATGGACAAAAGTATTAGGACACCTGCTTATTCATTGTTTCTTCCAAAATCAAGAGTATTAAAAAGGGTTTATCCTGCTTTTGTTGGAGTAACTGTATCTACTGTACAGGGGAGGCTTTCTTCTAGATTTTGGAGCATTGCTGTAAGGGTTTGATTGCATTCAGCGACAAGAGCGTTGGTGAGGTTGGGATGTTGGATGATCGCCACTCAAATGTATTTCTCTACATGATATTTACAATTCTATATTTGATATTTGAGTAACTATGTAACCGCAGGGAAGAACAAACAACAGCCAAAATACAGTGCTAAAAATGAGCGAACATCCTTAGAAGAGCGAAACGAAGACCATATTAGCAAAATTACTTGATGACTCTACACTATCTAAGGTATATGTGATATGATTTAGTGACACAGTTTAAGTAAAGCTAACTGACAGGCTATAAGCTTCCATTACATGTTAGCTACCATAGCCTTGTAGCCCCTGTGCAGAACTGAGGAAGCAAATATCAGGACACCTGCATTTAAAGCAAAGTGATTAGCATTTCTATTGCCAAACTATTTCTCTTCCTATATATAGCTGCTCTCAGAACAACAGGATATTGCCACCCGTGCTCAGATTGGTGCAGTAATTTGCTGAGTCATGGCGGTGTCTCCAGCAGGCCCGGGTGGCAGGATGAGTTGCAGTCGCTGTGAGAGTTGCAGTGCCCAGCTTGCTGCGTCACTCTTACCGGTTCCTGCCAGACGGGTCATCAATCAGCGCAGTGGCTCCGCCGGGCTTGCATGGCTGCAGGGCTCTGCACCAGGCCATTAAACACGCATTAGCTCCCCGGCATGCCTTTCACTGCTCCCGCAAGGACGACAAAGCCGCTTCATCACATCCTCCGGTTATCCCAAACGAGTGACTTGAAACAGACTACGCTAAAAAAAACTCTCCTAGAGGACAGTGAACTAAACATTTCGCTCAATCTTAACACGATAACCCGAGCGTAATAGAAAAAATATCTGAGTACCCTGTCAGTTCCTTCAGTGACAGAAACGCTCACTGAAACTCAGGGAGCTTGAAGGAACACTGGAGGAACAGATGCCGCCGACACATAGGTGCCACTCATGCTAATCATTTGCAGCTATTCGAACCTGTCTTTGGCAAGGTGCGTGGGTCTTGAGGTCTTTGAGCGGTGGTTGGTGTCACAAAGCACAGCGAGAGAGATAAAGCATGTATGTTTGTGGTTATGATGTGTTTGCCTGTAGCTATGAGTGTTGGATGCTTAAAGAATGAGCTTGTGTGGGCGCAATGTTGTTGACTGAGGCAGCTCAGTCATGCTTTTGAGTCGTAATGAGCTCAGGCACACTAAAAATCTTTCCTATTAGCAACCATGTGTCCAAAGACACAGGACCAGTCCAAATTGTGGACACACCTCCTTGAATGCATCTTTTTTTAAAATCTTAAAGCAACAATTTGACCAAAAATCAAATCTACACATTCAATTTGCTTCCTTAGATTTATACTGAAGCTATGAGACTAGTGAACATGTAAACAAAGCTTATAGCAGACCAGTTACCACTGTGCAAAATGTATGTTAATGACCTAGCTGTATCTATCTGGGTGCCAAAAAAAGCCATACATCTCACATCTCATAAATCAAGCAAAAACACTGTTGGCTAAAATACAGAAACAAATAAGCAACTGTCACAGTAACTTACAGTAACCACTATCAAAAACAATAAGACTAAAAAGTGAAACTAAAATCATCTAGATTTACACATTACACAAACTATATGAATGTGCTGAGTGTGTGACATTCAGTATTTTACATTATAACAGAATAGGAAAATTACATCTCCTCAATGTGCTCAGTAACATCACTCAAAAAATATCATGATGCTCAATCCAAACCAATGAACAATTAGCCTTCTAAAAATATTGGTTAACCAGCTGAGGGAGTGTACATGTGTGAAGGTTTGCCTGTGTGGCTAAACATGTTTGAAAACATCTTCATTAAATCCATATTGTTTGCTTTTACTGCAATATTTGCTTACATAGATTTTTCCCCATGATGCTGTGATGTTATACGTCCTTAATGTTACATTCAAATAATGCAAAAGTGTAATAATGGATGTTTATGGAAAACATAATGTTGTTTGACCTAAACTAGATGTATATATATATATATAACACTGTTGTGTAACAGCTTGTCATTCAAGCAAGTTATAGAACCTATACATCAGCAACAAGATATCATAGCATGAGATCAAACATATACGACTAATAGTGTACCTCAAGAAATTTGTAATGCAGATGTCCTGTATATATTGTACTATTCACACTACAGCTCCCGTCTACTGATAGCGCTGTTCCACCACATAGACACAACCTGCCTGTGTGTATCCAATGAAGTGTCGCTACAGCTACTTTTCTCCAGTATGGAGCTTCTAAATAAGGAATTAATGGACAAAAACTCCTGCAGATTTACTTAGATTTTCTTAGAATTTTACATCGTGCTATGGTTAAGTTTATGGTTATGGTTGGGTTCAGTTTAAGTTATGTTAAGCTTAGAATTGTGTTAGATTGAGGGTAGAATTAGGTTTAGGTGTAGGGTTAGGGTGAGGTTGAGGTTCAGGTAATAAAATTGCACAGGTTAGGTAAGGGTTAAGTTTAGGTTAGATTAAAGTCAAATTTTGCTTTAGGTGTAATAGGGTAGGATAAGGCTTTAGTTGAGGTAATACAATTACACAGGTTAGGGTAAGGGTTAGGTTCAGTTTAGGTTAGGTTATGGTTAGGCTTAGATTTAGGTTGAGCTAAAGGTTCAGGTAGTACCATTTCCCTGATTGCTTTGTAACAGTTGCAGTTCAACTCGTTTCTGGGTAGTGTTTGTAATTCATACACAAGGGTGGAACTATGTTTAGTACACATTGTCCCATTCCTGAAATGGTCTTGTAGTTGCATATGAACAAATTCCTCTTGAGACCAGACTGTTTCAGTACAAGTCAGTTTCAGCTGTTCTGCAATGTTACATTGTTTCCAGATCATCTAGCAATGGTATAGAAGCACAGCAGTTACTTCGTCCCTGTATTCTATAGAATTATAGGGATTAAGTTGGTAGTGACTCAGTAGGTGGAATAGAGTGACTCAGCATAAATAGATTTGCGGAGGAGCTGACAGGGAGCGGGTACCCACAGTGGCAGACCGTCACACTCAGACTGCAGCATCCCTGATAGAATAAAGAGCTGTGGGTGACTGACAGAAACAGAGTGATGTAGTGTCTGGCTGTTATGGCGAGTGTTTGCACACACAGATGCACCCACATTCGCAGCAGTTAACCAGCGCATGCAGTCACAATGTGTCTTGTGAGGTAATTCACACAGGCCCCAAATGTAACACTTAACTAGGCGTTCTTAAAGGAACCATTTCCCAAATATCCTTCTGTAGGCTGAACACATAGACCTGTGCAAATGCATGGCATGTGTGACATTACAAAAACACTGAGGGCCCGATCTTACACTCTGCGCAAGGCCCGTTGCGATGCTCAATGCTATCTTACATCCCGCCAACAGTCTATTTTTAGGCCTTCACGCCTGCGTCGTTTAAATAACAGCGGTACTTGCGAATATATCTACACCGATGGGCATGGTGGTCTTGAAATGAGGTGTGTTCAGGTACATTTCTAGCGTATTCCTATCTTGGCAATGGTTAACACAGGTGTGCCACTGACTGAAAACAACTTAGGCAGAAGTCAACAGTCAGACGTTTACACTCCTTCGTGTACACCCCCGCTTGTTCTGCCGCAGTGCACAAACCCATAGAGTGTGCCATTTGGCAGCTATGCAAACTTTTACATCAACAATATATTCCTGCTGTTAACATAAATGACCTGCTTGCACACCTTCACAGTGTGAACGAGCAGGTCAGTTCCCTCTGCCGAGAAGTGTTGAACACATACAGGTAGCTGAGCCATTGAAATAGCAATCCGCCAAAGTCAGGCCGCACCTGGCTCTTAAAAGGAATGGCAAGTGACACGCTGATGGGTTTATTGCACGTTACACCCAAAACACACCCATGATTAATTAAGAGACTTAGTACATGTATTCTGTGCGTTTTGAGCCACGCAAGGCATCATTTTCCCTGTCGTTGCGATATTAAAGACACACTGACACGTCCAAATCAAGCTGCACGGTGCACAGTTGACGGCTAAAATAGGGCTCTGAAAGTTAAATTAACTTTGCTTCGATATTTGGACTGTAAAGACTTGATGATATGTGCAACTGAAAAGCAAACATGCATTCACTACCTC